>NC_063349.1:3202463-3219805 GCF_021869965.1 Rhincodon typus
TTGCTTTTCAGACTGGAGGCCTGTGACCAGCAGTGTGCCACACGGATTGATGTTGGATCAGCAGGCCAGGCAGCATCAGAGGAGCAGGAAAGCCGGGACCCTTCTTCAGAAATGGGGGAGGCAAAGGGGGCTCTGAGCCTACAACCCAATGGTCTCAATGTGGACTTTACTAGCTTCAAAATCTCCCCACCCCCGACCTCATCCCATGACCAGCCCTCCCTCTCATCCCTGCCTCCTTGACCTGTCTGTCTTCTCTCCCACCTATCCGCTCCTCCCACCTCACTGACCAACCCCCCACCGTTGCCTACCTGCACTCACCTATCACCACCCCACCTACCTTCCTCAGACCCCCCCCCCCCCCCCCCTCTTTTTTTCCGAGCCCCCCTACCCCCCCCCCATTTTTGAAGAAGGGTCCCGACCCGAAACGTCAGCTTTCCTGCTCCTCTGATGCTGCCTGGCCTGCTGTGTTCCTCCGGCTCCACACAGTGTTATCTCTGACTCCAGCATCTGCAGTTCTTACTACCTCTGAGGGTAAGATGAGAAATGTTTTTAAGTAGGAAGTTGTTATGGAATGCACTAAACGAAAGGAATGATAGAAGCAGATTCAGTAGAATCTTTCAAAATGCAATTAGAACATAGGACTTAGGAGCACAGTAGGCTTCCCTGCAATTACATATGATGGTGAGATCTGGTAGTGTAAACACATTGCTATTAGGGATGGAATTTCAAGATTTTGACCAGCCAAAGTCAGGATGGAGTGTAGCTTGGTAGGCAAACTGCAGGTTGTGATGTTCCAATGCATTATTTTGTCTAGGTGGCATGGATTGTAGGATTGGATCATTTCTGATTCTTCTAAACCCCAGTGGGTATAGGGACAACATCTTAAAAAGATAACCCCTTCAATCTCAGGAGTGAGTTGAGTAAATTAGATGTATACTTGAAAAGGAATAATTTGCTGAGGACAGAACACAACAGTAGGACTGTAGTTCTTTCAGTAAGCTGGCATTAACTTGACACATGACTTCCTTCTGTGTTTTAGGATTCTGAGAGCTGTACTTATCTAAAATGGGAATATAAATTAGGTTACATTAACACAGATACTGTTCAAAGCTAAAAAGAATGTATTGCATAAAGCACGGACCAGAGTCTATTTGGAGTACCACACGCTTACTGTCAATCATTAAAGTTAATGCAATGTTTCAAATTATTCACCAATACTGAACAGGTATCTCATGTGCTACAAAAGCATCATGTTTATATTTGCAAAAAGAATGCAATAAAAAAAAAAAGCCACTGTAAGCAGGTTGTGAAAAAGTGCAGGAAAGCTGACCAACTAATCCTGAAAGAAAAGGAATTAATTTTGTGTGGAAGAATGCTCAGGAAACTAACTCCTACTTAAGGCCATGTTGGCTCAAAGAACGGTAAGCGTCAGACTTTAGTGCTACAGAAAATAGCATAGCAATACATGAGGATGCAAAAAAATACTGAACCCTCATAACCACCCTAAGTGACAAAATGTTGCTTTAGCATAGATTCTTACTTTATGGAACAACTCCACAAACATGAAGTTAAAAAAATGTTAAACAGCATGGGTAGCCATTTCAAGCTTCTGAAACAGCCAGGACAGATACCAGCATTGGGCAACATGTACAGAGAGAGCACTCTGACATTTATTGCTTGGCAGAGAACCAGATAACATCTTGTTTCCCATTTTAAACATGAAATGAAAGAGATTATCTGCAGAAATCCCACACAGAAAAGATCTGATCAGAGCCAGCAGGTAGGGAAAAAAGAACTCCAGTAATTCAGGGGGCACATTTATTTTATACAGAGACAGAAGAAGACACTGACATTTTGATGCTAAAAAAGGCACATTCCTTCTGGCAACCTAGCCTTGCTCTCCTGTGGAGGGTCAGAACGAAGAAGTTCCAACATTTTGCTTCAATTCAATACATTAATAGCAGAGCAATGATCATTTTTACCATTAAGCATGTGCTGGTTTGTGTGCTGGCCATCTTGCAAGGTCTGGGCACCTTTCCTGCCACTAGGACCTGGAGTCCTTGTAGCTGCTGAAGCAAGGACCTGAGAAACAAAATAATTACCACTCTTAGACAGTGACAGTAATGAGTTTGTGTTTTATGACTAAACAGACATTTTTCCAATTCAGATTCCACCTTCAAGGTTAACTTTCGGAGAACCCAGAAAAGCATCCATGTGAGAGAAATCAATGCTAGGTAGATAGCTTTCTCTTCGAGAAACTCTGTGCCAGTTTCACACTAGACACTGATGGACATTGCTTTAAATATTAAAAGCTGGCAGATATCAATACTGAAGAATAAGAGCAACTGCGACAGACTAAGAATGCACACGTTTAAAACAAAGACTTGAATTTATATAGTGATAAAAGGACTTCAGTTATGTGGAGAGATTAGAAGGGCTAGGATTGCCCTCTTTAGAGCAGGGAAAATAGTGAGGGAATTTTAAGAGGAGATATATTTTCTGGGTTATGGGGAAAACAAAAAGAATATAGAACAAAAAGAGGAACTCTTTTAAATTGGGCAGCACAGAGTAAGGGAACAAATGGCCTTCTAAAAGTACTTTTTATTATAATCAGCCTGCTCTGACATGTTTATAATACACCTCAGTGCCAGATGGGACTCTAATCGGGCCCAAAGGTAGGGTCACCACCACTACACCATGAAAGCCACTCAAGCAGCCTTTTTACGCTGCAAGATTCATTAATGCTGTTACTCATAGGAAAGACAACTGCTTGTGACTTGAAGTTCAAATACTGTTAGTGATCAATGACAGAAGAGATTTTTTTTGCAGGGACATAGGCAATTCCAGTACCTACAAATATGCAAAGTAACATTGTCCATTATCTAGATACCAAGTCTACAAACACTCCAATGGCAATGATCCAATCTATAAAAGCCAGAAATAGATCTATGCATGTATTAGAAGGATGGACTTATATTTTGACAGGTGTATTATTCAAACAAATTATGGGAGGCACTGGTCTACATGGCATTATCACTAGATTATTAATTCCAAGACCCGGGTCATGTCCTGGCAACCCAGTTTTGAATCCTACCATGGCTGATGGTGAAGTCTGACTCAAAAACAAATCAAAGAGTCAAATGATGTCCATGAAACCACTGTCAATCAGAAAAACCCATCCAGTTCACTCACATCTTTCAGTGAAGGAAACTGCTGTCCTTACCTGGTCTTGCCTAGATGTAACTCTAGGCCCACAACAATGTAGCTGACTCTTAACTGCCCTCTGGGCAATTGGGGATGGTCAATAAATCCTGGCTTAGCCAATGACACCCACATCCCATGAATAAATTAGACAAAAATCTCCAACCACAGTACAATGTGCATCACTATGAATGGCTGGGTAGCAGCATTATTGACCAAAGTGAAGTCAAATCTGCCAGGAGGCCAGGTGACCAAGAAAATGGGCCATGTCCTCACCAAGCACCTGTTGTAGATGCACTGATACTTGACATTGCCAGTAGCATGAGCCAATGCTGTCTTTGTGGACACAATTCCATTTTCATACTGAAGATACTTTGTCTGGTGTTGTTTGCGTGATAAAATCCTCTATTTGCATCCACTTTTTTGTCCTGAGCAAACCAACGATCTATGACTGGTAACATTTATCAAACAGTTCCAAAGGCCGATAGGTGGCAATGCTGAATTCTGCCCATCATTAGGGGAGAGATTTATTGCAAGGTTTTCTGCAGGTCACTGAGGACATTCAGGGGTCATGGGTTACAAGCAGCGAGTGATGAGAGGCAGACAGATTAGACTCCACATTAGCAGCGCTGCTTTTAGCTATGCTGCTGGGAAGGCAACTGAACCACACAGGATATGTAGAGTGAGGAACAAGGGAAAACCTACAGAAGCTGAATAACTACGTAGTGAAGGGTCAGTGACACCTTGGGAACTCATAACAAACTATATGCATAGTTCAGTACAGCCAAGAGTTGGGATTGTAAAACCTTCCAGCAGTCTCTGCTGGATGCTACTGAGCAAAATTATAACGTGGAAAAATACAGGAATAGTACTGGCTTGGTGTAACTGGCTGTTTATGAAAAGTTGGCGTTGTCCCTGTCAAGGAGAATGATTTCCAGATTCCAGGGGAGATTCGACTCAGAAAAGGAGGATAAACATTCAGAGCTGGAGCAGACCATAACGGATAGGCTTGAGAGCGAGTTTCAATGTTGGATTGGCAGAAGTCAAGAATTGAAATCCCATGCGAAGTTTAATGACCCAGCATGTCATTACTATTTGGAGTGGGGGGTAGGGGAATTGCTAAGAAGTCTGCAAGATCTTTCTTGATCCCTTTTGCTGTTTCATATGGGGCATTGAGGGGTGTTTGATCACAGACAATTACCTATATTTACCAGTTAATTCTGAGTGACAGAAGCATGTACTGATTGTATTACTGATTTAATTTTGTACAGTAAAGTTGTTGCTGTTTGGTAAAATCCATAGGATCTTGTGGCTTTGTTGTTGTCTTAGTAAGTTTCCTGGACCTCACACTTGGTCTACTTTGAAAACAAAAATGCCACTGGTCCAGATTGTAACAGAAAATAGGGAGTAAAACTTGTGGTTATTACCACTATGATAAATGAGATAAATTCAGATTAAAAATAGCATTCAAAACTGGTATTGAGTCACTGGGGATCATCAATGGCACAAGAACTGCGTTGCACCACAACACAGTAAACTCATGACCTGGATATTCCTCACTCAGCCATTACAATAAGCTGAGGGATCAACCTTAGCTCAAACAGCATTGCAGATATTCTGAAAAATGATGGTGCCAACATGGTTAGGCTACATCATAGAGTGATAAGCATAGAGTAATACAGTTAGACAGCATGGAAGCAGACCCTTCGGTCCAACACATCTGCACCGATCAGACATCCCAAGCAGAATTTGGCCCATATCCCTCTAAACCCTTCCTATTCATGTACTCATCCAAATGCATTTGAAATGTTGTAACTGTACCCACCACCTCTGGCTGCTCATTCCATACACATACCACCCTCTGCGTGGAAAAGTTGTCCCTCAGATCCCTTTTAAATCTTTCCCCCTCACCTTAAATGGATGCCTTCTAGATTTTGACTTCCCTACCCTGGGAAAAAGACCTTGGCTATTTACCCTATCCATGCCCCTTGATTTTATAAGCCTCTATAAACAATGGAAACAGTTACAGACAGAGGTAAATGATACACAAAATCAAAACTGAACAGTCCTCAGCCCCACATCCAATCTTGCTAGAGTGGACAATTAACTAACTAATGAGAGAAGGTGACTTCACCACATTCCCAACACGTCTGTGCAAAGGACAAAGCTGAAGTGTTTGTAAGAATCCTCTGACAGAAGTGCCAAGTCGATAATCTAGACTGACATCAGCATCACAGATGTCAATTTAAAATGTGAAATAAAACAAAGAACTCTGGGTGCTGGAGATCTGAAACAAACAGAAATTGCTGGCAAAATGCAGCAGGTCTGGCAGCATCTGTGGGGAGAAAGTAGAGTTGATGTTTCAAATTCGGTGACTCTTCTTCAAAGCATTATCTTATAGAGAATCACCTGACTTGAAATGTTACTCTGCTTTCTCTCCACAGATGATGCCAGACCTGCTGAGTTTCACCAGCAATGTCCATTTTTGTGTCCATTTCCCAATTTGATTCAATTCAAATGATATCAAGAAACAACTAAAGTCATTGGGCACAGCAAAGGCCATGAGCCCAGTAATATAGATCGTAGTGCTGAAGAACTAGCTGCACCTCTATGTCAAGCTGTCCCAGTCAGCTGCAACACTGACATCTATCACATTACTGGCCATCCTGGGGAGGGTTACCATCCACCTGAAACTGAATTAGACCAGACATATAAATACAAGAATTCTGCAGTAAGTCTCCTTCTGATTCACCAAAGCCTGTCCACCATCAAAAGGCACAAGTCTGTGACAGAATGTTCCCCACTTGCCTGGATCTGTGCAGCTCCAACAACACTCAAGAAGCTTGACAGCATCCAGGAAAACAAGCAGCCCACTTGACTGGCACCACATCCACAAACATTCACTCTCTTCCCCCACTGAAGCTTGTATGGCACCACAAACATTCACTCCTTCCACCACTGGTGCTCAATAGTAGCAGTGTGTATCATCTACAAGGTGCACTGCAGAAATTCACCAAAGATCCTCAGGCAGCATCTTCCAAACCCATGGCCACTTCCATCTAGAAGGACAAGAGCAGAACATACATGGAAGCACCACAACCTGCAAGTTCCTCTTTAAGCTTGTCACCAACCCGATTTGGAAATATATTGCCGTTCCTTCAGCATCACTGGGTCAAAATCCAGGAACTCCCTCCCTAATTGCATTGTGGATTTAACCACAGTCTGTGGACAGTAGCGGTTAAAGAAGGAAGGTCACCACTACCTTAAGGGCAACTAGGGATGAGTAAAAAATTTTGGCTCAGCCAGTGATACCCACATTCATGAATGAATAAAAATAATTTTGTGGCTTCAAGAGCCAGTTTAAAGGCTGGGAATTCTATCCACTATGTACAAGTCAGGAGTGTAACAAAATACTGTCCACTTGCCTAGGTCAGTACTGCTCCAACAAAACACAAGCAATTTGATACCAGGACTAAGTTTTGAGATGCAAGTAGCTCTGGTTCAAATAGTAATTAGACTGTAATAAGGGAGCAAATGAATATCAAGGAAAATAAAAATACATAGGAATAATTGCTTGATAGTGCAGAACTTCAAAACTGTTAAAAAGGGGACTCAAAGTTGAAACTTTTCATCTTGCAGTTATCAGGACTGTGACAGGAGACTTTGAAATGGACCACCAATTTATACATAGGCTTGGTTCATTAAATCATGGCTGGCATGGAGATACAGCAAGATTTGTGAACTGTCAATTTTAGCTAGTTGACTAACCGTCAGACCTAATGAGTTAGCTAAAATTAACAGTTAACAGTTCTTGCTGCATCTCCATTCCAACAATGGCCCAACCAACCAATTAGTACCCTCTTATCATGCTGTATAAATCGGTGTTTCCTTTCAAAGTTTGGTTTCTTGTATTCAAGTCCTGACAAAAATCTTTGACTGTGTCCCTTTATAGCAACGCTTAAATATGTGGAGGCATTCTCACCTGTTTGCTTTTTCCAAATTTTCCACCTTTCTACGGAGTTCACTGTTTTCATTTGAACAAGATTCCACCCTGGTAAGAAGGAGGATGGGATATTGGTGAACAAGAAGGTTATCAATCTTACTATTTAGGAAAGGGATTGACAGCTTTATTGAACTTATCCTGCTATTGAGGGGACAGATAATAATTTATCAGTTGACTATTTCCAAAAGGAAGTGCATGCATTCCGTCAAACCTACTGTTAAAGATAGGTGGATATACTATTCGATTTATCTTTCTCAAATGGATTGTTCTTCTTTCCAAACAAATAAGCAATGTTGCACAGAAAAGTAAGAACTACAGACGCTGGAGTCAGAGATAACTCACTGAAGCTGGAGGATCACAGCAGGCCAGGCAGCAGAGGAGCAGAGAAGTTGATGTTTCGGTTCGGGACACTTCTTCAGGTCCCGACCCAAAACGTCAGCTTTCCTGCTCCTCTGATGCTGCCTGGCCTGCTGCGTTCCTCCAGCTCCACACTGTTATCTCTGACCAATGTTGCTCTTGCGTTAGTTTCAGTTCTAATCCAAGCAACCTTCCAATTCTAAATTGGTTTGGCCTTGTTCCTCCTTACAGCTACCATGCTAAGCCAGACAATTCAGTTAAATGGGAAGATGAAATCTGTACACAACCAGTTCAGTTAGAAGTGGCACCATTTTCAGACCCATTTGATTATATCAATCTCAATACCTTGGATAAAAATATACAATGCCACCTCAACACACTGTTACAGAGGCAAGAGACAGAATCCTTCCTATCATTGTGATATCCAGACTGGCCAATAAATTACTTTCGAAGTGCAGTTACCTTTGTTATTTATAAAACGTGTCCAGTCAATATACAAGCAGCTGAGTCGAGGTGAAAAATTATTCAATACAAAACTATACAAGAGCTCATTAGCTGCCAAGTTATGAGGAATACTATGACTTTACACAGTCAAAGGCTTACTTCTTTTCCAGTGTATCCATGTATTCTTTTTTCTTCCTTCTGCTTTCTTGGGCAGAGATCTGCAAAAGAAACAAACATTATCACAGGTTGTTTGCGATCAGAGAAAATCTGATCACGTGAACTGATGATAGGCCTTCATGATTTACAATCATTAATCCTCACTTAATATGTACCATGATAAGCACAGTCTAAAATATATAATATAAATAAGAAAAGATTTATAAAGGACGTTGCCAGGATTGGACGGTTCGAGTTATAGGGAGAGGCCGGATAAGCTGGAACATCGGAGGCTGAGGGGTGACCTTACAGGGGTTTATAAAATCAAGAGGGGCATGGTTAGGGTGAATAGTCAAGGTCTTTTTCCCAGGTCAGCGGATTCCAAAACTAGAGGGTATAAAGTTAAGGTGAGAGGGGAAGGACTTAAGGGACTCGAGAGGTAACTTTTTCACACAGACGGTGGTGAGTGTATGAAACAAACCGCCAGAGGAAGTGGTGGAGATGGGTACAATTACAACAGTTAAAAAGCATCTGGATGGGTATATGAATAGGAAAGGTTTAAGAGGGATATGGGCCAAATGCTGGCAAATGGGAGTAGGTCAGATTGGGATGTCTGGTCAGCATGAAGGAGTTGGACCAAAGGGTCTGTTTCTGTGTTGTATAACACTATGACTCTAATTAAAGGAAGACTGACAGTGAACTTTTACACCAGTGAAATTTTACACCAGGCTGGTATCATCTTGCACAGCATAAACGTTGTTTTCTGCTTATTTTTATATTTCTTGCAGTATTTCTTGAGTGCAAGATGCAAAGCTTTGACAGACCGCATCTTGCTTTCAGCAATACACATTTATCTTCTGTTACCTTGTTCTTAATTTTTCTGCGTATCTTCTTGAGTGCCTTCTCTTCTGCTTTTGTAAGTGGTAGTTTGACAGGGACCGGGTATCCTTCAGCAATTAGAGTCCGTTTCTCTTCCTCTGTTAGTATCAAAGGTCCTGATGAGCCTTGTAGCTTCTGCATCAAAGGGAAGTTTGGTTATCTCATTTTAAGGACTTTCATTCAATTCTAACTATTCACCAGTCACAGGACTGAGTTGTTTCATATTTGAACCACATGTAAAATTAGATTCTGGGTCGTGGAGGTAAGGCCGAAAGCACAAGACCAGGTCAGCAGTGAATCACAGTAATTTTGAGAGGTCAGAAAAAGCATTCAAACTCCTTTTAGCTTAAACTAAAAAGGAGAAAATTTTTGGTGTTAAAATGGGGTACGCCCAGAGCCAGAATAGTTTCAAAAATTACCCATGATTCGGTTTTAAGCTCCATATTCAAATCTCTGCCTGTTGTCATCATATCCAAAGGTACAGGCAATGCCCTGATAGCACCCAGCTTTCCTCTCACAGTGGCAAAAGATAGGAAGATTGGACTATTACTTAGTACCAGAAGTATGTTGCTTACATGTGGTGCGGTGAGAAGAGGAGAGCTGGACAAAGCAGATGGTGCACGGGTTATGCATTTTCCCGTGGGCTGTGGCTGGATAGGATCTGGTGGTTGAACAGAACGAGTTGGACTTTGCCCGCCCTCACAATCACTGCCATGGCTGCTTGGTGGTGTTGGCGGTAACTGTAGGATATCTGCTCCTGCTGCAAAGGAAAACAAATATCACAGTCACCGTACGAACAGGGGCTCAGCCTATGTCATGGTAAATTGTCTTCAGGACAGAGTGAACCAACTGACAAATGCAAGAGAGTTTAACTCTATTTACATTATTCCAACAGTGACATAATTTACATACATTAATTGCAGGGCCCGGGTGGGTGGGGGAGGGAGGGAAAGAGACAGAGACAGAACGCACGCACAAGTGAGAAAAAGACAGCCTTTCTCAACCTCAACTCAGCTCTGTAACAAGATGTTGAAAATGCATCGAGACGGATTGCTTTTTCCATTTATTGGGATACCTTAAATGAAAAACAGGGACCCATAGTGCAAAGTAATATTGTCAGTAGTTGAAATAGCAGTAGAGAGGGCCAGAATCAAAAATTCATGGTCATATGACACCAAGTTTGAAAAAAAAAACATCAACTTCTCTCTTGTACGTCTGAACAGACTACAAGAGAAATGAACAACAAGCCTTGCAAATATGGGAGCACAGGAAGAGAGTTTCGTGGCAGAGAAAATAAGATTCTTGCATGTAGCATTAGAAATTGAGAAGACGCAAGTACTCTCCTGGAAAACAGGGGTCATGATGAAATATAGGATATAAAGTCGTGAAGGAGAGCTGAAAGTGCAACTATTATATCCAAAATGGCATTTAAAACTGGAAACACTACTTGTAAAAAAAAAACTGAAAGAAGCAAGGTTTCTATTCCCAACAAATGCAGAGAAGATCAAAATGTCATAATTCAATTGAGTGAACTTTTGCATAACATTTTAGGTGCACATCAAGTGTAGATCACATACGTAAGTATATCCCCAATAATAATGTAAGAGGGATTTAGGAACGTCAATCAACCTGTACTTAAAATGTACATTGTCTTGAAGCTTTCTAGCAAACACAAACGATACAACAGTCAGCATGAATGTGCACCAACTTATCAAAAAGAAAATATGACGTGGGTAGGCAAACAATTCCTGTCCCTCCATCATTATCCTTGAGGTGCTGTTGATGAGCTGCCTTCTTGAGCAGCTTCAGTCTGAGATGTTGCTCATCCACAGTGCCGTGAGGAAGGTAGTTCCAGGATTCTGACCCAGTGTCAGTGAGGAACAGCAACATATTTCCAAGTCAGGATGGCACATGGCTTGGAGGAAAACATGTAGGTTGTAGTCTCCCAATGCATCTGCTACCCTGGTTTTTCCATGTGGTAGAAGTCATGCATTTGGAAGATGCTGTGAAGGAATCTTTGTGATTTGCTGCAAAGAATGTCCACTTGTCAAGAAAAAAAATATGGGGCGGCACAGTGGCTCAGTGGTTAGCACTGCTGCCTCACAGCACCAGGGACCTGGGTTTGATTCCACCCTCGCCGACTGTCTGTGTGGAGTTTGCACATTCTCCCCATGTCTGTGTGGGTTTCCTCCGGGTGCTCCGGTTTCCTCCCACAGTCCAAAGATGTGTAGATTAGGTGGATTGGCCATGCTACATTGTCCGTAGTGTTTAGGGATGTGTAGCTTACGTGGGTTATAAGAGGATGGGTCTGGGTGGAATGCTGCAAGAGTCGGTGTGGACTTGTTGGGCCGAAGGGCCTGTTTCCACACTGTAGGGATTCTATGATATCTATGATGAATCCTGCAGATTGAACAATGCATTCATGGTGGAGGGAGAGAGTGTTTAAGGTGATGGATAGGGTGCCAATCAAGCAGGCTGCATTATTCTGGACGTATTGACCGTCATTTGAGTTGCACTCATCTTGGCAAGTAGGAAGAATTCCATCACACTCGTGAATTGTGGATGGTGGACAGGCTCTGGAGAGTCAGCTATTCCAAAACCCCAACTAATACCCTCCACCTGCATGTAAAGATAGTTAATACACAACAAGCACAGGATATCTCTGTTCATTTTGGTTTCCTGATTTTCTTTGTTTAAATATCAATGTAATTTTTCCTGCTCCCTTCCTAAAGGCAGGAGCAACTGTAATTGAAATCAATAAGCATCCGTCACTCTCCTACACCTTGGCTGACTGGTCATTATGCATTTGTGAGCTTTATCCGTGAATGTGGCCAGACTGCTTAAGCATGTAGCTATCACACACAAGACTGAATTTGTCTTCATGTGACATATACAGAGAATAACAGCTTGCAATGCAACTGGTCCAAATCTGCATATTTATATTTAGATTCTGACATTATCTCAATCGTCAGGGATTCATTTCACAGACTTTATTCTTCTTGGTTTGCCTTCATTAAGGGAATAAGTGACATCCACAGAAACTAAGACACATTTTACGCATTGGAAATTCATTGGCTTGCATTTCTTCTTTTTTTTTTCTTTAGACAAAATTTTGGTGCCACAGTTTCATGTCCCTACTACACAACAGTATTATAAATCTCAAATATACTTTCTTCAGTCAATGTGCAGTTTTACAGATTACATTTGATCAAATTTAACTTTAAATTCCACCGCCTGAATGATCTCCTATGAAGAATTAACTAATCACTCAGCCCAATTTGAGTATATGCTACAGTTCAAAAGGCATGGAACAATGCTTCAGTTTATCAATTAAACATCTCACCTTCTTTTGGAGCCAGATTGAGGAATTGGTCCACCTCATGTGGTTCCAGTTTGATCTTTGGAACAACCTTCGATGTGCACATTTTAGTCTAAAAGAACACAACATCAGCAGTGTGAAGTATTGATCACAAAAAGCACAGTTTAAAAGAAACGTTCAGTCTCTAGTGAAGAGAAATTCAGACATCATTAAAGTTACTGGAATATGTGCATGAAATGACCTGATAGGGTGCACACGTGGCCTCAGTTGAGAGATCTACAAATACTATACAAGTGTACATTCGAGTACAAGGAAATCAGTTTTTGGCTCGCAGCAATATAATTTTGTTGGATCCCTCATGTAAAGTCAACCCTAGATTTTCAGGAATCAATCTGTATTGTAACTGTTAATTACTTACTGGTGTGTCTTTATTGTGGCTTTAAGAGATGTATTTTGTCCTGGTTTCTTTGAGAGAGATTGGGGGTGGGGGGAAAACAGGTGATGAGCAGTCTATGAGAAGATAAACAACTTGTATAGCCTTGGGTTTTTTTTTTTAAATGTTAACAGCAATAAAAGCAGCCTGAATGGGTGTGGTCAAGCTGTCACCCACAGAACCAGTATCTTTAATTTAGCTTTCAGCAGTTGCTGCTGGGGTCTTGAAGAGGTAGAAGCAGTTTTTCCCCTTCTCTCGGGTTGAGCCACAAGCTGGGGGTTCTCTGCCTGCTATGGGAGTTGCATGTGAGACAATCCATTCTGAAGTTGCCTTTTGCCAAGGGCATTTTTATGGGATGTTATTAATCATCTGTTCCAATATAGTAATAGTTGCTGTATCTATTGTTTCTTTTGTTGCATTTTAACTGTAGTGTTTGAATAAGTTATGTTTTGCTTAACATCAAGTAGTTTTGACCAATCAAATTGCATCTAGAACACAGCACCTGACATTTATCTCTAAATAAGATAAAGTTAGGGTCTAGGCTACCTTCTTAATATATATTGAGGGGACTGGTCTAGTCCATAACACTGGTAATTACCATTTTTCATTAATTTTCAAGCCAGATGCAGGAACCTTTAGATATCCCTCCGACAATTCTAGTGGCGATCTCCCAGACAATCAATCAATAAGACTATGTACCAAACGCCTTTGAGAAAGAATAACTCGTATGGAGCACAATTTAAACTGGAGAAATAAGCAGCAGAATTGCTTAATGAGTGTCATAACCATCAGACTATGTGCTCAGTGAATTGTCAAAAAAAAAAAAAATTGGTCTTTTGGAATTCAAGCTCAGTATCAGGTCGGAATCAGCTCAAGATTCACCAAAAAGGCACAGTCAGAAGACAAATTCACAGCATCTGCTATCTGAACTCATCGATAAATTCCAAAAATATACAAAATTGAGAAATGAATGTGAATTGATTGGCCTGGTTTGAAAATATGGATGAAACCACCAGTGACCCAGCAAACAAGACTGTTACCAAGACTGGTGTAAAAATGACTGAACTGCCTTCTTGTAGACAATCATTCCATTTTCTATGACAGGTGGTACAAAACTAAAGTTGATAGTGATATTCAAACAAAATTCTCCTGAAGAAAATGTCAAAAAAAGGTGCTGCCAGTCATGGTCCTGAGAAAGATGGATAGATGAAGATGATAATAAGAAATGGATTAAAGACCACGAATGAAGAAAAACATTTGCTCATATGGGACACGTACAAATCCCACCTTGTTGATTGTACAAGGTCAACAAAGTGGCAGTAATTCCTGGCAGTCTCATATCATCCAGCCCCTTGGCTGTGTATATAAATAAACCTCTTTGAAGGCAGTATCCAAAAGGTTGCGGAACAACTGCATATTGGAAGGCAAGAAAACATTCACTAAAGATGGAAATGGGTGAGCACTGTCACTGAAGTCAATGGTTTTCTTAAAAAAAAAAAATTCATTCATGGGTCATGGGCATCGCTGCCTAGACCAGCATGGTCACCAATGCCCTGTAAAGCTGAAGCATAGCCTCCCTACTCTTGTATTCAATTCCCTGCACAATAAACCATAACATTCTATTAGCTTTCTTGGTTACTTGCTGTAAAATCTCTGTTCAATTGGTAGGTGTCAGTATCTGCTAGCAGTGCATCTGCTTTCTCTATGTATTGAGCTCCATTAAAGATCACTATGCTTCCTTTGTCCGCCGGTAGGATTACGACATTTCTGCCTTTCGTGAGTCTTTCCAGGGCTTTCTTCTCTTCTGTGTTGAATGTGTTCCACTTACCATCAAACAGACAATAGTCCCAACACTGAGTGGAAAAGGTCCATTGTATTTCCTCCAGGAGTCCATTGCTCCTCAATGTCGATTCCAGCGCAGCTAGGAAGTCAGTTTTTTTGGTGTCCCTGTAGTTATAATTCAGTCCATGTACTAGGACAGTCTTCTCAGTGTCTGTAAATGATCGGTCTGAGATGTTCTTGATCCATGTTTCTGAGTTGTCTGTGTTGTTGCTGAGAGTGAGTTCAGATAATTTGTCTTGTAGGACTATTTTTTTTTTTGTTCTGGTCATCTGTTGTTGTATGGTGATGGGCTTGTTCCAGTGTGGATGTTCATTCTTGGTCGGTTACGTTGGAGTACAAAGTTTTTTGGCATGCAATTTCCGCTCGTATTTGTGGAGGCGGTTGTGGGCATCATTGATCATAACCCTTTTCATTCTGCGGCCGTTCTGTACAGCTGTTCTCCGTGCCTGTGGATTGTTGATAGGTGGTTTATATTTTAAGCTTTGTGGTAGTACCTGTTTTCTGAGGCATTCATGCAGGAAGTATAGTTGTTTGCGGTCGCGCTCAGACGGATGGCATTTGTCTCCCATCTGCTGGTATTATACTGACATAATATATTTATCTTATAAATGTTAGAGAATTAAGGTGAATTCTTTTGTGCTGTTACTTTTACTTTATTCTATTGACTGTTTTTTTGGGCCCAAATCAAGCAGGCTGTCAATGCCTCAAAAACATTACCCATGTAAAAGTCAGCTCTGTAACATTTAGCCTAAAAAAGTTTAATTTTCACCCAAGCATTTATGGAAGTTAGAATATAGAAACCAAACAGTACTTCTTGCACATAAATGCATGGATAAGAAGCTATACTAGATTGGTGCCAGAGTGAAGCGTTTCAGTTATGTGGAAAGACTGGAGAAACTGGGCTTGTCATACTGAAAAGCAGAGAAGGTTAAGGGAGATATAATAGACATGTTCAAAACTCTGAATAGTTTTGACAGAGTAAATAGGCAGTTAGCTCAGTTGGCTAGATGACTGGCGTGTGGTTCAGAATAACAAGCAGCACGGGTTCCATTCCGATCCCAGCAGAGGTAGACAAGGGGCCTGCCTCCTCGCCATGGTCAGTAGTAAAATCACAACATAAACCATGGTTCAATAATTCTCAAAATAAAATAAGGGAATGTACTACTTGTAGAAGTGTAGCCTAGTAGGGGATTTAAAATTGCATTTCAATTCAAAGAGAAAGCTGAGAGTGGTGATTAGCCTACCTGGAGAAAATTTAGGGTATTCTCCAAGTTGATAACACTAGAACATTAAACATAAGTTTTTACAGCAAGGAAAGAGGTTCTCACCCCACTGTCTGTACCAGTCATCAACAACCATCTATTCTAATCCATTTTCCATTTATTCCATAGAATAAAGTAAAAGTAACAACACAAAAGAATTCACCTTAATTCTCTAACATTTATAAGATAAATATATTGTCAGTATAATACCAGCAGATGGGAGACAAATGCCATCCGTCTGCGCGCGACCCACAAACAACTATACTTCCAGCACGAATGCCTCAGAAAACAGGTACTACCGGAGTCTATCCAAGAGTAACTTAAAAGTCTCTGACTCCACTACCACCGCCGGCAGCGCATTCCACATGCCCGACACTCTGTGTAAAGAACCTACCTCTGACATCTCCCCTATACCTTCCTCCAATCACCTTAAAATTATGGCCCCTCATAATAGTCATTTCCGCCCTGGGAAAAAAAACGTAGGCTGTCAATTATTGTAAAACAAAATCTGGTTCATTAATGTCCTTTAGCAAAGAAAATCTGCCATCCTTACCTAGTCTGGCCGTCATGTGACTCCAGACCTGCAACAACATGGATGATGTTCAACTACTGTCTGGGTAACTAGGAAGGAGCAATAAAAGCTGGCCTAGCCAGTGACACCCACGTCCAATGAATAAAAAACACACTGTTCTGATGCCTTCAAGGATCTATGGACAAGTACATCAAGACCCCTCTGATACTCTACTTCGTAACGTTGTCCATTCAATGTGCATTTCCTTGCCTTGTTGGCACCCCTAAAATGTAACTCCTCACTTTTCAGGATTAAATTCCATTTGCAACTGTTCAGCCCATCTGACCAACCCATTTCTATTGTCATGTAGCATAATGCTTTTATCCTTGCTACTGACCACACTATTTTCATGTCATTTACAAATGTACTAATCATACCTTCTACATTCATGTCCAGATCATTCCTGTACTCAAAAGAAAAAAGCACCCAGCACTGAACACTATGGCAGGTCATTAGACACAGGCTTCCAGTCACAAAACAGCCTTTGACCATCACCCTCTGCTTCCTGCTACTAAGCCAAGTTTGGATCCAATTTACCAAACTGTCCTGGATTCCATGGGTTCTTAGCTTCTTAACAAGCCATTCAAGACTTTGTCAAAAGCTTTACTGAAGTTCATATAAACTACATCAACTGTACCACCCTCGTCTACACACCAAGGCACTTCCGCAAAAATTCAATCAAGTTTGTTAGACATGACCTTCCCTTTAAAAAGCCATTCTGACTATCCTTGATTAATCTTTGCCTCTCCAAATAGAGAATTTCCGTCTCAGAATTTTTCCACCTTGGACTCATTGACCTGTAGTTTTCTGATGTATTCCTACTACCCTCCTTTAATAATGAATGGTACTACATTAGCTGTCTTCCAGTTCTGTGA
>NC_063349.1:3220305-3233615 GCF_021869965.1 Rhincodon typus
GCAGCATTTCAATGCAAATCATTTTCTCAACAATATCTCGACCCTTTTTAAGGTCTTAGCAAAAATTTGTATCTCGGGTTGTGGATGCAGTTGTTTGTTAGCTCGCCAAGCTGGTTGTTCCATGGTATGCAGATGTTTCATTACCATTCTAGGCAACATCATCAGTGCGACCTCTAATCGAAGCATTGGTGTTCTTCTCCACTCCAAATTTATATGATCCTCCAGTGTGATGGTCTTGTCATTTCCGGTTCTCTTTTTTAGCAGTGGTCTGGATACAGGGTCTGTTTCAATGTGTTTGTTAACGGAGTCCTGTGTTGAGAACCAGACTTCCAGAAATTCCCTTGCATGTCCGGTGTTTGCTTGTCCCAGTACAGTTGCTCTGTCCCAGTCAAACTGATGGCCCTCATTGTCTGTGTGTATGGAGACAAGTGAATATTGGTTGTGTTTTTTTACTGCCAGCTGGTGTTAGTGTATCCTGTAAAATGACACAACTAATATTCACTTGTCTCAATACACAGACAATGAGGGCCATCAGTTTGACTGGGACAGAGTGATTGTACTGGGACAAGCGAACACCAGACATGCAAGGGAATTTCTGGAAGCCTGGTGGAAGCCAACACAGGACTCCATTAACAAACACACAGAAATAGACACCGTGTACAGACCATTGCAAAAAAAGAACAGAACCGGAAATGACAAGATCCGCCGTACCAGAGGATCTCATAAATTTGGAGTGGAGCAGAACACCAACACTTTGATTAGAGATCACACTGATGACGTTGCCTAGAATGGTAATGAAACGTTTGCACACAATGGAACAACCGGCTTGGTGAGCTAACAAACAACTGAATATCTCAACCCTCCATGCAGGTGAAGGGGTGTTTTCGATTTCATTTTGATGAACATGCAAGATTATACCGAAGGGGCATATTTTACACAACATTTCTGGAAGCTGTCTCTCCCTGTGGCCTCTGTTGGTGCTTCCAATGCCAAGTCTTTTAATCTGCAGTGTGGAATGTGAAATTTGAGCCGGACTCTCGAAGCAGTTGCTCAGACCCTTGAATAGCTTGCCAATATTGCTTTTGTGACCTGCACTCTAATTAATGGACCCTGGCTTTGGTGGACCGAAGAGGAAAGATGCCAGTTAGTTTATTGACCAGCTGAACTGTTCTAGAATGCTATCCCCGTTGATATAATTAATTAGTGGACATTAACTGTGTTGTCTTGGCAGTGATGTGTGCCATCTCCAAGATGCACTGCAGCAAATCACTCAAGCTCCTTTGACAACTCCTTCCAAACCTGGGACCTCTACTGATGAGAAGCACGAGGGTAGCAGATGAGAACTCCACCATCTGCGCGTTACTTTGGTATGTCGCTGTCCCTTCACTGTTGCTGGGACAAAATCCTGGAACTCCCTTCTTAACAGCACTGTTGGTGCAAATGCATTTCAAGGACTGCAGTAGTCCAATCCGGCAGCTCACTATCATCTTCTGAAGGGCATTGAATGTTGGCCCAGCCAGCGATGCCAACATTGCATGAATGAATTCAGAAAAGGTCAGTTTGTAGTCTTTTGAGAAGGTAAGAAATCACTTTCCATGCACTGGGATCACCGGCTTTAGCTCCATGCCCAGTTGAGGTGAGTTCTATCCTACTTGCGAGTGGGGCTTGTGCCCACCTGACAGAGCAGAGTGCATGCTTGCTCTATGTGCTAGTGGGCAAACCCCAGTTCAAAGTGCTTAAAGGTTACGAATGACTGACTGACTGACTGTCTGCAACATATATGCATGAGGTTTCAATCAAACCTATATATTTAAACTCGAGTCTTGAATGAACTCTGAACACTTGCTCACAGCCTGCTTGCAGTCAATAACCATTCTGTTCTGCTAGTGAGTTGTAGGCGTGATAAGATTTGCAGCAGGGCAGTATGTCTACCAGCATAGCTGAAACACAGAATCTCTTTGTAATAATCCATAACTCTGTGACCTCCAGATGTGAATGAGAGAGAAAGTACCCAGTTATTTTGCCTACATTTATTGTCACTGTTTACAATCTTGGCTGAAACCGTGATATCTACACACCCTTTAAAATGTGAGGTGAGATCTTTCACTCGGGTAATTGTAAGAGGAGTAGCAACCGGTGCTGTCCATTGGGTACTTAATCCCTTTTACCTTTTCCAGGTCCCAGCACGGTGTGGGGTGACTGTGAGAGACAGCCTGAAGAAAGCTCTGATGATGAGGGGACTGACTGCGGACTGCTGTGCAGTCTACAGGACACAGGACGGGTGAGTTGTGTACTGAGGAACTTGAGCTGCTGAGGGAACCTGGTGGCACTGGGCTGTGGGGTTAAAGAGATCTCAGCTCTAGAGTGGCATTAAGTGAGGAATCCCTTCAGAGATGAGCCCTGATTGGCTTTTGGCTGCTAGCCTTATTGTGAAAAGGTTTATTTAAAATACCTTACCTGGGTGTGAAAGTGAGGGTCAGTTGAGATGCCTCATGCAGTTCTGTTATTTAGTTGTTATGGTGTTATTTTAATTTGCAAGATCAGTGTTCCTTTGGTGGTTAGTAGCGTTGTTATTACCTTGGTTTGTAGTTGGTGGGATCAGTGTTCCTTCAGTTGTAGTTAGTAAGATCGAATGTTATGTTATGTTGCTTTCATCTAATGCATGTATTGTTTCTTGTTGAACTGCCATCTCTGGTGTCTTGCTCAAGATACTACACTCTCATTTGTAAGTCTAAACAGGTTATGGTATATGGGCATCAAAGCTGCACCTAATCTTGGGTTGATCCATCACCTTATAGCCCTATCCATGTGTACACAATCCTCCTGAAAATCAGAAATTCAGAAACTTGGCTGATTTTCTTCCCCATCCCTGAGCAAGGGGTATTGAGAGCAGCTGTAGACACCTCTTTTCATCCAGAATATCTCAATGCGGAATGATAACTAGAGCTGTGAATTTATAATCCATATTGTTAGTGAGCACTGGTCTTACTGACTAAGACATTGGCCAGATAACCACAAGGCTTATGTCTTGTGCTTAATGGCAGAACTATTGGGATTCTCAAGAAGAAGGTGTGTTTTTGAGTTTCATATTCAAAATAGACACAAATCTCTTATAAGCTTTGGAGAGCTGCAGTCTAAGAGCAAAGTTTGGAGTACAAATGACCATGAACTCTTCAAGTGTACTCTACCAAGAGACTGCAGACAAGAGGCACTTATCCACAGCTCACTGCTGACCTATTTAATCTTGTCTCTTTCCCATTTTAAGAGGCTCTTACCTTTATTAAATATAAAGCAGTATGATATTTCTGTAATTCTTCAATCTCATTCTCAGCAAATTGATCCAGTCCCTCTTGAAGTTGTCCATTGCAACTAAATGAACCGTCAGGGGGTTGTGGTGGTGGGGGTGTCTGTTTCTTCAGCCAGAGAGTGATGAATCAGTGGAACTCATTGCCACAGAGGGCAGTGAAGGCCTAGTCATTGAGTGTATTTAGGACAGCGATGGGTTCTTGATTAGTAAGGGGATCAAAGATTATAGTGAGAAGGCAGGAGAATAGGATTGAGAAACCTATCAGCCATGATCAAATGGCAAAGCACATTTGACAGACTAAATGGCCTAATTCTGCTCCTGTATCTTATGGCCTATGGTCTTACGCAAACTTTCAGCTCCAATCTTGCTCAAGAATTTTGTACTTGTCCTCTAGTTCTTTGGTCATAATTTGTGTTAAGTAGCTGATTTACACGTTTGCACCCTCTGCAAAAATAAGGGCCGAAATGTTTTGATCAGTGTTGGAACCCCTCTTCGACCCAGACCAGACAGGAAAAAACAACGCACTTACCTTTTTCCAACGTATCTGAACAATCTTCCAAGTGAGGATTATGCAAAACTCACTCGCTGCAGGAAATCTTGGAGACATCAGAAGCCCTGTCGCCTGAAAGTGGTCGGGTGGCAGATGGTCAGGAACAGTTAGCATTGTCAGGGTTAAATGGGTTGGGCCAGGCAAGACTTGGATGTGGGTTGTCAATTGTATCGTTACAAGGGTTGGATGAGCACTTTTCCATCCAGCAACTCCTGGGTACCTATTCCGGTAAGTAAGTTGAAGCTCTGACTCTTGCACAGTGTCAGACTTTTTTGAAGAGGACCAGGGGAATTGCCATCTGGAGTTCAAACTTCCTGGACAATTCTCATAAGTCAATGTGTTGGGTATTCCACGTGTTTCCAGCATGTACGTTCGGTCATATGTCCAAACTCCAATGAGCCAGGCACTGCAAAATCTGGCTCGGGGTGTAAGTCCACATTTAATTGGAATGGGAATTTTTCAAGGACTTTGTGACTTTCACAAAGTTGAAATAACCTGCATGCTCTTTCTTGACCTGTCTGGAATCTTTGACACATTGACCACGCCATCATGTCGCAGCTTCCTTCAGTCTTCAGTCCCTGTCACAAACTCTGTTCTCAGCAATCAACTCTATTCGTCCCCCTTACAACTATCTGAGGCTGAAGCGGACTGATTGCAGTCTTGGTGTTATGTTTGACCGCAAGTTCAGCTTCGAATCTCCTATCCATGGCAACTGGTCACTAAGACCATTTCCGTAACATCTCCTGACTCGTTCTGGCTCAACTGAACTGCTGTTGAAACAACAATACCTTCCTTATTTTTAAACATGGCGATTCTGATGTACTCCTGCTAGCTTCCCACATTCTTCCGTCTCTAAACATGGGGTCATCTGTGGTCTATGTCCTTCCTCATGACAAGTCCTGTTCACTTATCAACTTTGATCCCTGGTTGATGAAGGTTTCAATTTTTAAAATGTTCATTCTTGTTTTCAAATCTGTCCAAAGCCTCTGCTTCTGTAATCTCTTCCATCCCTGCAATACGCTGCAGCTGCGTTGATCTAATTCCTGCTGTTGGGTATCCCTGATTTTAATTGCTCACTATTGATGACTGTTTCTTAAGCTGGCAAGGTTCTGAGCTGTGACATCCTTCCAAAATCCCTCTGCCTCTTTGCCTCTCTTTTCACCTTTATGATGCATTTTAAAACCTATTTGACAAAGTCTTGGGTCAACAGCCCAAAACTCTCCTGATGTGGCTTGCTGCTCGGCCTTGCTTTATAACTCCTGCAAGGTGCCTTTGGACATTTCATTACATGGTGTCTGCTATATAAGTGCACATTTATTTGTTGTGAAGGTTTCTCACTCCTTCTAAGGAAAGCAAACTCTCAGATATGATGGAGAGTTTGTAGCACTGAGCAGTAACTTGTCCTTCAGTGGAAAGTGAAATTATTTGGGGTGTTCGCTGGCCACTTGACTGTGCAGTCCATTCTAACAGGTACAAGGAGAGTGGGACAAACAGTTGTGCGCCAGTAATGAGGAGTGCACACAAAAACCATGCTGGTTAAGTGTGCCTGAAAATGAATGTAGCTATCTGTTGCCTCCACTCCATGCAGCGTCCAGTCTGGCCCAGCTTGCTATAATGGTTTGGTGAGATGGTTGCATTGTAAGACAAACCTGGCTGCTCAAACACAGTTCTGTCATTTCCCCTTATCAATTTCAACTATTGCATTGGTAACACATCAGCAGGTGAAGCACGCTGTTGCACAGCGGAACATTTCAGCCCATTTGTATTGCAAGGACTGCTGGTTACAGAGGGACAGATGGAAAGGGAACTTGCCATATGCTGGTAGATATCTGTAAGGAAAATGTGTAAGTTGAGAGACCTCCAGCTGAGAAAGAACAATCAATTTTCTTTCTGGCCCGTTCTACTTTGAATCCCTGAAGCAAAACCTTGCTTATAGTGCCAGCATTGCTCTACCTGATCTGTACAGCATCCAATCAGTTAGCTTTCCGCAGCAAAGATCTCTCTGGAGTTCATTGTCTCTAACTCCTGCTTCAATCAGCTGATTAGCATTGCTATTAAACAAAAGACCATAGATTTACTTAGCACTTTCAAGCCTGGCACAAAACTAGGAAAAGCCGTGATGACGATCCTGATAATTTTCAAATGGGCTTTGGCTGGTGAAATCGTTAGCTAAATGACCGATGCAATTTAATGCAGAGGTTTGATGTGATGCATGTTAATAGGAAGAACAAAGAGAGGCAAAACAAAATAAAGAGCACAAGGAAGTGCAGGAACAGATAGGCCACCGGTCTAATGCTCACAGATCTTTGAAGGGAGCAGGGCAGGTTAAGAATTTGGTTAATAAAGTTTAGGAATTCTTTGGCTTTATAAATAGAGGCACAGAGTACGAAAGCAAGTCTATTATGGTGAAGGCCTAGGCCCGAAACGTCAGCTTCCCTGCTCCTCTGATGCTGCTTGGCCTGCTGTGTTCATCCAGCTCTAAACTTTGTTATCTGTATTATGGTGAATCTTTGTAAAATACCAGTTCATTCTGAACTGCCCAATTTTGGGCAGCACAATATAGGAAGGATGTGAAGGCTTTAGAAAGGGTGTAGAAAAGATTAACAAGTAGTTCTGGGATGAGGGATTTGAGTTACATAGAGTGGAAACGTTAGGGCTGTTTTTCTTACAGAAGAGAAGATTGAGAGGAGATTTAATAGAGGTGTTCAAAATCACCAAGGTGTCTAGAAGAAGTAGAGAGAGAGAAAGGAAGATAAAACTGTTCCTGTTGGCAGAAGGGCTGAGGAGAACTGAGGACACATATATGAGGTAATTGGACAAAGGACAAATGACAACAATGAAATCTTTTTAAGCATTATGTGTTTATGAGCTGGAATGTCCTGTCTATGATTGGTGAGGCAGATTCCATCATGGCTTTCAAAAGAGAGGTAGGTAAAGAGAAAAGATTTGCCTGGCAATGGGAAGAGGATTGGTTGGTTGGTTGGATGGGGGGGTGGTGTTTCAAGCTGACTTGCTAATGCAGAAAATCAGTATGGGCTGAATGGTCTCTTCTGTCTGTAATCATTCCATGACTTTCTGATCTTGTTTGCAGTATATCATGGGTTACTTGGAAGACTGCTAGCTTGTTATGTGGGTTACAGTTGCAGCCATATTGTGCTCAGTAGGATGCCAGAATACCAGCTGAGATATCAGTTCATCCTTTTTTGGATATGTTAATTGAGTCACAAAAGTTGTTCAAGAGCCAAGAGCAGTCGATGCATGAGAACACTGTCAACTTGAAGTCTCCCATCCTGATCTGGACACAAAATGCCATTTCTTTATTGTCACTGGTTCAAATCCTGGCACACTCTCTGCCTAACTGCATTGTATGAATGTCTTCACCACATGGTCTACCATGTTTCCAGAAGATAGCTCACCATCACCTTCTTAGGAGTAGTTCAGAATGAACAGCAGCTGTGCAGGAATCTTCAAATGTTTCCAACTCACGTGTTTATCAATTCTCTTTGCACGGTTGGAATTGAATCTAGCTCTTTCACCCTTTCATGGAGTGCATTCTAGATCATAACGCATGACTTGAAATAAAATTCTTCTCATCTCGCTTCTGCTCTTCTGCCAATTATTGTAGATCTTTTTGTGTTGTTCACTTAGTGACCCTTCTGTCATTGGGAACAATTTCTCCTTGCGTTACTTCAAAGTAATACCATCAAGTGGCCACTGTATGTTCTACAACCCAATGACTCACCTTGCTGTTAGTTCAGACGTAGAGAGACTCTGGAACTAACTGGCTATGAGGGTGGTTGAAGCAGAGACGATGGATGATTCCAAAAGAAAATTAGATGGGCATTTGATGAAACTAAACTTGCAGAAGTAATGAATTTGAATGGAAGAATGGGATTGTTTGGATTCTTTTCAAAGAGCCATCATAGCTTTCAAGGGCCAAATGGCCACCTCTTTTGCCTTACTGACTATGATTCGCATAGCATTGAGAAACTAGTGTTGTGTTCTCACTCCGAGGCATAGTGTAAAGGGCTGCTGACTCTGCTAATTTGTTAAAATTACAACTGTGTATGGCCCAGTGTAAAGCTTGCAAAGGCCATTTGAACGTTATGAGAGGTGTGAAATTTGAATATGCCTTATGTGACTGCATGCTTGTCACTTTAAAACAAAGTGAGGTTACACAGCAACTCTTTGTCAGTAGTCAGCTACTTTGCATGCCTTATTAACCCTGCTGAGCTGCTGCAATGCAGTGCTGCTGAGAGTTCCCTGTTGTGAGCAGTTTCTCCAAGACTGTTTTACTGGTAGAACCAGTGCTTATTAACCCTAACATGCTAATTGTGGGGAGCTGGATCTGAGCCTCCATATGATCAGAAGCCAAACAGTATGGGTAAGGAATTAGATATTCTCTCTACAGATCTGGGGAGTGTAGCTGTCATGAACACATTGGAACAAGTTTACACCAATGAACTGCTTCAGCCTGTCCTGCATTCAATCCTATCTTGACAGGTACATGATCTGCCCAACCTTACCATATATTGCTTAATACTTCAAATAAAAGTCTTATGAATTTCAACTTTAAAACCAATGATTGATCAACGATTGCTTACCACTTGTGGCAAAACCTGTACCATCTTTTGTAAGTTTCTTAATTTCACCCCTGAAAAGTCCGTCTCTCATTTTTAGACCATGTCCTATTCCTGGTTTCCTAAACCAGAAATAGTTCACCTTTGTCTACCCCATCTGTTCTCATTAATATCTTATAGAGTAGCAGAGTCATACAGCGTGGAAACAGACCCTTTGATCCAACTTGTCCATGCCAACCAATTTTCCCAAACTAAACTATCCAGCTGCCTGCATTTGGCCCATTTCCCTCCAAACCTTTCCTATTCATGTACTAATCCAAATGCCTTTTAATCATCGTGACTGTACCTACATCCATCACTTTCTCTGGCAGTTCATATGAACCACTCTGTGTAAAATAAGTTGCCCTCATGTCTTTTTTAAATCATTTCTACTCTCACCTTAATTTAAATCTTTCTACTGTCACCTTAAAAATATGCCCCTAGTTTTGAACCGCCCCACCCTAGGGAAAAGACACCTGTCATTCACATTATTTATACAAAGAACAATACAACACAGGAATAGGCCCTTTGGCTCTCCCAGCCTGTGCTGACAGATTTTTGCCCTCCATGCTTCAACTGTCTTCACTGACAGGATCTGTATTCCTCTATTCCCTTCCTGTTCATGTTTCTGTCTATTATTGTATTATCTATACCCCTCATGATTTTATAAATCTTAATAAGATCACCCCTCAACCTCCTATGCGCCAGTGGAAACATGTCCCAGCCTTTTCAGTCTATTTTTATAACTCAAACCCTTCATTCCCGGAAACATCCTGGTAAATCTTTTCTGCACCCTCTCTAAATTAATAATATTCTTCTTATAGCAGGGTGACCAGAACTGAACACAGTCCTCATCAACATTCTGTACAGCCTCAGCATGGCGTCGCAACTTTTCAAAAATCTTAGACCAGGCAGCACCTTAACTTTCTCAATTACATGAATACAGCCTAGTGTGTGTAATCCTTCCTTATAATTTAGCCCTAATGCGGACAATGTAGTGATAAACCTGTGATGTTCTACCTCCAAGACCGATGCCTATAACCATTCGTTGTACTGTGGGGATGCTTTTCTCAAAGGTTTTGTATAGCTGACACATAACTCCCAGGGCCTTGTATCCTAGTCCTATAGTTAGACTGGTAAAAGCCAGAATTCCATTAGCATTAGCTGGGGAGATGGTGACCTATTGGTAAAGACACTACAGTAGTAATCCAGAGCCCCAGGCTACAGTTAAGGAGATATGAGTCTGAATCTGACAATGGCATAAAAATTTGTATTCAATAAAAATCTGAAATTAAGAGCTAGCGGCGACCACGTAACCAATGTCGATTGTCATTTAAAGAAAAACCCATCTGCTTCACTAACGGCCTTTCGCGAAGGAAGTCTGCCACCCTCACCTGGTCTGGCCTTCAGGTCTTGTGGCTCACTCTTAACTGCCTGCTTAAATGGCCTAGCAAGTTATTCAAATATATCAAAACCACTACAATGCCTAAAGAAAGAAACCAGGCAAACCATCTGGCATTAACCTGAACCCTGGGAAGAAAAAACAACACCAAATCTAGCCTTATCGTTCTGTTGCTGGGTAAAATCCCTGGAACTTGTGGAGTAATAGACTGTGGATGAGCTGAAAGGACTGTAACAATTCAAGAAAATAACTTTTCAAGTGTGAATTAGGAATGGACAATAAATGCTGGCTTAGCCAGCGATGCCCACATCCCATGAGCAACTCAAAAATATTTGATTTTCTTTTTCTGTCTGTTTGTGACATTTTGAAAATCCATTATACCTAAAATCCCTAGTCTCATTGGACCCTCACTGTTTCTAACTTTTCACAGCTTAGAAAATAGTACCTCCTTCTATCCTTTTCAGATCCGCAATGGACGCATTCATATTTAAAGAGTCGTAGAGTCATACACCACGGAAACCGACCCTTTGGTCCAACTTATCTGTCCCAGTGAGGCATATTGATCTGACCTAGTCCCATTTATCCATATCCCTCTCAACTCTTCCTATTCATATACTCATCCAGATGTCTTTTAAATGCTGTAATTGTACCAGCCTCCACCACTTCCTCTGGCAACTCATTCAATACATTCACCACCCTCTGTGTGAAAAAGTTACCCTTCGGTCCTTTTGAATCTTTCCCTTCTCAGCTTAAAACCATGGCCTCTAGTTTTGGACTCCCTCCACCCTAGGAAAATGACCTTGGCTTTTAACCCTTACCATGCCCTTCATGATTTTATAAACCTCTATAAGATCACCCCCTCAGCCTACGACGCTCCAGGGAAAATATCCCCATCCTATTCAGCTTCTCCCTTTGCTGAAACCCTCCAGTCCCGGCAACATCCTTGTGTATCTTTTCTGTACCCCGTCATGTTTAACAACATCCTTCCCACAGAAGAACTGAATGCAATATTCCAAAAGTGGCATCACCAATATCCAGTACAGTCACAACATGACAACTCCTATACGCAATGTTATGAACAATGAATTAAGTGTGCCAAATACCACCTTCACCACCCTCTCTTTCTGTGAGTCTGCTTTCTCGGAACTGTGCACCTGCACCCCGGGGTCTCTGTTCGGCAACACTCCCCAAGGCTTACCATTTACTGTACAAGTCCTGGCCTGGTTTACCTTACCAAAATACAACACATCACATTTAACTAAATTAAACTCCGTCTGCCACACCTCGGCCCATGGATGGTACAAATATCTCAGCAAGTGCTATGGTTCTCTCCATTTAATTGTTCAGAAAAATTGGTTAACAAAATTGATGCTCAGTGACTAGGAGGATCAATGTTAATGTAGATAAAATATTGGCTTAAAGACAGACAAGCAAGTCTTATTAACTGGTCAGATTTGGACGATGGTTAACAGTTGTGTTTCCCAAGGGCCATTGCTGGAACCTTTTTTTTGATATGTGTAAATGATTTAGATATTGGAATGTAGAGTTGAAATAACTCCAGAGTTACCTGTCACCAAGTCACCCTTTATTTACACGTGGAAAGTCCCTAACACTGATCCACTACCCTCGGAGCCAGCTCTCAGAGTGAACAGAATGTTTAACACTCCTGTTTATATCTGTCAGCCAAGTCTCCCTGATTGGACCAGATTAACAGCCCCAGTCCGGGAACTCCTGTTCTACCCGGCTGGCCTCGTTACAATCACTACAGAGTAAAATTGGAAAATGTGTTGATGCTTGCAAACCTGGAAATGCGGCTGGCAGTGAGAATGACACTAAATAACTGCTACAGGGTCTAGGTGGGCTAGCAGAATGGGCAGCAAAGTAACAAACAAAGGTTAATGCAGAGAAGTATGGGGTGGGGCTTTCTGGTAATGAAGAGAGACAGTATAGACTAAATGGTACAGCTCTAAGGAGTGTAGGAGCAAGGCAACCTGGGATTTAAGATCCTTAGACCTTTAAAGTGGGCAGATTACATTGAGAGAGTGGTCAGCAAAGCGCATGGGATCTTTGGCTTCCTAAGCAGTGTCCTTGTGAATGACAGCTGAATAGTAACGCTGAACGTTTATATCAGGTTTGGTTAGGCCACAACTAGAATATCCAGTCTGACTCTGATCACTGCACTTCAGGAACAATCCGTGTGTGGATAATTGGGAGATTTACCACTATGTTTCCCAGAATGAGGGACTTTATCTCAAGCTTAGATTAGGGTTGCTCTCTTTGTTTCAAATAGCATTGATGGGAGATTTGATTGAAGTTTGCGATGGTAGGACAAGTTTATATGCACTTTAAGGTTTTGGAGTAGATTTGTAGCTTGGGTTGTGGGTGTTGAAGTTGGTTGGCTCGCCGAGCTGGTTTGTTGTTCCGCAGGCTTGGTAACATCCTCAGTGCGGCCTCCGATGAAGCGTCGGTGTGTTTTCCCGCCTGGTTTTTAAACTCTGGGGTCCGTTGCGATGGATTGCCTCACTTCCGGGTTTCCTGCGTAGTGGAACGTATACGGGGTCGAGTTCAATGTGTTTATTAATAGCACGGACAAGGAGAACCACGACTTCGACTGGGACAACACCAAGATCCTGGGACAGGCTAGGCAGAGACAAGCGCAGAATTCCTGGAAGCACGGCACTCCACGAAGCAGGCTATTAATAAACACATTGAACTCGACCCCGTATACGTTCCACTACGCAGGAAACCCGGAAGTGAGGCAATCCATCGCAACGGACCCCAGAGTTTAAAAACCAGGCGGGAAAACACACCGACGCTTCATCGGAGGCCGCACTGAGGATGTTACCAAGCCTGCGGAACAACAAACCAGCTCGGCGAGCCAACCAACTTCAACACCCACAACCCAAGCTACAAATCTACTCCAAAACCTTAAAGTGCATATAAACTTGTCCTACCATCGCAAACTTCAATCAAATCTCCCATCAATGCTATTTGAAACAAAGAGAGCAACCCTAATCTAAGCTTGAGATAAAGTCCCTCATTCTGGGAAACATAGTGGTAAATCTCCCAATTATCCACACACGGATTGTTCCTGAAGTGCAGTGATCAGAGTCAGACTGGATATTCTAGTTGTGGCCTAACCAAACCTGATATAAACGTTCAGCGTTACTATTCAGCCGTCATTCACAAGGACACTGCTTAGGAAGCCAAAGATCCCATGCGCTTTGCTGACCACTCTCTCAATGTAATCTGCCCACTTTAAAGGTCTAAGGATCTTAAATCCCAGGTTGCCTTGCTCCTACACTCCTTAGAGCTGTACCATTTAGTCTATACTGTCTCTCTTCATTACCAGAAAGCCCCACCCCATACTTCTCTGCATTAACCTTTGTTTGTTACTTTGCTGCCCATTCTGCTAGCCCACCTAGACCCTGT
>NC_063349.1:3234115-3247406 GCF_021869965.1 Rhincodon typus
TTGAGAAGCAGCTTTGTTTTTAAAGGGAGTTCATTTTTCTAATTCATGACAAAGTGGCAATAATCATGAATGCTACCGGGAAGTACAGCACGCAAAGACCTAATCCTATTTAAATCATGCTATAATGTAAGATACAGTAACAAAAATAGAAATATTTAATCAATTGTGCTAAGTTTGACAAAATACATTTTTCTTCATCTTTAATATTCTAGATCAAATCGAACAAGTACATGGTTTTCTGGCTAGAAACTTTGAGATTGTGATAAAGCACAGCTAATTCAAATCACCAATTCATTCACGCAATAATACGTTCACTTCCATTTGCCGTTTCATAGAGACAAACAACCAATCTAACTTGGCCATGGATCAGATTAAGAATATTCATTACTACTCTGCAGACAAGTTCTAACTACAGGCCTACTCGCCTAAACAATTCCACACGATTAGTACCACTGCAGGAATTTGAAACATCTGTCTCAGAACACGTAATGTCTGTTATGCTCAAGTTTTACTCAAAACATTTGTGTTCAACATCAAGAAGTATTCATAACCAAGTCTTCGTTTCCTCTCCAAATCTGCAGTGTTATCTAAATTTTCTGAAAAATGGCAAGAGTTGTCTCAAGTAACCTCTAACATAAACATCTGTAGAATGATCACTTTTGCATCATTGCTTGGTTCAGATTATTAAATACAACAGAAAAACAGCAGCAGACAACACAGCAGCTTCCATTGTTTTCTGATGCAAAGATATAAAGACCCTAATTTCACTAATTCCCTCAAAAACACTTGCTAAAAAAGGTGAGAGTTCCAAGTATTAACTACTAGGTGAAGTTTGGTCAGTCAGTCACGGGCCTCAAAAAAGAAATGGAAACAAGGCTGCCAAAGACAAAATTAAATTCACCATTGCCAGGAACACAGCATGGGCAACAGCATATCAGTCATTAGCTCAATTACCTTTCCACTGAAAGTGAATTTTGTTCTTGTAGGCCTAATCCTTTTGAAAGAGTATCATTATATGCTTGTCACATCAGGCTGCTAGGTATATGGAGGATTGGAAAATGAAGCGGCATGCTTTCAAAGTAATAATCAAGAATTTCTGAGGGTCTCTTGACCAGCGTTGATGGAAATTCAGCAGTAGATCTTTCAATCACCTGCCAAATTTATGCTGATTGATCAGGACAATCCCAAGAACATTTTTGTTCAAAACTTAGTACAGTTGGTTCTGCTGTAACATGTGTTCTGGCAACGCGAATTGGCTTAAACACAACTGATGAATGGGGAACGCTATTTCTAAAACGTGAACTTGTGTTGGCTATAATGCAATTTCATTGGTGTGCAGAGGAGTATGCGTCGACATCATATGACATCTTGCAGGCTTTGTCCTGAGCATGCTCAATGTTAGCGCTGAAACAGTCATTATTAAATATGAATTAAACATTTATTCAAACTGTGCTATCATTTGTTAGGCTTTTGAGTGATTTTTAGCAATTTTGAGTGATTTTTTTGGTGGTTTGCCCTTACCCCCACTTTTCCCACAGGTTCTATTATTTCTATAGTGATTTTCTATAACGTAATGTTACTCAGGAACGCAACTATCGCATTAAAACAGAACCGACTGTATACAATGGTTTCCTAAATTCTTCATAAAAGCATATTTGTCTGTTTGAAATATAAAGAATGCATCAATGGTCATTCCACATTGCAAACTGCTGGCATTGACGTGCAATGTAAAACGGTTTCTAAAGCAAAAACAGAAATTGCTGGAGAAACTCAGCAGGTCTGGCAGTTTCCATAGAGAGAGAAAGTGTCAACCTTTCTAGTTCAGTGATTCTCCTTCAGAAGTGACTCCTAAAATGATTCCTACTCAAGTATGAAAAATAATCAGTATTTGAATAATGTCTTTTAATACAACTGCTTGCATAATACATATTCACGACATCTGAGAAAAAGCAAGGGTATCAGTGATCAAATTCATTCACACTCGTTTGTTTTGCCACAGAGAGCCGATGAGGAAGTTAAAAGGTGCTAAAGAAGATTGAAGCCTCAGAGAAAAGGCAGGGTACTTTTGGATTCTTGCAGGGCAGTGGTGACAGAGGACGACAGTGGGCTTGCTTCTGGAATTGTATAATACTTTGTGTAAAGTACTAAAGCACACGTTGTGAATGGCAATTCCCCAGCAGGCACATTCCATTCTCACTTGCATAAAAGAAAGGTTGCTCACTTCAAAGAACAGTCAGGTAATTAACTGCAACAAGAACAAACAATATGCTCTCATGATTTTGCGTTAAAGTATCTTCATTAAGTTAACAAAAAGGTGAAGTATTACTGATTTACTGTTTCAAAATCCCCATGAGAAACTGTTGCAATAGAGCTTTAAGATCTGTTCACAATTCAATAATCTGATTTTCAGTTAATGATGGAGAAACATACTAATGGGAATTGTACCATCTAGATGCTTGAAACTAGTTCATGTTCACTCACTAGAGACATCAGTGTGCCTAGATGTCTCCTGGGTATTGACTTGAATAAGAGAAGGGTAGTCACACATCTGGATGCCATCTGTGGATAGTGTTTTTTTTCCTCCTCAAAGAGCCTTTATTAACAAAATTCTGAGCTTACTCACACCCTTATGTGCATAGACAAGCCTTTCATTTACCTAATAAAGTCAGCAAACAGCCATTCACAGAAACTATTCCTCCCTCACAATTACACAGTGTCCAAATTCTAAGTTGAACTTACAGTAGAGAACTTGTTACATTTACAGCCCAGAAGAGATTCCAATTTACATGCTCTCTGCTACATTTTGAAATCAGGACAAAAACAGTACGGCATTCATTAGAAAACAGTGGTAACTCAAGAGGATGAAAGAAAAATAAAAAGAATCAAAATTTCTGATCTAAACCAGCTCACCTAAACCAAACAAGAAAAGGCACATGCTAAATTTACTTTAGGAGTAATGCAGCATCAGGGTGCAGTTAAACTGAGGCCTAATCTGCTTTTATGGTGGATGCTCAAGTACAGAACTGAATTATTCAGACAGCAGGGATTTTTAACCAATATCCAGACAGTGTACTTTTAATATTTACAACCAGATCAATGCCATCCATCTCACTGCAGTTTCTTGGTCATTGCTGGTACCAAATGTCTTCCTGTTTTCAAACATAATAATCATTGCAAAGAAGAATATTTTTGTGGAACACGGTGCTTGAAACTGCTTTTTTTTCAATTTGCACATTTTAAAAATGGTGGATAGGAGAGAATCATGGCTTTAAGAGCTACTCCTTTTTTTGAAGTTTAGTGTTGGAGCTGACTTCCTTGATTTCGTGGAGCAGTAATTACTGTTTTTATAAAGGTCTTGATGTGTTTTTAGAACTATAAAAACAATGATATTATAAACAGGGGGAAAGAGCTGGCGTTTTTGGGACAGAATGTGTGGGAGATCAGAGAATGGCTCTAGACTTCAACAAAACAAAAATCAAAAAACCAAGCAGTGATCTCTCACAGCTGACTGACTGTGAAAGTACAAGATGTTGCGGCTGTACAGGACATTGGTGAGCCATTTTTGAAGTACAGTATTTAATTCTGGTCTCCCTGCTATAGGAAAGATGTTAAACTTGAAAGCATTCAGAAGAGATTTACAAGGATTTGCCAGGGTTGGAGGGTTTCAGCTATAGGGAGAGGCTGAATAGGGTGGGTCTATTTTCCCTGGAGTATCAGATGCTCGGGATGATTTTATAAACCTCGATAAGATCACGAGAGGCAGTCCAAAACTACAGGGCATAGGTTTAAGGTAAGGGGGGAAAGATTTAAAAAGGGACCTCAGGGGCAACATTTTCACAGAGGGCGATGCATGTATGGAATGAGCTGCCCGAGGAGGTGGAGGAGGCTGGTACTACTACAACAATTAAAAGGCATCTGGATGGTCATATGAACAGGGTTTGGAGAGATATGGGCGAAATGCTGCAAACAGGACTAGATTAATTTAGGATATCTGGTTGGCATGGACAAGTTGGACCAAAGGGTCTGTTTCCATGCTGTACAACTCAATGACTATTTGTCAACAGTATCCAAAGTCACCATACAATGCAATATCCTCTTCCTTTGGAAACACAAACAGCACCTCACTATTCAGAATGCTGTCTTTGACTAATGAAAGAGGTCAGACAAGATCAAACTTGCTTCCTAGAATTCAAGAGGTTTAATGCAAAGCTACATCAAAAACATTTACCAAGGCAATTATACAGCAATATTGTCAACAGTCGTGTGTGCATTAAGGCATTCGGAGTGCTGAAGAATAGTCAACGTAGAAAGCTTCAACATGCAAGGAGGAAAAAACATATGGTGGTTAGATGTATAACAGCTGAAAAAGCTAGTAGTAGTGAGGGGAGGGGAGGGAAGGGAAGGTAGCAAGAGACAAAAATCTACAATTTACTGGCAACATAAAGGGAAGGTTTACAGCACTCACTATTATACACAAATACAGCAATAACTTCAGGAGAGGACAGATGCACTGTTAAACAAGAAAACTAAAGAATTGCCAACTGAGATGCACAAGTGAGGCTGGTTTTACAAAAACAGCATCTCACTTTCCTCTTCATCATTGAATTGCACAAATTTGCTATACATATAACCTCTATAGTCCAGAATGCTTGGCAGCAAGTCATTTCTGGATTTTGGAATTTTAAGGATTTTGCAATGATGTTATGATACCTAGTGCAAATTTGTGAACTGGAAAATACTGCTGTCAAATATTTATCTGAAACATAATGCAGTAATAAACTTTGTTTTACTGATACAAATACATTCTTCATTTCTGTGCTCCCAAAATATTGTGCTGAATAATGACAGAGGGATGGCTCATTTTTTTTTCCCCCCAATAACAATGTTGTCAACTAATGGTTTCTGAACTGGAGAGATTACAGCGTACTTCAATAATAGATGTAAAGTAAATTCACCACAGTTAATTTCATCCATTTCAATCCAGTAACCTTTAAGCAAAGTGGCAACTGATAATTATTGCTGATCAACATCTATTATTACACTGAAAATTAACTGCTACAAGTGAGAAGTCTCATCCCTCCTTTTTTTTATTGAAAGATTTATTTTTAAAAACAAAATCCTCTTTTCTCTCTCTTTCTTCACTAGTTTTTATATTGAATTCACTAGCTATAAATTTACACTTCCTTCTCAGTCCTTATATTGTTCACTTCATAACCCTTCAACCTGAAACTCAGATTTCCAACAAATTGCTGTGAAAAAATGTTTGAAAACTCTCACCCCTCAAGCCTTAATTTAACTAGCAGCAGACCTGCACACTTAACTCCTGCAGCAAGTTATGGCCCAGCATCAAGTATTGTCAGGGGAAAAGAGTGATACAAGGATGAGAGCATCAAATATCTGCATTTATAATATAAAGTTTCACCGTGTGTCCTACATATAGAATATATCACATATGTAACATTAATTATGGATGATTAATTATTTATTATGAACAATCTCTAACCAAGTCAAACTTTTAAGGGGTTCATTTGCTAATACTACTTGGACACTATCAAGCACGGAGCTTGAAAAATTAAACTGCTTGCAAATAACACTGTTAAAGTCAAGCACTATCATTGCAATGCAAATCTCAAGAACTCGCTGCTCAATTCACTTTGTTCCACCTCTTCCCCCGCTCCAGAAATTGCTGATTGAAATGTTACTTGCCATTTAAACTTGCCAAGAGTGACACATAATTGCTAATGCAATAGCAAGCAAGCCCAACCGACAGTAAAAAGCAAAGTTAAATTGCCTCAATTTCAGCTGTCAGATTTTAAAAAGTATCAGAATCAATGTGTGCTTATTCTTGCTTTTTGTCTTTTTTATTTCAATCACTTCCCCTCACTTGAATTCTCCTTCTGTATTCAAGATGACTCCAATTCATCCACTTTTCTTGCCCCTCGGTGCTTCTTCTGATCCTTTCATGTTCCTTGTATCTGTTAAACAGATACACTGCTGGATCCAAAGTACACTAAGGCCCCAGCTGTGTTGTAGCTCTTGAAATGCTACATAACAGTAAGGTCCACATTTCCAGAAACTTATTGGGTAAAAGAATTGTGCTGAAGGGTGCAGAAAAAGTCTAATGATGCAGACTGCAAGTTGGCCCACTTCAGTCCAACATCTTTTTCAAAAAGATTAAGAAAATAAGTAGCTGGCTTCCTGATCAATGTCACCATTTTCTGTTAAGTACAACATTGCACAGAGGGCAATTGCAGAATTATGAATGTGGTAATACAAAAGTTGAAAGTCCAACACCATTATCTTCAATGAGCGAGATACTGAAGTTCCAAAATCAAATTAGATTTAAAAGGACAGAAGTTTACTTGAAACAAAAATCATTGTATATCATCCAATTTGATTGACATATGACTAAAGCAAAATACATTGATGCAGGAACCTATAGCCGCCAGCAAAACTACTCCCAACTGTTATGTTAAGACGGGCAGCAAGGAAAATATAAATTTAACTGGGTCATTTTAGTCTAACTATAGAGTTTTCAAATGTGTTGTGCTTTCAAATGTTTGCATGCAGGCATATTCCTTTATTTTGTGTTGGTGCTACATTGCAACATCAGTTCTCCAAGCATGAATACTGAGCAAAATAGCACAGGTAGCTTGCATGTATATTTAACTTTGCCACCAGCTCACATGAAAACTGGTGATGGCAATTGCACTTCTGGGCTATGAATACAAGAACTGGCCAATAATATGAAAAACCATATAGCATAGTCTTATTGTACGACACTGCTACTGCCCCTTGCAGATGGGCAGAAATTTCAGTGATATAACACAGCCATATTTTGAAACAAGGGCGAATATTAATGGTAATCTGGCGATATTCCTAAAGCAGAGTGACTATTCAATTGCTCATTATCATGATGGTTTCATGCCCTCGTATAAATACAAACTACTACTGTGAAAGGATACAAAGAAAAATGTTACTTTTATAATTAAATAGTGTATGCCCCTAGCTTTTACACACAGATCTCAAGAAACCAATATTGACGCCAAGATAAACGTGCCAGTTGATCAAGGACACAAGCCAATAAAATTCCGAGGGGTTTTTTTTTGGAAAAGAACTACTTTCCAGCCGGAGCAAATCAGACAAGTTTACAGCAGCTGTGGGCTACATTAGTCTCCGCACTTCAGAAGCCAGCAGTGTTAATGCAATAAAAAAGAAACAACTAAACACAGATGATCCAGCTCTCAGCAGAAACAGAATATTTTCTGAAGCAATCCAGAGGAGAATCAGATTGACATGATTAAAATGTGCAGGGTTTTCCATTAGTCAGCACAAGGACATCTGGCACAGCACGGATTGAAGCTGCAGCAATTTGTGACAAGGCAACTAGTAATTGCATCAGAATTCCTTGAATCCATTCTCAGTTCCAAGCATTGGAACCAACACAGGGCTCAAAATTGATGTCAGTTTATTTTAGAAATCTAATTCAACTTCAAATAAAAACTTGTAAACAGCAATTAAAAATCAATTACATAATCTTCCTTATGGCTTTATACTAAGCAGCCAGATGGGGGGTGTCAAGTAGGCAGTAAGCCCTCAGAATGAAGACCATTTGCTCACAGCAAGAAGCTGCACATGGTGTCTCTTAATGTGGGGTGGCTATTGTGCTACAACTACCACACTGTTCGGCTGATCAGGAAATTCTCCCACTCCTCCAGCGTGCTTGGGAATAGCAGAAGGATTCACTGATTGATATTTGGCCATGCTATATCACTACCTGATATAGCTCTGCTGGTACTGTGGCACTATCCTTACATCTAGGCCAGAAGGTTTAGATTCAAGCCCCTCCTGTCCTAGTGGCGTGTCATAAGATGTGCTAACAGGGAGATTAAAAATAATTATAAAAAAGGTCTTGTGGCGTGGTGGTAGTGTCCCTGCTGCTGAGCCTGAAGGTCCAGGTTCATGTCCCACCTGGCCCTGAGATGTGTCATAACATGGTCGAACAAGTTTGATTAAAATAATGGCTCAAGGCGTCCTGAGGTGAAGCTTGAAGCTAGAGTTTCTGGCTCAGAGATAAAGGCGCGAACACTACACCATAAGACCTCCATTCTTGGCTTTGTACCACGGCAACGAATGGCCCTTAGATAACATCAAAAATTCCAGCATGAAGACAGTTTGTTCATCATCATTTATGCACTTTTTAAAACAATAGGAAAATGAGAGGGGTGATAAGTTAAAAAGTCAATCCCTAAATTCCCATTGGCAAATATGGTTATTGTTCAAACACTTATCAAATGACACCTGCATGACATTCCCTCCATCATTCAAATTTGTGAAGCAAAGTGATTGTGATCACTGCGGGCCGATTCCACCACTCAAACATTCAGGAGTAAATATTCTACAGTACTTCATTTAACATTTCAGTAAGGTGGCGAACAAGTGGTTTCTCATCCGTTAGTGATACAACCTGATTCTCTATTCCATTCATAAATAGGTGGGGTGTCTAATAGGTGATCCATAGGGGACAGGTGCAACCTCTAAAATCAAAGTTAAAATCTCATTTTCTTGGACATAGAGTATTCAAGCCACCACAATCAAATCCCAGAAATAAACTTGGGGCAGTCAGATTGAAAGTGGCCATAAGATGTACGCTTGTCATCTGAATGAAGATGATATAAACTATTTGGTTTATTTGCAGTTTAGATTCATCTCAATAGAGATGTTTTTCTGTATGTCTTCTGTAAAGGCGATTACAATTTGAAATATCATAGCACACAATCAAGATTCTGTTAGAATTCCTGAAGGGAATAATAAAAATAAATATTGAAAAGTAAAGGATGCACACTGAATTGTTGGGGAAGCCAACATGCTTATACAGAGACAGAAATTGCTGGAAAAGCTCAGCAGGTCTGGCAGGATCTGTAGAGAGAAAGCAGAGTTAACGTTCCAGGTCCAGTGCCCTTCCTCAGAGTGTTAACTCTGCTTTCTCTCCATAGATGCTGCCAGACCTGCTAAGTTTTCCTACCACAAATTTCTTGTTTTGTTTCTGACTTGCATCATCCACAATTCTTTGATTCTTTTTAAATGCTTAGAAAGAGACTGGGGATGCTGAAGCAGACAGAACATATTAGACAAAACTCATTATTCAGTTGATTTTCTGGGTATCCCATATAGAAAATAATCTAATACCATTAAGGGTCAAGGACTAACATGTCAAAGTCAGAAAACTAATTCATTATAGCAGTTAAACTGGTGTGGGGACAAGGATTTGCTGTTACTTTCTTAAAACACCAAGTACATGGATTAAAATAACTGATATTTCACTGAATAAAACAATAGCTGCCAACTTCTCCATTCAAGCATCAGAATCCTTGAAAATCAATTCCTAAGAGTAAAGACAGACAGTCGTTACAATTCTGTAAGCAAGTTATCGTGCGGCTTGCCATATTTAACATTGACTACGAAAGGGAAAGAAGACAAGGTCACTGATTCATTGTTTAGACTAATGCAATAAACAATAAAGAGTAAACAATAAAAATAGTAATGAGAGAATCTGATATCCAAAGTATGATAAAACTTGCAGAATACTATGGAATTAAAACCATACCTGACTTAGTCACCTTCAGCTAGTGATGATCGCTACTAATACTTTTGACTTCTGCCCTGTACACACAGTCTTTGATATCCCTTACATGGGAGGCATTGAATATCATTTCAACACTCTGCACCTTGTTCACTCTGATGGTAGAGCTGCAGCCAGTGTTTTTATAAAATTGCTGTGTTTATCTAGAGTGATATGAAAGCCACGTTAGTCATCACAAAAAGACCTGAGAAACAAATTCCAATCCATTAACCCAGTAACAGCAGTGGTGGAGGAGTTCCTTGGGCATGTGAATAACAATATTTTGTTGGGGAAGCAGTTATGATCCATCACCTCCACAGATGTGACACATGCAACCAGAATACAAATAATGCAATGGGGATACAAACAGTTTACAAAGAGATGTTGATAGGTTAACAGCTCATGGTGTCAAGTGGTAGAAGTGAATAGCAGGATAGTGTAGGCTGGCAAATCTAGAATCATTCTAACTTCTGTCTTGGGCTAATATAAAGTTGACAAATGGAATTTAGGTTGTTCATTTTGGAAGGGAGAACAAAAGAACAGAATATTACTTAAATGGAGAAAAAGTGACGCAAGCTGCAACACACAGGGACTTGGGGGGGTTTTTGTGCATGAAACACAAAGCTAGCATACAGCTGCAGCACGTAATCAGGAAGGGCTAATGGAATGCTAACCCTTGTCCTTGGAGTATAAGAATAGGGAAGTCTTACTGCAACTGTACAAGGTGTTGGCGAGATCTGGAGTACTGTGAGCAGTTTTGCTTCCCTTATTTTAGGAAGAATATCATGTCATTGGAGGCAGTTCAGAGAACATTTATTAGAATGATCCCTGAGATGGAGGAATTGTCTTATGAGCAAAAGTTAAATAGGTTGGGACACTGCTCACTGGAGTTTAGAAGAATGAGAGGTGATCTCATTGAAGCATGTAGGATTCTCAAGGGGCTTGACAGGGTAAATGCCGAGAGAATGTCTCCCTTATGTGAGATTCTAGAACCGGATAGCGTAGTCTTAAAATAAAGGGGTGCCGATTTAAGACTGAGATGAGGAGGAATTCTTCTGTCAGAGGGTTGACAGTCTTTAGAATTCCTTGCCACAGAGACCTGTGGGGGAAGAGTTCTTGTGTATATTTAAGGCAGAGCTAGATTCTTGATCAGTAGGGAATGATGGGTTATGGGGAAAGGAAAGTGAATATGAAGAATTTTGGATCAGCCATGATCCTATTAAATGGTCAAGCATGCTCAAAGGGTCGAACAGCCTACTCCCATTCCTTATGGTCATTGCCGAGTCTCCAGTTAACACGGCCATTTTCTCCCAGATCCGCTCAGACACGAAGAAGGAAATTGAAGCAATAGTAAATAATGGGGTTTCCAAGACTCTCATTCTGTTCCTGTCCATTCTTCCCACCTCAAGAAAACCTGGTGGCCACCATAATGATGCACCCTTGCTTTCCTTCTCTGAGGGGACCACGGGCCTGAACTGATATCTCATGGCAAAAAGGTTCCCAAGCAAATCACCATCCATCCAATTCCCAACACCATGTTATAGATGAGGATAGCAGTGAGATTGCCAGATTTGAGAAGTACCTACGAAAGAATCACTTTTATCAAATCAATATAAACAATTCAACTGACATCAATATAGGATTTGTATTTGTCTAACTTACTGGTAATAACCAAGGTGGAGCTTTGCACAAGTAAGAACTTTTAAAAATTCTTTCACGGGATGTGGGTGTCCTTGGCTAGGTCAGTATTTATTATCCAACCCTAAATGCCCTCCAGGTGGTGAACAGATAACCGCACAGTGGCTGTTGGGATGAAAGTTTCAGGATTTTAACCAAAGAAACAAAATGCACAGTAAAACTGGTTCAAATAGTCCAACCTAATACTCAGCTTTGGAATGTCGACTGCAACACAGCTCATGGTGTCAAGTGGTAGAAGTGAATAGCAGGATAGTGTAGGCTGGCAAATCTAGAATCATTCTAACTTCCGTCTTGGGCTAATAAAATAAACATCAGCCTTTCTTGGTGTATGAGACCAGTTGGATAGTTCTGTGCTGATAGACATAAACAGAATACATAAAAATAGCAGCAATGAGCCATTCAACTCTTCCATTGCTCTCTGCCATGTATTTCAGCTAATCTTCTATCTCAACTCCATCTACAGATACAATTCCCGTATTGACAAACGTTTTAGCATCCCAAAAACCTGTCTTGAATGCATTCGAATGCCAAGCATTCTCCACTCTGATCCAAAGACTATGACCTGTGTTCCAAATTGTCTAACCAAGGGAAACATTTTCTTAGCACTGACCTCTTAAGAATTTTGTATCTTAATAAGATCCCTTTTCATTTTTTTAAACTCCACGGAAGATGGGATTGAACCTGCTCAATCTTTCTTCTTAAAATAATCCACCCATGCCAAGAACGAGTCCTGAGAGAATCTTGCATTGCATCCCTCTCAGGAACAGATATCCTTCCTTGAGTTAGGACCACCGAAACTTCAGGCAGAACTCCAGAGGTTGGGTCCCACCAAGACCCTACAAATTACTAAGGTGAAGCAAGACTTTATCATTCTTGTAATCCAGAATTATGGAAATGTATTAGTTACTGTGACATAACTCTGTACAGCTTCAGCAGTTCTCAGCATTCCGTATCCAGAAACTGTCATAGCATGTCCAGTTTTCTTCCACTTCCATATCTTTCTAGGTTATCATTCAGAATATTAGTAATCTAGTTTTGGAAAGTCTAAACAAATATGCAGGTTGTAACAGCCATGTACAGGCATTTGTCAAACACCACCAGAGCTCTGATTTGGCTTTTCTGCTACATGTCAAACAATCATATCAGAGTACAAGACCATGGCACCTAGCTACTATCAAAGAATCCCTACAGTGTGGAAACAGGCCATTTGGCCCATCGAGTCCACACCCACACTCCAAAGAGCACCACACCCAGACCCAACCCCCTATCCTATTCCTGTAACCCTGCATTTCCCATGGCTAATCCACCTAACCTTCACACTGGACACTATGGGCAATTTAGCATGACTAATCCACCTAACCTGCACATCTTTAGACTGTGGAAGGAAACTAGTGCACACAGAGGAAACCCACGCAGATACAGGGAGAACGTGCAAACTCTACACAGTCGCCAAGGGGTGAAATCGAACCCGGGTCCCTGGCACAGTGAGGCAGCAGTGCTAACCACTGAGCCACTGTGCTGCCCCTTTTGTAAAACCAGATTAATTTCTTGACTATCTCATTGCTGTTTGTGGGATTAATGGTTGCTATGTTTGTCCATTTGAGGAAAGCAAATAGCCTTGCTTCTAACACTCAACAATTCCACACTTTCAAACTTGCATTTTTTCTCCATTTCATCAATTATTCATTAATTCACCTCACTCACCAATTGTTTATCTTCAGCTTTTTTTAAAAACAAAATTGTTATACATACTTACTGCACTCAGATTTGTTATTCTTTCTGCACAATACTTCCTTGAAGGGTTGAATTAAGTGCAAGTACATTTCCTCCAAACTTGATGTAGGTTCTCAAATCATGCAATTGACAAAAAAGCAGCCCCAATACATACAGATTCCTGATAATTTAGGTAGGCTGGATCTATTTCAGCCAGATTACGAAAACCGAAAGAACTACGGATGCTATAAACCTGAA
>NC_063349.1:3257406-3313747 GCF_021869965.1 Rhincodon typus
CCACCACACCCGGCACTTTTCCCTGCAACCGCAGGAAGTGCTACACCTGCCCCCATACCTCCTCCCTCACCCCCATCCCAGGCCCCAAGAAGACTTTCCACATCAAGCAGATGTTCACCTGCACATCTGCCAATGTGGTATACTGCATCCGCTGTACCCGGTGTGGCTTCCTCTACATCGGGGAAACCAAGCGGAGACTCGGGGACCGCTTTGCAGAACACCTACGCTCGGTTCGCAACAAACAACTGCACCTCCCAGTCGCGAACCATTTCAACTCCCCCTCCCATTCCTCAGACGACATGTCCATCCTGGGCCTCCTGCAGTGCCGCAACGATGCCACCCGAAGGTTGCAGGAACAGCAACTCATATTCCGCTTGGGAACCCTGCAGCCCAATGGTATCAATGTGGATTTCACAAGTTTCAAAATCTCCCCTCCCCCTACCGCATCCCAAAACCAGTCCAGCTCGTCCCTGCCTCCCTAACCTGTTCTTCCTCCCACCTATCCCCTCCTCCCACCTCAAGCCGCACCTCCATCTCCTACCGACCAACCTCATCCCGCCCCCTTGACCTGTCCATCCTCCCTGGACTGACCTATCCCCTTCCTAACTCCCTACCTACACTCACCTTTCCTGGCCCCATCCCCGCCTCTTCGACCTGTTTGTTTCCTCTCCACCTATCCTCTCCTCTATCCCTCTTCTATCCGCCTCCCACTCTCTCCCTATTTATTTCAAAACCCCCTTCCCCTCCCCCTTTTCTGATGAAGGGTCTAGGCCCGAAACGTCAGCCTCTCTGCTCCTATGATGCTGCTTGGCCTGCTGTGTTCATCCAGCCCTGCACCTTGTTGTCTCGGATTCTCTAGCATCTGCAGTTCCTACTATCTCTGCTACTTTTAGGATCCTAGGATGCAAGCTTTCAGGGCCAGGGGACCTATCTGCCTTTAGCCCCATTAGTTTGACCAGTACAATTTCTCTAGTGGTCCTGATGGTACTTAATTTCTCCCCTGTATTCTTTAGTATTAATGGGATGTTCAAAGTGACTTATATTATAAAGAGTGATGCAAGATATCTGTTTAATCCTTCACCATTTCCTTATTTTGTAAAACTGTCTCCACAGATTCATTTTCTAAACTGCCTATGTTCACTTTGACCTCTCTCTTCCTTTTTATATATTTAAAGTAGCTCTTATTGTCAGTTGTTATACTCCTTGCTATGTTGCCCTCATAGTTCATTTTCTTGTTTATCTTTTTAGTCCTTCTTTGTTGGATTCTGAATTTATCCCAGTCTTCAAAGCTATTGCTGACTTTGGCCTCCTTGTATGCTTTTTCTTTCAATTTAATACTGTCCTTAACTTCCTTGGTTAGCCATGGTTGGTTTATCCCTCTTTTAGAATCTTTCCTCCTTACTGGGATGTGTTTTTGCTGAGAATCATGAATTACCTCCTAAAATACATGCCACTGCTTGCTGACTGTCATTCCTGCTAATCTATCTGCTCAGATCTCTTTAGCTAACTCTCTAGCATCATTTCATTGTAATTCACTTTATTTAATTTGAACATTGTTGTTTCTGACCCCAGTTTCTAACTATCAACTGAATATTCTATCATGTTATGATTGCTACCTCTCAGGGATTGTTTACTTTCAGGTCACTTATTAAACCTGCCTCATTACCTATTACCAGAATACCTTGTTCCCCGGTTGGATCCGTGGCCTATTGTTCTAGGAAACTATCCCCAATGCACTCTATGAATTTATTATCATAGCTACCCTTTCCAATTTGATTAACTCAATCAACATGAAGATTAAAGCCACCCATAAGTATTACTCCATTCTTTTTACATACTATTTGTTGATTTATAGCCTTTCCCACAGAGAGGCTACTGTTTTGGGGTCTGTACACTACTCCCACCAATGTCTTCTTTTTGTTTTTACTCTGCCCAAATAGATTCTACATTATTCAAACCTAGATCATTTTATCTCTTATTAATAGTGCTACCTCACCTCCTTTTCCATCACTTATGTATCTCTGAAAGGTCAATTATCTCAGAATTTTAAGTTCTCAGATTTCTCTTGTAACCATATTTCTGTAATAGCTATGAGATCATATTGGGGAGGTGATGGTCTAGTGGTTTTATCGCTGGACTGTTAATCCAGAGACCCAGATAACACTTTGGGGATCAGGTTCAAATCCTGCCATGGCAGATGGTGGAATTTGATTTCAATAAATATCTGGAATTAAGAATCTAATGATGACCATGAATCCATTGTCGATTGTCAGGAAAAACCCATCAGGTTCACTAATATCCTTTAGGGAAGGAAACTGCCATTCTTACCTGGCCTGGCTTACATGTGGCTCCAGATCAACAGCAATGTGGTTGACTCTTAACTGCCCTCTGAGCAATTAGGGATGGGCAATAAACACTGCCTAGCCAGTGATGCCCCTCATCTTATGAATGAATAAAGAAAAAAAATTCATTTACCTCGATTTGAACTGTCAGTTCATCTACCATATTCTGAATGCTTAATCCATTAATATACGAAGCCTTTAAGTTTGTTGTATTATCAAATTTCCCAACATGTTTATGGTTCCTTGGTGCGATATGACATTCACACATTCCTGTCCCTTTTCTGGTAACAATCAGCCCCCCTCATTTATCTATAATCCTACCTTCTTTACCTTTGATTTTATCATTTTTGATAAACTGAACCCCCCCCACCCCCCCCCCCCAGTATTTAGTTTAATGTCTGATCTACAGTCCTAGTTATGCGATTCGCCAGAACTTGGGTCTAGCCTGTCCCATTGGAACAGCTCCCACCTTCCCCAGTATGGGTCCAAATGTTCTATGAATTTGAATCCATTTCTCCCACACCAATCTTTGAGCTACATGCTTACCTCTTTAATCTTGTTGACTTTGTGCCAATTTGCTTGTGGCAAATCACTGGATTATTACTTTTTTGGTTTTGCTTCTTAATTTAGGCTCTAGCTACTGATATTTCCTTAGCGGAACCTCTTTTCTGTTTCTACCTATATCATTGGTACAACGGCAACTGGCTATTTCTCCTCCCACTCCAAGCTCCTCTGCAGCCCAGATGAGATATCCTGAGGCACCAGGCAGGCAACACAGCTTTCGGGACTCTCTATCCTGGCCACAGAGAACTATGTCTATACCCCTGACTATCTCTGATTACAGATACATTTCTGGTGCTATGGTCAGTTTGCTCATTCTCCCGATAACCTGTTCTTCATCACACAGGGAACAAGAATCTCAAACCTGTTAGACAAGCTTAAGGGCTACCTGCAGCACTACCTCTTGGATCTCTCTACCTGTCTCACTCATAGTCACACCTTTGTGTCCCTGACCACTGACTGAATTCAAGGTAGTTAACCTAAGGGGCGTGACTGCCTCCTGAAACACAGCATCCAGGCAACTTTCCCCTTCCCTGATGTATTGCAGTGTTTGAAGCTGAAAGTCAAGCTCATCAACTCCGAGCCGGGATTCCTCAAGCAACCAACACTGATCCACTATTAGGTCCACCAGCTCCCACATCATGCAGTTACAACACATAGCCTGGCCTTGTACCTCTAATTTCTTCATTTATTTCTTAATTTGTTTCTTTAAAAATTTTCCTATTGGTCTATTTGTTTTTAATCTGTGGATACTTCTATCAGTGAGTAACTTATAATAGTCAAATTTACAGCTACTACAAGCCAATGAACTTATTGTATTCCTGTGAAGTCACCCTTTGTTTTATGCTGCACCCCAGATCTTAAGCTTCAATTTATCCTGTTAAAAAATAAACCTTACAAGCTATGAACCAAAAAAACCACCTCTTCCCATCTGCATCAAATTCTCAGACTGCTCCAAAATCACCAAAATGTAAACTCGCTCGGGCTATACATCGCTCTGAATGTGGTGCCTCATGATCGTGGCTGATCTGGTAACCCCCAATGCGACTTTTCTGCCAGATCTCCGTAACCCTTGAGTCCCTTACTGATTAAAAACCTGTCTATCGCAACCTTGGATTTACTTAACAAGCCAGCCTAAATAGCCCTCTGAGTTAAGGAATTCCACTGATTCACTACCTTCTGAGAGAAAAAATTCCTCCTCATTCTCTCTTGTATGGGCGACCCTTTATTCTGAGATTATGCCCTCTAGTCCTCAACTGTTCCATAAGGGGAAGCAATCTTTCCAACTCTCCCCTGTCAAGTCCTCTAACAGTCATATACGTTTAAAATTTTTAAGAAGATTTGTAGCTCGAGTTGTGGATGAGGTTGTAGACTTGCTCACTGAGCCGGTGTGTTTGGTTGCTGACATTTTGTCACCCTGCTCGGGAACATCGTCAGTGCGCCTCTGGTGAAGCATTGGTGTTCTGTCCCACTTGTTATTTACATGCCTTACATTTATATGGTGATGGCTTGTTCCAGTGTGGTTGGTCAGTTGCATTGGAATGTAAAGTTTTTTTGGCGTGCAGCTTTCCACTCATATTTGTGGAGGCGGTTGTGGGCATCGTTGATCATAACCCTTATCATTCTGTGCAGCTGTTCTCCGTGCCCATGGATTGTGGATAGGTGGTTTGTATTTTTAACTTTGTGGTAGTACCTGTTTTCTGAGGCATTTGTGCAGGAAGCATAGTTGTTGGCGGGTCGTGCTCAGACAGATGGCATTTGTCTCCCATCTACGGGCCAGTTTGAGGGTGTTGCGCCCGAATGCCTCAGAAAACAGGTACTACCACAAAGCTTAAAATATAAACTACCTATCAACAATCCACAGGTACGGAGAACAGCACAATCCGCTGTTACCTCCGCGATAGACCACAACAAGAAGACATAACAAGGTCAGACACACTAGACACACTACTGTACATCAGGGACATATCAGAGATGACCACAAGACTACTCAGACCCCTAGGTATCAGGGTTGCCCACAAACGAACAACTACCCTGCGACCGCTACTGACGAACATAAAAGATCCCATACAACCAATAAAACTATCGTAATATACAAAATACCATGCAAGGACTGCGAAAAACATTACGTAGGCCAAACTGGAAAAAAACTGACAATAAGGATACATGAACACCAACTAGCCACCAAGACACACAACCAATTCTCACTCGTCTCAATACACACGGACAAAGAAGGACACGAATTCGACTGGGACAATGCATCAATAATAGCGCAAGCCAGAGACATGCTGGGGAATTCATGGAAGCCTGGCATTCCAACCACAACTCCTAAAACAAACACATTGAACTAGATCAGATATACAAACCACTGAGAAACAGAACTGGAAATAATGCCAACCAACCCAGCAAACTGAGGCATATAAATAACAAGTGGGACAGAACACCAACGCTTCACTGGAGGCGCACTGACGATGTTACCCAGCAGGGTGACGAAACGTCTACAACCAAACACACCGGCTTGATGAGCAAGTCTCCAACCTCAAGGATACACGTTTCTTCTAAACTCCAATGAATAGTCAAGGAGGCGGGATGAGGTTAGTGGGTAGGAGATGGGGGTGGGTCTTGAAGTGGGAGGAATGGTTAGGGAGGCAGGGACAAGCTGGGCTGGTTTTGGGATGCGGTCGGGGGAGGGGAGATTTTGAAGTTTGTGAAGTCCACATTGATATCCTTGGGCTGCAGGGTTCCCAAGCGAAATATGAGATGCTGTTCTTGCAGCTTTCGGGTGGCATCATTGTGGCAATGCAGGAGGCCCAGGATGGACATGTCGTCCAAGGGGTGGGAGGGGGAGTTGAAATGGTTCGCGACTGGGAGGTGTAGTTGTTTGTTGCAAACCGAGCGTAGGTGTTCCACAAAGCGGTCCCCAAGCCTCCGCTTGGTTTCCCCGATGTAGAGGAGGCCACAACGGGAACAGCGGATACAGTATACCACATTAGCAGATGTGCAGGTGAACATCTGTTTGATGTGGAAGGTCTTTTTAGGGCCTGGGATGGGGGTGAGGGGGGAGTTATAGGGGCAGGTGTAGCACTTCCTGCGGTTACTGGGAAAAGTGCCAGGTGTGGTTGGGCTGGAGGGGAGTGTGGAGCGGACAAGGGAGTCACGGAGAGAGTGGTCCCTCCGGAAAGCAGATAAGGATGGGGAGGGAAAAATGTCTTTGGTAGTGGGGTCAGATTGCAGATGGCGGAAGTGTCGGAGGATGATGCGTTGAATTCAGAGGTTGGTGGGGTGGTACATGAGGACGAGGCGGATTCTGTTTTGGTTGTTATTGCGGGGAGGGGGTGTGAGGGATGAGTTGCGGGAAATGCGAGAGACACGGTCGAGGGCATTTTCGACCACTGTGGAGAGGAAGTTGCAGTCCTTGAAAAACGAGGACATCTGGGATGTCCGGGAGTGGAATGCCTCATCTTGGGAGCAGATGCGGCGGAGGCGAAGGAATTGGGAATAGGGGATGGCCTTTTTGCAGGAAGGTGGGTGAGAGGAGGTGTATTCTAGGTAGCTGTGGGAGTCGGTGGGCTTGAAATAGATATCGGTTTCCAGGTGGATGCCAGAGACGGAGACAGAGAGGTCCAGGAAGGAGAGAGAGGTATCAGAGATGGTCCAGGTGAATTTAAGGTTGGGGTGGAAGGTGTTGGTGAAGTGGATGAACTCTTTGAGCTACTCGTGGGAGCGCCGATACAGTTATCGATGTAACAGAGGAAGAGGTGGGGTTTACGGCCAGTGTAGGTACGGAAGAGGGATTGTTCCACGTAACCTACAAAGAGGCAGGCAAAGCTTGGGCCCATGCGGGTACCCATGGCCACCCCCTTTGTCTGTAGGAAGTGCCGCCTCCTTGACCTGTCCGTCCTCCCTGGACCGACCTATCTCCTCCCTACCTCCCCACCTACAGTCAACTTTACTGGCTCCAACCCTGCCTGTTTGACCTGTCAGTCTCCTCTCCACCTATCTTCTCCTTTATCCATCTTCTATCCGCCTCACCCTCTCTCCCTATTTATTTCAGAATCCCCTTCCCCTCCCCAATTTCTGAAGAAGGGTCTTGACCCGAAACGTCAGCTTTGCTGCTCCTCTGATGCTGCTTGGCCTGCTGTGTTCATCCAGCTCTACACCTTGTTATCTATTGACAATATTGGTGTCCCTGGGTGGGCTTTGCTTAGAAATGTTTGTATAACCTCAGAAGTCAAAGCCCAACAACCTTGGACTCTAAAATATCCAGCCTGAGCCTCAATTAATAGGATAGCTACCCCACGTGACAGCTAAGATTCAGGTGGTGAAAGAGGGTGAGGGTTTCTGATCAGTGACTGGGCCGTAAACCATGTGCTTGTAATGTAAGGAAAGCAGCCAGAACTCGGGTAGGATCGTTCAGGGTGTGGGTGCAATCGGGCAGGAATTTTGTGAGACCCAGACCCCCAACCCTATTTGTCTCCTGTGCCCTGGACGAACACCAGTGGGAGACAGAGCAGAGTGAGCTCGAGTTAGTACAGAACCGGGGACACACAGAAAAGGAAATCTAGCATTGACTAGTACAGGGTTGTGGACCTGCAGAGAACAGGGGTAAGGAAACCAAATACAGTATCAGAGGACCCACGAGGTGGTGAGAAGCCAGATATTGATGTCAGAGGCTGATGTGGCTACAGTGAAACTAAAGTAGGGCTCATGGACCAATGCGGTAAGAGATAAGCAGAGAAGCGAAAAAGCAACTAATATAGGGTCAGGGAGCCATGAAAGAGAGGGAGCCGTAAATTACAAGGAAACAATTGAAGAAATAGTACAGGGCCCAGAGTGGGAGGAGGTACTAAGAACATGCCTAAATAGAGCATAGAACCTAGAAGAGTACAGCACAGAGCAGGACCTTTGGCCCACAATGTTGTGCCAACCTATTATCCTACTGTAAGATCAAATTAACCTGCAAACCGTTCATTTTACTATCATCCATGTGCCTATCCAAGAGTCGCTTAAATGTCCCTAATGTATCTGACTGCATTCCACGCACCCACCACTCTCTGTGTAAAGAACCTACCTCTGACATCACCCCTATATCTTCCTCCAATCACCTTAAAATTATGCCCCCTGGTGATAGTCGTTTCTGCCCTGGGAAAAAGTCTCTGGCTATCCACTCTATCTATGCCTCTCATCATCTTGTACACCTCTATCAAGTCACCTCTTATCCTTCTTTGTTCCAATGAGAAAAGTCCAAGCTCCCTCAACCTTTCCTCATAAGACCTGCCCTCCAGCATAGGACCCAGGTGGGTTGACCATTGCAGTGAACAAACATCAGGACCCACAGGACAGAAATGCTGGGAAGTGGCGGGGAAAGCTGAAGGAAAGTGTGCTTTAAACTTCAGCAAGGCTAGTGTGATAGCCATGGAACAGCCGAGAGGTAGAGAATGGGAGAAGGCATTGTCCCAGTTAAACTGATGGCCTTCATTGTGCAAGTAACCATAATAGCCCAAGCCAAACATAGACACACACGGAAATTCCTAGAGGTATAGTTCTCAACCCTTAACGCAATCAGCAAACATATAGAATTGGACCCCATATACAAACCCATAGAGATCAAAAGCGGAAATGACATTACGCACCATAACGGACCAGACAGTATAAATTCCAAGTGGAGTAGAACAACATCACTTCATTGGAGGTTTCACTGATTATGTCACCTAGCACGGTGACAAAGCGTCCGAACAAAAACAAGACAGCTCGGTGAGCAAGTCACCAACCTCACCCATAACCCAAGTTACAGATCTTTGCCAAAACCTTAAAGGTTCAGACAGCCCAAGGCAACAGCCATCAACTCCATGTGTTTCTGGGGAATGGGGGGAAGTGGATGCTAACATGTATCTTGGTCTAGACCCCAGGTTAGTGTATGTAACAGACCCAATCCAAATTCCTGATCCTTATACAAGACCAACCCCAACTTTCTGATCCAGACAAGGATCCTGGACCAGTGCTGGTCACTGTTCCTCCCAAGGCCTCAACCTCACAAACTAACCCACAGCTGGCCCCACCAATCCCAGCCAGGAGAGGTAGGCCTCAGTGTGTAGCAGCCCCGAGCGATAGAGATGGTTAGAGATAGTCTGCCCAAGAAAGCATCCTATGTGGTACTCCCACCCAGGGACAGAGACAACCCCTTTGCGAAGGCAGTCACTCCAACCCCCCAACTAAGATGGGATGGTGGAACTAGTCTCAGGCAGCCAGAGCCCTCCCACTTAGGCAAGGGCCCAATTTTCTCTCTCTCACACACACATCCTCCATTATACCCCAATGCTGGTACTTTGCTAATCCATTCTAGTTGTAAAAGAATTTAAACCTCTGCTACAACAGTAGCCCAAATCTGCCAGTCCATCCTGGCCATACAGGGCCACAGCACCATACAAGTATGACAGATAGCCATCATCATCATTTTCATGTTTTGGGCCAGCTTTATCCTTTGACCATCTCTCATTGTCTCATCTTCATCTTATGCAAATCAAAGCCCATTTTGTTTCTGGGCTATTTTTCATCTCATCATCTAAATTTTAACCACCTGGACCTCTGATGGTGCCACAATGCAATGACACACTTCTGACCCTGCCATTTTGAATGAAGTAAGGCCTGGCACACAAACAGTTGACTGGCAAAAGGGGAATTGGGAAAATCTGATAATAGCAAATTTTGCGAGGAGTTTGGACAAGTGTGGGCCAAGACTAGAAATTCTTTAAAATCTCCACAGGTGGAGAAGGATGGAGCAGTGTCTAAACTTGGTGAGATATTATAGAAGGATAATAACAGATGTCCACTCTCCAGGATGACAGCATACAGCCCATTGGTCTACATCTTTGGCTGAATTGCCAGGAAGTGCTAATTGGGCAAGAGCACACATAGAATCAGAGAATCCCAACAGTGTGGAAGCAGGCCATTCGGCCCATGGAGCCAACACCGACCCTCTGAAGAACATTTCACCCAGACCCACTCCCTACCCTATCTCTGTAACTCGTAATTTTCCATGGCTAATCCACCTAGCCTGCACATCCCTGAACACTATGGACAATTTAGCATGGCCAATCCACCTAGCCTGCACATTTTTGGACTGTGGGAGGAAACCCATGCAGACAAGGGGAGAACGTGTAAACTCCAAACAGACAGTCGCCCGAGGGTGGTATTGAAGCCAGGTCCATGGTGTTGTGAAGCAGCAGTGTTAGTCACATATCCCAGTTATGTATGCTTTGCGCCCCGGAGGCAGCTGCATGTAATGAGGGCGTTTTGTGGGTCCATCCCAACAAATCCGTGATATTCCGGTGTGAGACCAGTGGGTTGTGTACAGGAAAACAAATGAGATCTCAGATGATTGCTGCCTGAACACAGACACCACTGGTGGGTTTTTTCCACAAACGGATAAACGGGAATGAAATATTTGGCCAGTGGCCCAGAGAAAGGGCAGAAATTGGGCAACGATGCCGCGGGAAGGCCATGGGGGGAGCCATGTTGTGTTTGAAATTAGAAATGGGCTAAAACCAGTCAGATGTGCACCCTTACACATTTGACTTAGGACTACCCTAGGACCACATAGTGGGGTGGTTTTAAAACACGTACGGCAACGTCCACCATGTCATATCTGGAACCCAGCTGCCAGAATGTAGCCTTTCCCAATTATGCTTGTATTTGATTGTTTGGCTATTGGGATGAAAAACAGGGATCAACACAGAGGAAGCCAGACCAAAACCAGTGGGCCGTAGTAAAAGAAATATGTTGAATGATTTGGAACAGTGTACAGAGGAGGAATGTCCACAGTCAATACACTCGATTTGGATAATAAGCTCAGATGGTTAACACAGCAAGTTAAACAGACCTTGGATAACATTAATCTGGGCAGATGGCAAGCTGCCGAGGGGACAATATAAGAAAACAGGCAGAACAACACCCGGTAACAAAGACAGAAAGGCAAGCTAGGACCATAAACAAGATAATCCTGGAAAAGAAAGATGCTGACAGTCAGACCCTGTGCAACATCTATGGTCAGTGGATAATTAAACAGTTGAAGGAGAACCTTGGATTAATGACAAACACTTGTTCCACAGGAAGAGACACCCCAATATTTCAAATTGTCAATGACAGCAACTGACCAAGATCTGGTTTAACAGCAATTAAGGAGCCCAGGAAACACCCTGGGGATGGTACTGGGAATCCCGATCATAACGCTAAATCAAAATGGGTTACAAGTCTTTTGGGGGGAAAACGTTGGCATTATCTAAGCAGGAGTTTGCTTAGAATACAGTGGCATCCTTCTGAGGAAGACAGAAGGCTTATAGGTGCCACTCTGGATGAATATCAGCAGACAAAAGAAGTAATTGTGTGCCTCTATTCCATATATTGAACATGCCTTGTGTTGTTTTTGGACAAACACCATTGTACATTGTACTGTAGTGATCCAGACCCTGAATGCCCACATCGGGTAGTGCGTAGCGGGAAGGGAGAATATTGCATCACAGCTTCTCTGAAACACTACCAGCATGGAATCTTCACGAAACACTTTGTACCAAGGTGCACATACCAGCCAGGGTTGGCCTGATTGAGCTCACAGATATCCACAGGAGGAGTGAGATCCTTGTCATCATAAGTGACAAACTCAGGGAAATCTTTCTTTATTCCTGAAGTGTGTGTGTGTGTGAGTATTTGTGTGCGTATTTTGGGGATATTTAGAGGGATAGGCATTCAAACTTTTGGGGATTATTGGGAGAAGTACTACACTGGTATTGAACTCCTACCAGAAAAAAATTACAGCAGATCCAGACACAACTGGCAAATGCACTTAAAGTGTTTTGCCACTGTTATTCAGCAGGCAGAGCAAATGCAAAAGGGAATCAGGACAATCAAAGTGACTCATCTGTGGGATGACCTCTGGAACTGGCCCACAAACGTGTCAATACACTCACATCACACCTGGCTGTGTTGTTCATCCAGTATACTTTGATTTACCTCACCGCCCACATGGTTGAATGCATCTGCTGGAACCAGGAACTGACCCATAGGACTCTATGTTCCTATAGTCAGAGCCAAGAAATGAATTAACACAGACAGTGTTGTGAAAGGACTATCTAAATTTTGGTGTGTTTGAATTTACTCTATTGAGCGCTGCTAAATGCCAAACAGGCTTGAGGGTGAGCCAATGGATGTATATAGTGGCTAATTCTCTGTTTATATGCTGTTATCTGTATTTAGTACTGTTGAGCTTATTGATATGCATAAGGATGAGAGTCAGTGGACAGGGCATTGCTGTCTACGTACAGTAGGAACCAGGATACTCATGAAGTTAGACTATCCATCTGAGTCTTGATACATGCCTGCATGATGGTGTGGTCTGAGCCTGTAATCCCAATTTTGTTAGACCCTTCAAGTGACCACGGGCCCAAAATTGGACATTCTAAATTGACCCATAGCTAGAGAAATCGGGCCTGACAGAATGTTGGCCAAATTAACTTAAACAGCAGCTGGCAGCAGAGGACAGTGGAAACCAAAGCCAAAGAGGTCACAAACATTCGGTGGGAACCAGTTACAACCAGCCCAAGGGTTACCTCTTGAAGGAGTAGCAATCAGACTTTCTGGCATCTTGAATTCCAGCAGGTGCCCAAGGACATGCACTTTACACCTTCTCGGCATGGCAACAGTGAAATGTATTGGATGCTTCGAACCCTGCTCATGACCCCATTGGTCAAAGGCCACAGAACATCAGGAAGGTCCAAGCTGAGGGGGATAAAAACAAACGCCTGGAAGCCATATCCTCAGTGAAGGCTCGCAGCAAGACTCATGGTGAAAAACCATGTGGTGACCCAAAAAGACCCAGGAGAAGAACCACCCTGACCTGCAAGACCCCATTTCATGAAAGAACACCAGTAATGTGTCTGAATCAAATGTATATACTGATCACAACCCCTTAACATTTTTGGAATAGTTTAAAAATGAAAATATCAGAATGTTTCAATGGAGTTTATTGTTACAGCCATTTAACATGAAAATTATACATGTGGTAGGACGAGAGAATGTAATTGCCAATGTATTGTCACAACTTTAATGAAGGAAGATGAAGGTGTTCAGTAATGAAAGAAATGGACCATATTATTGAATATTTGCATGCTTAGAGTCAATGTAATATATATGTAATGTAGTGTGCTAATAGTGTAAAACTAAAGGTTTTTAAAAATGAAGCCATCTTTATGTATGGATGGTTCATTATTTTAAAGGGGTGGTGCAACGATACTGTGGCTTTAAGAGATATATTTTGTCCTTTTTTTGTTATGAAGAGAAGTTGAGACAGAAGTGCTGAACAGTCTGTTCCAAGCCAATAAAGTAAGCAGCTTGTGAGGCCTTGGGTTTTTTTAAAGTTGGAACAATAGAAGCAGCATGAAGGGGGTAGAGTCAGGCTCCCATGTGACCAGCTTTTTAATTTAGCTTTTTGGGGCTTTGAGGTTGGTTGTGGAAACTGCTACATCTCTGCTACAGCTAAAAGCTTGGGTTCTCTTTCTCTCTTTCTCTTGGTGTTCTTTCCTCCTGGACTGGAGAAACACCACATGTGAGACAATCTGTTTTACTGAATTTGTCTTTGCCAAGGGTGTGTTTATGGGCTGTTACTATATTGGAATAGTTACTGTTTAGTAGTAAACAATCTATTATTTTCTTAAGTTTTCTGAGAGAATTAAATTTATACCAATTCCTCTTTCCATTGTCTATAATTTAACTATAAGGGGCAAGAATAAAGTTTTTTTGCTTTATGCTGACTAGTGTAACCAACCAAATTATGTTTGGAACACAGCACCTTATACCTATCTTTAACTAAGACAAAAGCTAGAGTCTAGGCTACCTCCTTGATATATTTTAGGGGAGCTAGGTCTGGGAGTGTGGAGAATGGATTTGTTTCAAATTTAGTGGAAATACCTGGAGTATTTCCTAAAGCGCTCTGAGTATGATGTATAACACGTAAACATAGAACATAGAACATTACAGCGCAGTACAGGCCCTTCGGCCCTCGATGTTGCGCCGACCTGTGAAACCAATCTGAAGCCCATCTAACCTAAACTATTCCATTATCATCCATATGTTTATCCAATGACCATTTAAATGCCCTTAAAGTTGGCGAGTCTACTATTTTTGCAGGCAGGGCATTCCATGCCCTTACTACTCTCTGAGTAAAGAACCTACCTCTGACATCTGTCCTATATCTATCACCCCTCAATTTAAAGCTATGTCCCCTCGTGCTAGCCATCACCATCCAAGGAAAAAGGCTCCCACTGTCCACCCTATCTAATCCTCTGATCATCTTGTATGTCTCTATCAAGTCGCCTCTTAACCTTCTTCTCTCTAACGAAAACAGCCTCAAGACCCTCAGCCTTTCCTCATAAGACCTTCCCTCCATACCAGGCAACATCCTGGTAAATCTCCTCTGCACCCTTTCCAATGCTTCCACATCCTTCCTATAATGCGGTGACCAGAACTGTACGCAATACTCCAAGTGCGGCCGCACCAGAGTTTTGTACAGCTGCAACATGACCTCATGGCTCCGAAACTCAATCCCTCTACCAATAAAACCTAACATACTGTACGCCTTCTTAACAATGCTATCAACCTGGGTGGCAACTTTCAGTGATCTATGCACATGGACACCGAGATCTTTCTGCTCATCCACACTACCAAGAATCTTACCATTAGCCCAGTACTCTGTATTCCTGTTACTCCTTCCAAAGTGAATCACCTCACACTTTTCCGCAGTAAACTCCATTTGCCACCTCTCAGCCCAGCTCTGCAGCTTATCTATGTCCCTCTGTAACCTGCAACATCCTTCCGCACTATCCACAACTCCACCAACTTTGGTATCATCCGCAAATTTACTAACCCATCCTTCTACGCCCTCATCCAGGTCATTTATAAAAATGACAAACAGCAGTGGCCCCAAAACAGGTCCTTGAGGTACACCACTAGTAACTGAACTCCAGGATGAACATTTCCCATCAACCACCACCCTCTGTCTTCTTACAGCTAGCCAATTTCTGATCCAAACTGCTAAATCACCCTCAATCCCATGCCTCCGTATTTTCTGCAATAGCCTACCATGGGGAACCTTATCAAACGCTTTACTGAAATCCAAATACACCACATCAACCGCTTTACCCTCATCCACCTGTTTGGTCACCTTCTCGAAGAACTCAATAAGGTTTGTGAGGCACGACCTACCCTTCACAAAACCGTGTTGACTATCCCTAATCAAATTATTCCTTTCTAGATGATTATAAATCCTATCTCTTATAATCCTTTCCAACACTTTACCCATAACCGAAGTAAGGCTCACTGGTCTATAATTACCAGGGTTGTCTCTACTCCCCTTCTTGAACAAGGGGACAAATTTGCTAGTCTCCAGTCTTCTGGCACTATTCCTGAAGACAATGACGACATAAAGATCAAAGCCAAAGGCTCTGCAATCTCCTCTCTAGCTTCCCAGAGAATCCTAGGATAAATCCCATCCGGCCCAGGGGACTTATCTATTTTCACACCTTCCAGAATTGCTAACACCTCCTCCTTATGAACCTCAATCCCGTCTAGTCTAATAGACTGTATCTCAGTATTCTCCTCGACTACATTGTCTTTTTCCTGTGTGAATACTGACGGAAAATATTCATTTAGCACCTCTCCTATCTCTTCGGGCTCCACGCACAACTTCCCACTACTGTCCTTGACCGGCCCCAATCTTACTCTAGTCATTCTTTTATTCCTGACATACCTATAGAAAGCTTTAGGGTTTTCCTTGATCCTACCTGCTAAAGACTTCTCATGTCCCCTCCTGGCTCTTCTTAGCTCTCTCTTTAGGTCCTTTAGTAAATGTGCAGTAACCTTGCTAGAACTACCAGCGATATTATTCCATTCAGTTTGCTCATATTTATTGTATTTATTTGGACGCCGTTATGTTTTTTGTTGACAAAGGGTGCATGTTCTGCATTATCTGCATGGGCAGTATGAATCTTACAGAGGTATAAGGAGACTGAGCCTTCTTTAAAAGAGGTACTTGAAAGTTTTTGTGAACGTTGGAGATTTTCTGATATGAGTGATTACTCTGAATGTTAAAACAGCCACTAACACATGACCACATGGGGCTGGTAACACTATCTGACTGCAACAGGATTCGGGATACAGCCGCACATTCCTTGCTGGTGTCACCACATCCCATGCGCCTCTGACATCAGCATATGCATGGACTTCCCCACTTTTATTTCTCATGAATTAGTTTTTAAAAGTGACAGCCAGTCAATGGCAGTGGTGTTACGTAGCATTCGCCTTAAAGCTGAATATACCCTGTCCTTAATATAATAGCTACTTGTGTAAGTAAAGTAGGAGCTTATGAATGGAGAAAGTGCATTGAGTCTATGACTGGGGTGTGCACTATGTGTTGCTGAAAGTATGCATTTTGAATTCCTAAAACGGTGAGAGATGGCCAACCTTAGGAGGATAATAGAGGCTGTTGAGTGGGTGAGGAGGTTTCAGAAACCCATAGTGGGGTCCCAGGCCCAGAATAAGAAACTATTGGCCTAGGTTAGCCCTGAACTGAGCAACTCCTTCTGTTGCTTATGAATGATGTTAGCTTTATGTTTGTACATGCACGCTCCTAAAGCTGCCTATAGGCAGTGTTTATATAGAGTTATGGAGTTATATAGCTCAGAAACAGACCCTTCGGTCCAACTCTTCCATACCAACCAGACATCCCAATTTCACTTAGTCCCATTTGTCAGCATTTGGCCCATATCCCTCTATACCCTTCCTATTCATAGACCCATCCAGATGCCTTTGAAATGTTTACCAGCCTCCACCACTACTTCTGGCAGCTCATTCCATACATGTACCACCCTCTGCATGAAAAAGTTACCCCTCAGATCCTTTCTAAATCTTTCTCCTCTCACCTTAAACCTACACCCTCTAGTTTGGACTCCCCCACCCTAAGAAAAAGACCTTGGCTATTCACCCTAGCCATGGCCCTCATGATTTTATAAACTGCTAATAAGGTCACCCCTGAGCCTCCAGAGAAAATAGTCCCAGCCTATCCAGCCTCTTCCTATCGCTCAAACCCTCCAGTCCCCGTAACATCCTTGTAAATCTTTTATGCACCCTCTCAATTTTAACAATATCCTTCCTATAGAAGGGTGACCAGAATTGTATGCAGTATTCCAAAAGTGGCCTCACCAATGTCTTGTATGGCCACAACATGAGCTCCCAACTCCTATACTCAATGTTATGACCAATGAAGACAAGTGTGCCAAATCTCTTTTTTTAACAAGCAAAATGTACTGTAAATCAAATGGCTGGTGATAAGTACTTGCTTTACAGAAGATCATAGAACCCCTACAGTATGGAAGCAGCCATTCAGCCCACTGAGTCCACACTGACCCTCCAAAGAGCATCCCACTCAGACTCACTCCCCTACCCTATCCCTGTAACCTGGCATTCCCCATGGCCAATCCACCCTAACCTGCACATCTTTGGACTATGGGAGGAAACCCACACAGACACGGGGAGAATGTGCAAAATCCACACAGACAGTTGGCCGAGGGTAGAATTGAACCTATATCCCTGATGCTGTGAGGCAGTATTGCTAACCACTGAGCCACCACACCACCCCTGATCCTTGTTTTACTGCTGGGATTCTTTTGAATAGTGACTTGCCTGGAGAGGAGCTTGCTTAATTTGGTTCACTTGGAGGAAAGCTTGCTAAGACCAAGCTGCCCAACTGACTTATCTCATTTTGAAAAGTACTCTTGTTGAATTCAAGGCAATTTGTTGTTTTGAAAAAAAAAATCTCAAGATTGCTTTTCTTGAGCAAGCTGTGTCTGCGAGACTAAAGATGCAATCAAGCATTGAGCACACCAGCCAGAACACTGGGACAAATGCCTTTCAGAATAACCCATTAACAGAATCCTTTTTTTTCCAGAAGGCTAAGCTTTGCAAGGAAATCTTTCTTTTCCTGAAGTGGGTGTGTGTGTGAGTATTTGTGTGAGAGTTTTGGGGATATTTAGAGGGATAGGCATTCATACTTTTCCTATTCCTGAATGATTAACCTCTTATCCTGAGACTCTTCTCTGTACTCTAGATTTTTCAGCCAGCAGAAATATTCATTCAGTGTCTCCACTGTGAAGCCCCTTCTGAACCTCATATCGTTTCAGTAAGATCACTTGTCATCCTACTAAGCTCCAGAGCTGTCCATCTCCCTTCCCCTGTTTGTTTATCAACACTTAGCATTTCTTGCGCCCGCTGCAACTTTCTGGGTCTCTGCCTTTTCCTGACTCTGACTGAAAGCTCTTTGTTGATGCCCCATCTTAGCCAATTGGACGCCGGGGAGCTCCCAAAGCGCTTTCTCCTATTGGCAGTGATTTCAGCCAATCAGGTAGAGCTACTTCACTTTTCTGGGTTGTATGGTTTCCTTCTCTTCCCACTCAACTTGATGGTTGGAGATGGAAGGTGAAGCTTGTAAATGTGAATGAATGCACGTTGGAAGGGGGCAGGCACGTGTGCATGCTGAGCAGAAGACAACTGTTGTGCATGCCACAGGAAAGGTTCAGGATCCATTTGCATCATCTTAGCAAGGAAATGATGTGAAAGAAATCCTGCCCTTGAATCTGACAAACCAACACTCCCAGAAAACAGTTAAGCATTCAATTGCGCGAGGCGTAGACAGGGAGTGGAGGTGTAGAGAGGAGTGGGGAATGAGGAAGAGTGCTGGGATGTAGTAGGTGCATGGGGTTAGAGGGGGATGGGAGTCATCGAGGGGTGCAGACCGGTAGAGAGGAGTAGGGGAGGTAGGCTGGCACAAAAGGTTACAGAGGAGAGTAGGAGGTTGAGGGCAGTGGGGGATGTGGAGGGGAGCAGAGTGTGTAGGGTGTGGAGAAGGGAGAGGGGGATATAGAGGAGAGTGGAAGGATGAAGGAAGCGGATGCAGAATGGAGCAGGCATAGTGGGGATAGAGCGGTGTGAGGAGGTGGAGGGCAGCAAAGGGTTAGAGGGGAGTGGAGAGTAATGACGGGAGTGGGAAATTGAGGGGAGTAGGGTAATTATGGGGCAGCAGGATTGTGTGAAGAATGCAGCGAGTGTAGAAGGGAGCAGGAGTATTAGCGGAGAGTAAGAATTAGAGGGGAGTAGAGGAATATAGAGGGAGTGGTGCTTAGAAGGGAGCAGAGGATGTAGTGGGGAGAGGAGGAGTTAGAGGGATAGTAGGAAGTGAGGTGGTACAGAAGAGAGCACTATTACCTGATAGAGGATAGCAAGGAGGACAGCTATAGGGAGTAGGTGAAAAGAGCAGTGGGAGCCTGGAGTCAAGGGGGAGTGGTAAGGGAAACAATAGTTATAATTTGGGCAAGGAGCAGAATGGGAATGGGGAGAGTGGACTGTGTTTGAACAGGGAGGGAACAGTGGAGCAGGGAAGGGGTGCAACAGTGGATAATGCAGCGGGTGTGCAGCATGGCAAGAATTGTCCATTATAACAGCTAATTATAGTAATTACAATTACCAATCTAACTAATTTTAATATTGCTTAACACTGTAGTGATTTGTCATGTTAAACAATCCCATTGGAACTTGGATAAACATCTGGGGTTTTTAAATATCTATCCAAAGGTGTGCAGGTTAGCTAGTTTGGCTATGCCAAATTGCCCACAGTGTCCACGGATGTGCAGGCTTGGTGGATTAGTCATGGGAAATGCAGGGTTACAGGGAAAGGTTAGGGTTGGGTCTCGGTGGGATGCTTTCCGGCAGTGTGAACTTGATGGGCCAGTTGGCCTGCTTCCAAACTGTAGGGATTCTATGATTTGTCTGAGCTCTTTTGTTGTTAAACAGGCACAGTTTGCAGCTAGGACTTAAAAAATTCTGATGTAAAGTTTGTCCTTGATTGTTTCTAGACTGGCCAAGCTCTTGATTCAACTTACTTTCTTTTCAATAGAACACTTTTCAGTGTTTTGAAGGAAAATAAATGTTTGCAGTTGATGTGCTTGGAGCACTACATGATTTAATTTCTTCAGTTCTGGTCATATTGGACTTGAAATGTTAACTGTGCTTCTCTCTCCAGAGACGCTGCAAGACCTATTGAGTTTCTCCAGCACTTTCTGTACTTCTTCCTTAAAAGCTACTTCTTTGACACAGATGTTCACCATCTGCCCTAATATCTCCTCATTGGCTCAATGTCCATTCCTGTTTTTTAACACTCTTACGCAGATCCATAGGGCATTTTATCAAGTCAAAGGTGCTACGTAAGTGCAATTTGTTATTTGAGGAAAGAATGAATTGCATTATGAGCTTTTGTGGGTAGCTTCAAATTCAACACGATGCAGAAAGGAGGAGGATTGTGTAGGATTTGATATTTGTAAACACAAAAGGATATCAATAGGGTGAATCTCGAACATCTTATTTTTCTCTAAAATATAAAGCATTGTTAATAGGTCACATTCTTGGACACAGTATAATATTTGAGTCAGAATTACCTTATTGTATCAATAAAATATTTGCGTTTACATTTTAGAGAATAAAATGACACAGCCTTTGAAGTATGCATATTTGCCTTTCAGTCTTCTGAGCACTAGATGATGCTATTACACTTTGTATTCCCATCTTCATGATTCTTGACTTGAAATATATTTTCTCAGGTAGGCAAACTTCTTTTTTAACTTTCTCCTGTAATTTGATTCACCATTTTTAAAAAATGTAATTTGCTTATTGTCTTCTCCTCAGCCTTCATCCTTTGCTCTATCTCTGCAGTCTTCTCCCATGATGTGGAGGTGCTGGTGTTGGACTGGGGTGGACAAGATCGTGTGATTTCTGACCGTGTCTTCTCCCTTAGTCGTTCTTGATTTCTAGTTGGTCTCTCTCGACTTTGAAGAAGTTGAGACCTCGACTCCCTATCCTGTCAATGCAACTTACCTCATCCATTATGGTTGGCAAGGAGGGTCTTGAATTGCAGTGGTAGTGTCCCCACGTCGGTCATTTTATTTTAAATTTCAAAAATATACTTTATTCATAAAATATCTTTATATACGAATTTGGGCTGTAAAGCAGCTTGGTTCTGTACAGTAGCATATTAAGAAAACAAGCAAACAAATATAAGAGTTCGATTCTACCTAGCAAACACACCAAAGGCATTTCTTCCTTATACAAGATTATATTGACACACATTATGAGGCACTGTTGGGGGGAGGGGGGGGGTGTTGAAGTGGGGGAAGGGTGGAGGTGTCTGATAACGGAATGGACCCCCATTTAACTTTGGCAGAAAGACTTCAGACGGTGGTCTTTCCCCACTGCATTTTGGCAGCAGCTGCCCCAAGCTTTAGTGCGTCCCTCAGCACATAGCCCTGGGCCTCGGAATGTGCCAGTCTGCAACACTCTCAGTCAAGGTCAGCTCTTTGATCTGGAAAACCAAGTTTTGGGCAGACCAAAGAGTGTCTTTCACTGAGTTGATGGTCATCCAGGTGCAGTTGATGTTTGTCTCTGTGTGAGTCCTGGGGAACAGACCCATACCTGTGTCATAACATTTCTGAACAGGTCGATTAAAAGTATCTACTTTATCCACCAAATTGTTTACTGTATCAGCTGACAAAACCACTTTTAACCCTTTTGAAGTGCTTCTGACATTTTGCTGACTTTCGGGAGAATCTACTGGTGAAAATTATTGCTGAGAAATGAGACGTTTCTGAAGCTGTTTGTCTTTTACTCATCAAGACAAAAATAAGAATTTCAAATAAATTACAAGTTTATATTGCAGGAGGAAAGGTTACAGATTGCTTGGCAATTCAATTCTGCTCGGCTGAGTCTTGCGCATTTCTTGAATTATTAGGCAGCTTGAGAGTCTATATTATCAAGTTGCTTTCTCCATGGTAATGCACTAGTCAATCAGAATCAACTTAAAACACAACAATCAGAACCCCTTTGTTTAGTAGTATAAATTGTGATTATTTGAAATTAGGAATTCTTATGTTTATCTTGATGAGCACGAGATGAAAAACGCCTGCAACATGACTTTCTTTTCAGCTATATTCAAGTTCCAGACTACCAAAATGACAGTAGAAATTATTTTTGATAAGACAAAATGCGTGAGCCAATAGAATCATGAGCTTGAAAACAATTCTCAGTAATTGAACTGTCTTCGAGATAAGCTTTGGAACACTTGCTCATTATCTTCGACACAATTCAGTAGCAGGCACTGAGATTTCTCCCTGTTGTCAGATCTCAGTCCCTTTATTCAGGCAGACACCATCATAAATAATGTGACAGTTTAGCAATCAGTCAAAGTAAAATGGTGTTGAAATATCCTGGGAATAAGAAATTGCTGGGGGACCATTCTATCAAGAACATTTTCATGTTCAAAACCAATTAATAGTGATTAACAGCTCTTACTCTGCTGAAAGTGGCAGCAAATTCTGCAGTCCACATGTTCGGAATAATGAGGAAATCCAGAAGCTGTTGTCATTGATTCTATATCTCTCCAGGGAATGTGTTGATGATTCCTCCATGGACTGCAATTCCTAAGCAATCGATGAATTGATGTGGACTTCTTATCCATATATAGTACCCACATACACTTGCATTGGGAGAACAGGAAACTAGCTGAAGTTGGGAAATTCCCTGACTTGCTTTACTTCTTTTGGTTTCAAGTACTTCAGGTTTTCATTCTGGGGGATGGACATGGGATAAAGTCAGCCCTCTGACCCCAGGAGCAGAATGTAGAAGACTTCCCTTGATTCTTTGGGACTTTGTTACAGCTGTCTTAGGCTTTGTTCAGACTCGAGCCCTCACCCCGACTCCACCCACCTGCTGTGTCCTCTGTTGTCCTCCATTGTCAACTCATGACCCCATTTTTTCATCCTTGGTCCCTCCATATCTCTTTAATGGACAATCACCTAGTATTTACCATTGGCAGACCTCAGGAGCTTTTATAGAATGAAAATAAATTTTTAATCATCAATTGCAGTTCTCACTCCTACACACACCAGTGAGAGAAAAAAAACCTTCTATTCATAACATTCATTCAAAGCTTTTAAATCTCCTCAAGTGGATAATCTCCTTTAAAATCAAATGGACCTCTATTCAGAACCTCATATCAAATGTAGCTAATCTCTTAATGAACTCTTTAAATTGTCAAACTGTGAAGGCAGAACCTCTGCTGAGTAAATTGTAGCTTTTGAAACTTAAACTAAGCATTCATAATGGTATGGCAATAATTTTCATGGAAATGTCAACAAAGAGCTGCTATCAAACTGCATGACCAGATGGTACGTTTCTTTCTAGCCCATGCCTGTCAATAAGAGCATTCCAGTAGGAGTTTCCATTCAATGTTCAGTTGCAGTCTGCTTTCTTTTCAAAGCTTAAAGAGTAGGACGTTTAAATAACTTCACATCACAATTATACAGACATTATCTGCCCTCCAAGGCATTTACATTTATATCCTCCCCTTCAATCTGAGATGCACACACCGTGGTTTAACAGCCATGAACCGGCCAAAATGGGATCAGTTTGAACTCAGCAAGGAGATCAAATGTCCATGCTGAGTTCTGGTTTCCCTCAAAAGGACATTGGATGATTATGGATATTGGAATGATGTGCGAGGGAATGGGGATATGACAAGATAATGGCACTAGGTCATAAAGTTCATTTAGAGAGTTGGTGCAGACACGGTGGACTAAATAAGAGTCATAGAGTTATCAGAACTAACCAGATAAATTTCTCCACAAACTAAGAACGGCCATGTACCGCCACCCACAGAACCGACAAAGATCAATCTGCCAATGCTTTCCATGTCCGGAGTGGGTGAGGTTTCCTGTGTTGAGTCAAATTAAGCTACAGGCTTCACTCCTGGTGCACACCTTCCATCAATTCCTTTAAGTTTCAGCTTTGTAACCGTACTTCCCCCGGAACCCAAAGACTTTGTTTTCCCAGAATCTGCTCAGTGGGTCATGTGAAAAACACCATCGGATTTCTAGTCAGCATCATTCATGATCATAATTTTAACAGTATCTTTTGTGCTGTAACAGTTATGTAATTCTTATGTGAATTGTGTCCAATACTTGCAAAAAATAGTACCTGTCAGAAATGAGGGCAGGGCTTCCACATTTGAAATTCTGTAGTGTCCTCTTCAATTCAGTGAAAACCCAGTCCTTAGTCTTGCTATAAAAACCCTTGAAAAGTTCAGGTCTTGTTAAATAAGCTTTAACTTGGTTTTAGTAATATCCTAACTTCATAATTACCATTAAATATCTTCAGTGGCTTCTGAAAGAAAAACTGATTTTACTTTTATAGAATGTCATACTTCTTTTTTCTGATTTAAGAAAAGCCACATTTTCAAACAAACATTTTCTTAAGTTTCGGCATGGTGGCTCAGTGGTTAGCACTGCTGCCTCACAGCTCCAGGGGCCTGGGTTCAATTCTACCCTCAGGCGACTGTCTGTGTGGAGTTTGCACATTCTCCCAGTGTCTGCGTGGGTTTCCTCTGGGTGCTCCGGTTTCCTCCCACAGTCCAAAGATGTGCAGGTTAGGGGGATTGGCCATGCTACGTTGCCCATAGTGTTCAGGGATGTGTAGATTAGGTGGGTTTGGGGAATGGGTCTGGGTGGGATTCTCTGAGGGTTGGTGTGGACTTGTTGGGCTGAAGGGCCTGTTTCCACACTATAGGGATTCTATGGATAATATCCAATCATCTAAATTTTTAGTCAGTGTATTAAATGAAAAGTGAAGGAGTTCAATGTCATAGGGTCATAAAGTCATACACCACAGAAACATATCCTTCAAATTATGTGTTTTCTGTCTGTGAGAATTCTTCAATCTAATTGACTGTCTACCCTAATTGTTAACATAATTGTTGCTGAATGTCTTTAGATCCCTTTCTCCTAGAATTGTGGAATCAGAATCCCTGCAGTGTGGAAACAGGCCATTCAGCCCATCAAGTCCACACCGATGCTGGGAAGAGCATCCTACCAGACCCACCCATCTACGCTATCCCTGTAACCCTGCATTTCCTATGGCTAATCCACCTAAGCTGTATTTCCCTGGACACTTTGGACAATTTAGCATAGCCAATCCACCTAACCTATTACCAGATTTAATCTCACGCTGGAAAAGACAAAGTCTTCAACTACAGAGATCGCTCAATCTTTTTTGGGCAACTTTCCTCAGGTTGGTGGTGAATTTCTTCACTGCTGACAAAATCAGACCCAATATTTCATGAGTGACTGATCATTGAGTGGTCCCTTGCAGGACAGTAGAAACATTTGTTCATTCAAATGAAAAACAGGTAGACAACTTTCAAAAAGTAATAGGGTACTTTGACATTTGAAACCTCAGAAAATCCCTCCATAAGTAGTGATCAACTTTAACACCGTCGTTACAGTATTACTTTTGAAAGATATCTACTTAGTTGGTAACTTATTGTAAATCTGCAAAAGCACTTATCATTTCCTGGTCTACAATAAAACAAAAAAAGCTGTGGGTGCTGATGATTGGAAAGAAAATTGAGAGTCCACAAATGCTGCCAGATCTGCTGAGTTTCTTCAGCAATTTCTGTTTTTATTCCCTGGTCTATCTTGAATGAGGTATGCAATAATTAAAGTTTCATTCAGAGTGGTGGCTGAGGGCAGGGAAGAAAAGCCAGCTAATGTTCTCCATCCTGATCACTGTCTAGGCACCCAGCATTCATGCTAAGGCAAGAATCTGCTTCATCTGTAATGATGTTTTTAAATTCATTCATGGGATGTGGGCATCACTAGCTAGGCCAGCATTTATTGTCCAGAAGGCAGTTAAGAGTCAACCGCATTGCTGTGGGTCTGGAGTCACATGTAGGCCAGACCAGGTAAAGATGGCAGTTTTCTTCCCTAAAGAACATTAGTGAACCAGATGGTCCACCAATTGGCAATGGGTTCATGGTCACCTTTAGACTCTTAATTCTGGATATTTATTGACTTCAAATTCCACCATCTGGCATGGTGGGATTTGAACCCTAGTCCCCAGAACATTATCTGGGTCACTGGATTAACAGACCAGTGATAATACCAGTAGGCCATTACCTCCTTTTTGACTACTGTTGACCACTCTCTTGCCTCACACGTAAGTTGATGCAATTACTGCAGTGTACCTGAAACCTATGAAACTGTCCCGTATGAGTCTTAATATACTGAGGGAACAAACAGAGGAAATTGGAAAAATGAAACAAAATTAATTCTGTCAGTGAAATGTTAAAGTTGGGCTACACCTCTGAATAGGGAGGCTGTGGCACAGTGCTAATGCCACTGGATGAGTAATCTAGAGCCCCAGATTAGTGTTCTGGGCACATGGGTCTGAATTCCACCATTCACCAAAAGCCTATAATGAAGATTATGATTCTCATACCAATCTATTAGTTGACTAATTCCCTTTAGCAGAAGTAATCTGCCATGTTGTCTGCACTACATGTAACTCCAGCCCCACAGAAAAGTGGTTGACTGTTAACTGCCCTCTGAATTGACCTAGTAGAACTATGTTATGACATCAAATGCCAGCAGCACTGACATTCCGTACAAGAATGAAGAAAAGAATTTGAGTGGCTGAGTAACTTGAGCCCGTACGCTCTGGTGTTTATAAAATATGGTATCAATTGGAAAACATTAGAATTAGAATTAGGTCCTATTGTCACATGTATTCAAGTACAGGGATACAGGAGTACAGTGAAAAGTGAACAATGTCGCCAGACATGGTACTATCTTAAGTACAAAGTGCCTAGATATAAGTCTTAGTTACCAAAATGGATTAGGTACAAAAATAGTGCAGTAAATAAAAAAGCTAAAGTTCTACATTACAGTTCTTCAAAGAATAAATTAAGAAAATAAAAAAATAAAGTTAAAAGATAGACATTACAATCCTTTTGTAGCCTGCAGTTGCTCTATGCTGTAGGCTTTCCACATGTGGGGTCAGTCTCTCCTGTGCTGGTACAACCCCAACCAGGCTCGTATGGGTGAGTTACTGATGGTGGTTAGGAGATAGAGTCATGGAAATATACAGTGCGGAAACAGACCCTTTGGTCCAACTCATCCATGCCGACCAGATATCCTAAATAAATCTAGTCCCATTTGCCAGCATTTGGCCTATATCTCTCTAAACCCTTCCTATTCATGGACCCATTCAGATGCCTTTTAAATGTTGTAATTGTACCAGCCTCCACCACTTCCTCTGGCTGCTTATTCTATACATGCACCACCCTTAGGACCCTTTTAAAATCTTTTCCCTCTCACCTTAAACCTACACCCTCTAGTTTTGGACTCTCCCAACCTGGGGAAAAGGCTTTGTCTATTTACCCAACACATGCCCTTCAAGATTTTATAAACCTCTATAAGGTCACCCTCAGCCTCCAACACTCCAGGGAAAATAGCCCCAGCCTATTCAGCCTCCCTTTAAATCCCAGACCCTCCAACCTTGTCAACATCCTTGTAAATCTTTTCTGAACCCTTTCAAGTTTCACAACATCCTTCCTATAGCAGTGAGACCAGATTTGCACACAGTATTCCAAAAGATGCCTAACCAATGTCCTGCACAGTCACAACATGACCTCCCAACTCCTATACTCAATGCACTGACCAATAAAGACAAGCACACAAAACGCCTTCTTCACTATCCTAACTGGCTCTACTTTCTCCCCGTGTCTGCATGGGTTTGCTCCAGGTGCTCCAGTTTTCTCCCACACTCCAAAGATGTGCAGGTAAGGTGGATTAGCTATGGAAAATGCAGGGTTATGGTGATAGGATAGGGGGCTGGGCCTACGTGGGATGCTCTTTGGAGTGTTGGTGCAGATTAGATGGACCGAATGGCCTTTTCCCACACGGTAAGGATTCTATGATTCTATGTTGAAGCATTGCGTTGTGGTGAAGAGTTGAAGGAGTTGCATCTCTAGATAGTGGCATGCATTAATTCTGAGCAAAGTCACAATAAATAGAATGAAAAATGATATGGAAATATAAATATGCTATGAATATTAATTTGGACAAATCAGGTATTGTTTCAAGATTCAGTAAACCAGCTCTGCAGCTGCCTGGCATACATTTTCATTGAAAAAAAAAACACAAGATGGTTAAAAGCTGCAAAGGGAATTGACAATATGAGCCGACTATTCATTACTTATTTAGAATTACTCTCACTAATCGTAAGGAATTTTAACAGGAGCAAAAGTCCATCAGGCTCCTCTATTTTTTATGACTCAACCCGAACCACTTTCGCAAAGCATCTCTTTACATAATTATATTCCAAATTGTCCCTTGGATCTATTGATACAATTTATTTTAGTGTCATTCCCGTTTAAGTTTATACCACAGCTCTCATGAATATTTCGTGAGCATATGGATTGGGAGCAGGCATTAACTGTTTACTTTTCTCGGGGCTGATCTGATTATGGCCCCAATCTATGTTCCCATGTACGCTTGATAATCTTTGACTCACAAGTTATAGAGTCATAGTGTCATACAGCATGGAAACACACCCTTCAGTCCAACCAGTCCATGCCAAATATAATCCCAAACTAAACTAGTCTTGCCTGCCTGCTCCTGGCCCCTATCCTCCAAACCTTTCCTATTGATCTAGTTATCCATGTCTTTTAAATGTTGTAACTGTGCCCACATCCACCACTTCGTCAGGAATTTCATTTCACATGCGAAAAAAATTGCCCCTCATGTCTTTTTAAATCTTTCTCCTCTCACCTTAAAAAATTGCCCCCTCATCTTGAAATTCCCCATCTTAGGGAAAAGACGCCTAGTATTAACCCTACCTCTACCTGCTAGTTAGTCAACAATCTGTAGACCTTTGCCTTAAAAGTATTAAACGATCTTGATTCCATTGAACTTGTGGTCTGGAGTAAAGTGACTCACAATCCTCGGAGAAATAAAATCCCTAATCTCCTTATTAAACAGGAAACTCTTTATTAGGAATCTGGAGGCAACACAGTGCGGAGCTGGAAATTTTCTGAAGGGTCTTGACTCAAAACATCAACTTTCCTGTTCCTCTGATGCTGCCTGGCCTGCTGTATTCCTCCAGCTCCACACTGTGCTGTGTCTGACTCCAGCATCTACAGTTCTTGCTCTTGTTATTATTAATCTATGTTCCCAGCCTACTAACCCTAACCCAATTGCAGAGGTGTATTAATCAGCTGCTGGGAACCAGCCCACACTGAGTTTGAAAGAAAGTTGACGTCACAGAAAATGTGTACGTTTGTTGGCTGGTGAAATGTCTTATTGCTTTTGAAAGGAGGGATTCATTCAGAAACACTGGAATAAATGAAAGAATGAAAGTCGGGGCCAACATAATAATGTAACTTAAGTAAGCCAAAGTATTTGATTTATTTATTGTCACATATATCTTGTTAGAAAATACAGCAAAAAGTCTTGCATAGTATTGCCACTCTCTGGCGCCATCTTAAAACACAAGAAAAATAACCTAAAACATAGAATATAAGGGCAGAAAAATGAAGAAATAAAGAAAAAAACAGGATAATGGAAGGAGAGGAAAGTTAACATAAAGGAAATGAGTTTAAGACTAAATCGTTAAGGAAGTAAGTTGGAAGGACTAAGTAAGTTTAAGACATGGCAGCACACAACTATCAAGTGGAATGTGTGGCTTGTGATATGTGGAAGGTCATGGACCCTACTAGTGTCTTCAATGACCACATGGACAGAAAGTGCTTCCAACTAATGGAAACGTGAGCTCCGAGTTTGTGATGCTAAGTGTTCCATGCATAGTACATTTAGAGAGTGGTCACATTGCAGCCTTCAGGCCCCTGGAGGAAGGAAGGGAATGGAAGACTGCCAGACAGTCCAGGTAAAACAGGCAACGGCAGTGCAGGAATAACCAGGAGTTATGCTCACGAGACACTTTCCCATTTCGGAAGCTGGTGAGGGTGCTCGTCCCTTAGGGGATTGCAGTCAGAACTATGTTTGTGGCACAGGGAGCATGTGACAGGTGGCAGGAAGAACTAAGCAGGGGCATTAGACTCATGAAGGACTCATTAGTTATGTGTTTCTGTGGCTGTCAACATGATGCCAGGTTGCAAGGTAGTCATTAGATTGTCTTGTATCTTTCCCTTTTGAAGTCTCTCTCATTGAAATTTTCTTAGCACCTTACAATATACAACATTCCAGAGGTTTACACTGGGAATTTTGCGATAGTCAACAACTTCCATTCTTAAAAGTTACATTATCAGCTAAGCTTAGCTTGCAGACTGTGTTTAAAAAAAATCGTCCAAAGAATCAATATGTTTGTATGTAATTTGGGGCTCTCTGTTTTTTTCTTATTCACTGATAGAATGTGGGCATCTCTGGCTAGGTCAGCATTTATCTAGAGGATAAATTATCCAGAGGACAGTTAAGAACCAACCACATTGCTGTGGGTCTGGAGTCACATGCAGGCCAGACCAGTAAGGATGGTAGTTTCCTTCTCTAGAGGACATTAGTTAACAAGATGGGCTTTTCCAACAATGGGTTCATGGTCATGATTAGGCCCTTAATTCCAGACTCTTTACTGAATTCAAATGCTACCATATGCTGTGGTTAGAATTTAACCCGGGTCCTCAAAGCATTAGTTGAGTTATTATCTTTTAATTTCTAACCCAGCATATGTAGTTGATTTTTCACTGGTACAGTTGAAGGAGCAAACTCCAAAAGAATAATCTGCTAAACTGGGTCATAAACTTTTCCACAAATATTAATTGGGGGCTGTGGTCAGTATTGTTTGTGGTCTTTCTAAACCCATTTTAGACATAAGAAAGGGTGATGGAGGCAGACAATCTTTGTTGCAACCCTAAGGCAACCATCTGACCACTCAGAGTCTATCTCCCTGGTCTGAGAATTATGACTGACAATTATGGCTGTTCTTGCTGCGTCTCCGTGCCAATGATAACTCAAGCAATCAGCACCCTTTCCTTCTCATTCCATATGAAAAGGTTCCTTTTTTACAAATCTATTTCTTGCATCCTAAGTTCTGATCTGTATATTCAAAAAAGTTTCTATTCATGTTTACCTTTAGCAATGTTTAACTTTGGTACTGCCTAGCAATTATTTATAACTCAAAGCATTTGAGAGCCAGTAATAAAGAGTTTCATTCTCTACTGTGGAGTGCAGTGTGTGATGTTTGTTTCATTTTTTGGAGAGGTACCCAATTGATCACTCTTTTCTGGATTTGTCTTCCTGAAGGAGGACAGCCTTACCTTGATGCGACTTGCATCACTGGCAACATTTAATACCTGCTTAAAGTTAGGAGCTGCGTGCATAGAAACATCAAAGCATAGAAAATAGGAGCAAGAAGAGGCCATTCAGCCCTTTGGGCCTGCTCCACCTTCATCACGATCATGGCTGATCGTTCCAACTCTGTAGCCTAATCCTGCTTCCACAGGCTCACTACTCTTAGGGTGAAGAAATGTCTCCTCATCTCCATCCTAAATAGTCTACACAGAATCCTCATACTGTGACCCCTGGTTCTGGACACACCCACCATCGGGAACATCCTCCCTGCATCTACCGTGGTCTAGTCCTGTTTGAATTTTATAAGTCTCTATGAGATTCCCCCCTCATTCATCTGAACTCCAGTGAAAACAATCCTAACCTAGTCAATCTCTCCTCATACGTCAGACCCGCCATCCCCGGAATCAGCCTGGTAAACCTTTGCTGGACTTCTTCGAGAGCAAGAGCATCCTTCCTCAGAAAAGGAGACCAAAACTGCACATAATATTCTAGGTGAGGTCTCACCAAGACCCTGTATAACTGCAACAGCACATCCCTGCTCCTGTACTCACAACCTCTCGCAATGAAGGCCAACATACCATTTCTGTTCTTTACCGCCTGCTGCATCTGCATGCTTACCTTCAGCGACTGGTGCACAAAGACACCCAGGTCCCATTGCACACTCTCCTCTCACAATAGGTGTGCTTATTAGAATGGCCTTCAGCATTTTGAAATTTCTCTAGAATTTTGCAGTCCATACCACATTTGCTTTTCTTTTGTAGTGGGTCTACCACTTGTGTGACCCTGCACTGGCTTTTAGGATGATCTTTCAGTGGACACCATGCATTTCCAAGAACCTCATGATTTCCCATTTTGTTGTGTGAATGGGGAACTGTGCTATTGCTTCTACGTTTGCAGCCTTGGGTAATACATGTTCTATATATGTATGTGTCCTAGGTAGCCACAAAAACAGTCAAATTTACGAAGGTCACATTGTATCTGACTTGGCTTATCCCAAATGGAGCTCTAGTACATTCATTTCCAAGTATTACTTTTTTCTTACTCATGTTTTCTGTCTGGGAGGTCACATACTCTTAGTGAGATTGCTCACAAGGTCAGCTGACTACTACTTAGAAGAGGTCTCTGATTTGCTTTAAATGGGTTTCTAATGTGTTGGGGTGAAAAGACTGAATGAATCAGTCAATGACCAGAGTCTGCTTACAGTATGAAAGAGTTTATTGGTGTTACACCGGTTTGGTGGGGTGGGGGGGGGGGATCCTCTCCAGAAGCCTTTTCACCAAACAAAGGAAAGACATAAACTTTTCACATTCATTTTCATCCTGCCTTAGTGTTTATAAACCAATTGTGCTATTGATTGATTACATACACATTCAATCAGGTCAATCATGTGACTGTGTGATCAGTTAATGGACAGTTCTAGGTCTTGCCGTGATCTCGTGATGTTTACTGGACACCCTTATTGCCCATACTTGGGCTTTCACAATGCTTCTTACTCAACCACATCACAATACTGCTGACTTCAGCTCCTGTTATTCAATCTTCTCTGTTAACAGGTTGGGGGCTTCTCCCTACTGTCTCAGGCTGTCTGTCCACGGGAATTTATTTCAATCTCTTAATGTCTGCAGGTAGTTCTGCTATAATGTGTGTTTCGTTAATACAAATTGACTGTAACATGATTGATGAATAGCGGACACTGTTTAGATAATGTGAACTTTTCCTATAAAGTGATTTTCTATAGCGCAAGGTCACACAAGAACACAACTATCCTAGGAGAACTACCCGTATTACATTTTAAATTCCATTATTTATATGTGTATGTGATTACAAGCACTTGAAGGATTTTAACTTACGTGAATCAAGCTTTTCCCCTTTTGTCCCAATTATATAGCCAACTTTGAGCTGGCTTGCAAGAGGGGTTTCTTATCAGTGCTTCTCAAGCATGTTCCTTATCAAAACTGTCTCTATGTAAGTAGCAGCTACATTTTTCCCTCTTCTTAATAAGTCCCCATTGTGTGATTCTTTATGAGATGCTTTACATCTTATCCAGTTGCTTTGAGCACAAAGGCCACTATTCTGACTACATAAATTACTACTTCAGCTAACAATCTTCTTCGAGCATTTTTATGTCAGCTAAAAACTATGGGCAGCCATTTTACGTTAACTAAGAACCATGGGCAGGCCTAACATTTACAAAAGGAAGAGAAGAATAAGGATGTCAATAATGAGGGAAATGTTTATGTCTGGGGATAGATGTAAAGTGGCTGTTATAAACTTTCAGAATGGCAGTAGATGCCTTATTTAAATTTATTCCTGATAGCTTTTATTTCATTTTTGGCCTAATGGAGGTGTCACTACACATACTAGAAGGGTGGCATGGTGGCTCAGTGGTTAGAACTGCTGCCTCACAGACCAGGCACCTGAGTTCAATCCCACCCTCGGGTGACTGTCTGTGTGAAGTTTGCACGTCCTCCCTGTGTCTGTGTGGGTTTGCTCCCACAAGTCCAAAGATGTGCAGGTTAGGTGGATTGGCCGTGCTAAATTGCCCATAGTGTCCAGGAATGTGCAGACTAGGTCTGGGATGGGGTGAGTCTGGGTGGGATGCTCTTTGGTGGGTTGGTGTGAACTCAATGGGCTGAATGGCTTGCTTCCATATTGTAGAGATTCTATGACTAGTGCACAGTGACACTACTCAATTGGATAAGCCTTCCACTATCTGGTTCATCATCTTTGAAAAGTGGCTGGGGCATTTTGGAGTTAGAATGACGTGACTTGACATTGGTATAACCTGTTTGTAGTTAGAGGGGCACAGATTTCCTTCATGCAAGGGAGCTTGCCATTAAAACTTGAGTAAATATATCTTGGTAATGTGAGTTGCTTTATCTACCCTATCAGTGCGACGCTCCAGCTGAGATATTGGGTGATTTGGCTCTGATCACTTCACTGGAACTTCTTCCTGGTCAATGCAGAGCATCATGGAGCTGTTTGGTTTGGGTAACAAATACTCCAGCTACTGCTGCAGGGTTCTATTAGTTGGAGCTTCGCCAAGTTGGTAATCTCCTCCCAAACCTGGGCTAACTTTCTTGGGCCTAGCCAATGAGGATGTTGCCCTATGGTAGGAGCCTCTCCTACATCCACATCAGGTAGAACTAGAGTGGGGCAACATGATTCTGCAAAAGTGTTATCTAGTGTCACCACTCTCCGGCATGCCCTTAAAACACAGAAAATAAACCAAAACACAGAATATAAAGTCTGAAAAACAGAAGGAATAAACTAGGTTGATTCCGGAGTTGAGGGGGTTGGCTTATGAGGAGAGACTGAGTAGATTGGGATTATATTCATTGTAATTCAGAAGATTGAGGGGGGATCTTATAGAAACATATAAAATTATGAAGGGAATAGATAAGATAGAAGTAGAGAGGATGTTTCCACTGGCAGGTGAAGCTAGGACAAGAGGGCATAGCCTCAAGATTAGAGGGAGCAGATTTAGGACTGAACTGAGAAGGAATTTCTTCACCCAGAGGGTTGTTAATCTATGGAATTCCTTGCCCAGTGAAGTAGTTGACGCTACTTCAGTAAACGCTTTTAAAGAAAAGGTAGATTTTTTTTGAACAATAAAGGAATTAAGGGATACGGTGAGAACATGGGTAAGTGGATCTGAGTCCACGAAAGGATCAGCCATGATCTTATTGAATGGCGGAGCAGGCTCGAAGGGCCAGACGGCCTACTCCTGCTCCTAGTTCTTAGGTTCTTATGTTCTTATATGTCTAATTTTGCAGTCCTTTGTGTGCTTGGTCATTTCCAGATCCCCATCCTGTCCTTTCTACTTGGCTGGGGTGACTGGAGCAAGTATTTTTATCTGGAACAAGTGTTGGTGGATCAGCTCATAATCACCTTCCAGTATGGCTGCCTGCCTGGCCTCAGTTTCCCCCCTTGTTCTGCTAGATGTGCTCCCCTTGGCAATGGTATGGAGATTCTGACCTGCTCAGGGAGAGTTATGGAATGTTTTTGTTAGTGGGTTCTATCTTTAGTACCAGTAGTCAAAAGCAAGCAGTTCTGCTGTAATAAGGATCACTAATGGGTTGACCACTTTAACTGTTGTAGTAATGCCTCAAAAGAGACGCAACGAAAAATCATCACCACCACTGCTTCATAAAACTTAGGAATTAAATGAGCAAGGCAAGTTGTCCCTATTTTTATGTCAAGTCTAATGGTGCGTTTAAGAGATACATTAGGATCTGTGGACATCAGCTCAAACTCCGTTTCCTGCTGTTTTCATAGAATCCCTGTAGTGGGGGAGAAGGTCATTCAGCCCTTTGAGTCAGCATTGACCCTCCGAAGAGCGTCCCAACTAGACCCACAATGCTACATTTCTCATGGCTAACCCACTTAAGTCTGCACATCCTTGGACGCTATGAGAAATGTAGCATGCCAATACACCCAACCTGCACATCTTTGGACTGTGGGAGGAAACCCACGCAGACACGGGGAGAATGTGTAAACTCCACACAGACAGTTGCCCGAGGGTAGAATCAAACCCGGGTCCCTGGCGCTGTGAGGCAGCAGTGCTAACCACTGAGCCACCGTGCCACCTGAATTTCCTGAAATGTTTTTTCCTCACTTCTTGCACTCTACTCTCATTCCCATTTTATTCTTTCTCACCCTCTCTTCCTTCCAGCTCTTTTGTTTGAAATGCTAATTCGCACTGCTCGAATTTTAATCTCTCTATCACTATCCATTTCACTCTCCTCAGATTCTACCCGTAAATCTTTGGCCAGCCCTTTTAAAATTTCAGGTCTTCTGACTTTTCTGACCAAGTGCCTCACTAAATCTTTTATTCTTTGAGGGAATGACTTTTAAATCGTCAAAGGTAATTTTTCCGAATTCAATTTGCAAAAAAAAATTGGTATCAAATGTGCACATTCCTATTCTGTAGCAGAATAGAGTAAAGAAAGTCATTTGCCATTTTTTAATTATGTAAGATTGGTTTCAAAGAGACAATTCATTCACTTTAATTCTTTTGTTTTCTCTGTGGATTCAAATGTCAGACAGGAACTCCCCCAGTTTGTTATGAACTGTCCTCGGCTGGGGATCCCCCATTTGTTATCCAGACAGAATACCCCAAAATACTTAGGTTCCTGGGTGTACAAGGAAGAAGTGACTCCCCTTATTTATGTTTTAAAAAGACTCTATAGAACCACTCTTCTTGAATTAAAGGAAGAGTGATTTTATTAGTTACTGTATGCAAATAGATGTAATAACAAAATACCCATACATACAGATTAGAAATGCGAAGTAAGTCCAAAATTAATATAAGTTAAAAGACATATGGATCAATGTCTAGGTTGTGAAAGGTAGGTAACGGAACATTGCAGCTACTGCTTGAATGATATTGACAGTATTGATGTCGGCAGCTGAGTAGTCAATTTCAAGATTTTTGACTTTTCAGGTTAGCTGATCTTCTTTAGATCTGTTTCCTTTTCAATAATGACTGACTGACTTGCTGAATAGCTCCAAACACTTCGACTGAGAGAAAGAAGAGAGAGACTTTATTGTCTTTTTACTTGAAGCATATAGGTTTCTAATGGTTGTCTTCAAGCTATGACCCTCGCACCACAGTAGTCCGCAACCCGCTAATGCACACAGAACAGGAGTTGCATTTGATTTTCACCCCCTTTTCTGTATTTTCCTGAAGGTAAAGCATAACTTGTCTTTTAACTCATGTCCCCAGTCTGGAAGATACTGAAATATAACACACATGAGATATTTCCCTGCTGATAGGATATAATTAGATTGTTTTTCACCTCTTCCTTTTGAAATTTCACTGTTTGAAACTTCGCTGGCATCCTGCAAGATGCAACATTTCAATGGTTCACACAGGGAATTTTTTAGCAGTCAATGAATTCCATTCTTAGAAGTTACATTATCTGCAAGACATAGCTTGCAATCTTTGTTTTTTAAAGAAAAGACCTATGCTTTGTTCAGTAGTTCAATGTGTCTGTAAATAATTCAGAGTTCTGATCTGTCAACATGACGCAGTCCAATCTTATGACCTGCTACTCATCTTTGTGAAATTGTCTCCTTTCTCTTTTAGATTGATTCTACCTTTAATTTTTTAAGTTAGTCACAGATGGTGTATTGTTCTGTTGGAATATTTCTGTCTAAATGAAAAGTTTTTTTTTCCGAAATATCTCCCTAAATATCGGTTGATCTACTTCCATCGACCTAGTTTCCTAGTTCATTTTAGCCATCTTGCCCAGAACCATAAACTTTATCTTAAATTCTTTTTTTAAAATTTATGTATTTCCTTGTATTATATTATTGTGGAAGGACTTATGCTGAACATTTTATCTATTTATTTTTCTAATTTATTACTATGATCTTGTGCTTTTGAATGTCTGTAATGCTGGACTTTTTATTTCTTCATTTTCTCATTTTCTTTCCTAAGCATTTGTACTCAAGAATCTGTATCTTTGTAAGTGGCGACTTGTGAAGTTTTCACTGTACTTATATGAGTACATGTGACAATAAAGCTGATTCTAATCTAATTAATCCTGTCTCATTGCATAATCACCATGTCTGAATGCGCTCTGATTGGCTGTAGAACATACTGCTCCACAAAGCTGTTCTGAAAACACACGATGCAGTCATTATCCAGCCTACTCTTTCCAATTTGATTTGTCAAGCCTAGATATAGATTACAATGATCCATTTATTATCAGCATGACCCTCTCACAATTGCCCATTATTTATTCCTGTGTACTCTTTCCTGTATCGTGGTTGCTATTAGGGAGCCGATTAAACAGTTTCACAAGTGCTTTCTTATCTTCTCATCTTGACCCAACCTGATTCTGCATCTTTGTCTCCAGAGCTAGGGTCATTTCTCTATATTTTAACAACGCCATCCTCAACTAGCAGATGTGGTGTGCCAGTGTTGGACTGGGATGGCCAAAGTCAGAAATCACACGACACCAGGTTATAGTCCAACAGGTTTATGCCTGACCCGAAACGCCAACTTTCCTGCTCCTCTGGTGCTGCCTGGCCTACTGTGTTCCTCCAGCTCCACACTGTGTTATCTCTGACTCCAGCATCAGCAGTTCTTACTATCGCTGAGCGAGTTACAGTCCAACAGGTTTGAAATCACAAGCTTTTGAGCGTAGCTCCTTTGTCAGGTGAAGTGGGAGAGGAGCACACAGACACAGATTTACAGGCAAAGAAATCAAGGACAGAGAGATCAAGAGATCATACAAATGGTGTGAGTGGGGTGTCGAATAATAAGTCTCTGAAGGTGACCAAAAGTATCAGACGGTGTAAGTAAAAGTGTCAACAGCTGAATAACAAGCGAAGGGATGACCTATAATCTGATTAATTGAGGCAGAGAAACAATTACAAAAAATTAAAAATAAGGTGGTGCTGGAGACAAACCAAATGGCTGGAATAACATGATAGGTATAAGAGTTGCATGCTGAGGGTCTAACCAAAGTAACAAGTAATCCAAAACTGCACAAACTAATTAAGGTAGAGGGATCATAACAATTTATCAAGGTGATGGTGTCAAAACAAGACAGTAAGGAAGATTTTACAGATATAGAACAGTGTGGCTGGGTCACGTAGCACAACATGAACCCAAGATCATGGTTGAGGCCGTTTTTGTGGGTATGGAACTTGGCTATAAGCTTCTGTTCAGCAATTCTGTGTTGTTGTGTATCTCAAAGGCTGCCTTGGAGAATGCTTATCTGAAGATCAGAGGCTGAATATCCTTGACCGCTGAAGTATTCTCCACTGGGAGGGAACATCCCTGTCTGGTAATTGTTGTGTGGTATCCGTTCATCCGTTGTTGGATAATCTGCATGGTCTCGCCAACATACCATGCCTCGGGGCATCCTTGTTGCAGTGTATGAGGTGGACAGTGTTGGCAGGGTCACATGACTATCTGCCGTGAATGTGGTGGGTGGTGTTCCCACGCCAGATGGTATTGTCCATGTCGATGATCTGACATGTCTTGCAGACGCTGTGGCCAATGTTGTCCTGTAGGCTGGGTAGTTTGCTGCGAACAATGGTCTGTTTAAGGTTTGGTGGCAGTTTGAAAGTGAGAAGTGGAGGTGTAAAGATGGTCTTGGTAAGATACTCGTCATCACCGATGACGTGTTGAAGGCTGCAAAACTCTGAGGGTAGGGCCTTCAGATCCAAAACATTAACTCTGATTTCTCTTCACAGATGCTGCCAGACCTGCTGAGCTTTTCCAGTAACTTCTGTTTTTGTTAGTAATTATGTTCACCACGACCATTGGATGCTGCCCCTCCCATTCCAGAGCCTGGCGAGATGTCCCAAATCTTAGCACCGACAGACCACACAGATGTCTAGACTCCTACTCTCAGCTTCACAGAACCATAACAATCCCCTGAATATGCTTTTGCCTGTTAGAACCACATTGCTATTATGACGCCTTGTAGCAGGGTGTCATTGTCACTTTGCTCACCCATGCTCCTGCTTTGATCCATACAGTCTGCAAAAATGTCCAACCAATTGCAAAGACTGAGGGTCCTTCACCCTGACCTTCTCAAACCCCTGACCTTCCTTCCTTGCTGTAAACCCCTCCTGTCCCTGACCATTGGTCAAACCATAAGACCCTGTCCTAAAGTATATGAACACCTCCTGGAATAAAGTATCCAGCCTTCATCTGTTGCAGTTTCTGCAGCCTGGCCTACAGCTCACTTGACTTTGAGCTGGAGCTCACTGCAGATGTGTTTGACTCAGACCACACTACAGTCCAGAACTCCCACATCCTGTAGTCGCAGTACACCACTTGTCCTGCCTTTTTACTAAGTATCAGCTTCTACCTCAACCCCAGGCCTAGCTCCGACTCTAACTTCACCCCCAGAATCAGCCTCAGAGCCATGCTCCCAGTCTCAGCCTAATCCTAGCCCTAGCCCCAGCCCCAGCCTCAGCTCAGATGGCCATGTCTCAAATTTCTCCTACTCTTGCTGTTTCTCAAACCTGTCCCACTCTTGCTGATTTTCAAGTCCACTCTCACTCTCGGGGTTTCTCAAGTCTCCTGTTCTCAAGTTTCTGCTGTTCTTGCTGTGTCTCAAGTCTGCCCCACTCTCGCTGTGCCTCAAGTCCCACCTAACGTTGTGCTACATACTACTACCCCCTACAGGGCCACTGAAGCTCATCCAGATTTCTTTGCAAAACCTTGCTAAATCAGTTCACGCATAGGCGTTCTCTTCATTTCCCTAGGAGCCAGACAGAGACCTGTTGGCCTGATGGGTCCAGTTTTTGCCCTGGTTATATTCTTACTTTCCTCATTTAGCCCCTTTTACTTTAGCAGATTCTAGTTTCGGGTCCTTTCGTCATGCCCAGTCTGGCCTGGGCATTTTTGGGGTTCCAACAATTTGTCTGGCAGCCAGGGGTCATTCCCAAGTGGGGAATATATTCCAACTACCAGGAGTTTGGTAACCATTCTTGTGATTACAGACTCTGAGACTGAGCCACACTGTACATAAGCTCGGGGGGGAGGGGAACAGATGTGCAACACTCCCTTATTTCCCTGTTTTGGGCTGAGCCTTTCAGACCAGTCTTTGGGGACAGGTTTAGAACCGTCCCTGACATTAGAGATTTGGTAGTCCCAGTGTCTGAGTAAAGCAGAAGAAATAATACTTCCTTGCTCATTGTAGTAAAACCCTTCAAAATTTGTGAAGTTCCCCCCATGTCTGTTCCAGCAGTCTGAATAGCTCTCCTTATCACAATGGCTTCCATCATTCCTGGTGAAATGGTTCAAGGTTATGCAACAATGGAACGGCAAAGACAGGAGGAGTTAATAACTGAAGATCTAGCCATTGTTGATCAAAGGATTTTCACGCAAAAATACACTATATAAAATGTTAAAGTTCCTATCTGGCTCCTAATTTTTGCTTGTATACTGTCGCTTTTGGCTGAGGCATGCCAGGATCAACGTTTCACTTCTTGATATTTAAAGGAGGCATGGACTAGGAAATAGACCTCATGGAAGATCATGATGACAGTGTTTCTCAGGGCTGTGAAACTTTAGCTCCATCCCTTCTGTCTGAGCCTCCTCTGATGCCAACATCTAAGAGAAACAAGGCCAGATTAATCTGACAAAGATGAGAAAATTACAGCTGGAAGCTAGTCCTTTAACTGCATCTCTTGGGAAGAGGGTCACCTCATTTTCAAAGTCTGCAATGTCACAGACACTGCGTTACATGCAGAGCGCCACATAGCATACAGGGTTAGGAGATAAAAGTAGTAGGCACAAGGGTTGTATATGCAGTGGTGATAATGAAAAAGAAACCTTTGTGTTCTGAGCATTGGTGCTGTTGGAACTTGTATATTGCTTGAACAGTTTTGAATTGATGCTGCAGACTTCATTTTTATTGCATGAGACTGGATGGAATGGATGTTTCCCTGAAAACTGTTCAACTTTAATGAAATGGGAAAGCATTGTAAGCCTCTACAATGGGACATTGACTAAATTAAGCTTTCTGTTGCTGGAGGCAGTCTCAAATGAATTGCTGTATCATTCCTCCTGCTGCGGGTGAAGGGTAAAAACATTGCATCACTACATCTTACTGAGCTGTGCCAGTGAATTCTGGGAAATAAGACACCACCAATTGGACTGTGTGCAATTCACTTCACATTACACCGTACCCGAAACTTAAAGTAGCGAATGCAAAACCAGATTTACTGGAGATGATAAAACATCCAGTAACAAATTTCCTCAAGATATTAACTGATGAAAAAGACAATTTGACGAATAAATGTGTAAATATAAATAAATATATTTTGATATATGTAAATGATCTAATGTTACAGTTTGTTACATCCCTTATCTTGTGCAGAGACCTTGCAGTGTCCGGGGAAAATGGTGCATGAAATCTTTTGAGGAAGTATTTTGAATGATGTTTGGCTCAGTGGTTAGCAGCGCCAGGGACCTGGGTTCATTTCCACCCTTGGGCTTCTGTTTGTGTGGAGTCTGCACGTTCTCCTCATGTCTGCGTGGGTTTTCTCTGGTTTCCTCCCACAGTCCAAAGATATGCAGGTTAGGTGGATTGGCCATGCTAAATTGCCCCATAGTGTCCAGGGATGTACAGTCTAGGTGGATTAGCCATGGGAAATGCAGGGTTATAGGGATATGATAAGGGGATGGGATGCTCTTCGAAGGGCCGGTGTGGACCTGATGGGCTGAATGGTCTGTTTCCACACTGCAGGTATTCTATGATCTATTAAAAAGTGCTACAACAATGGAAACTAACGGCCAGGCTGTGAGTTATTTGATGACCATTAGCTACATCATAAATGTTCGTATTAGAATTTTTTGAAAATTGCACCACTGTACTGGGCAGCACGGTGGCTCAGAGGTTAGCACTGTTGCCTCACAGCACCAGGGACCCACATTCATTTCCACTCTTGGGTGAACGTCTGTGTGGAGTTTGTACATTCTCCCTGTGTCTGCGTGGATTTGCTTCAGTTTCCTCCTACAGTTCAAAGACGTGCAGGTTAGGATGGATTGGCCATGCTAAATTGCCTGTAGTGTCCAGGGATGTTCAGGCTGGGTGGGTTTGTTGTGGGAAATTGTGGGGTTACAGGGAAAGGATGGGTCTAGGTGGAATATTCTTTGGAGGGTCAATGCAGATGCAATGGGGCTGAATGGCCTCTTCTGCACTGCAGGGATTCTGTGATTCTATGAAATGGAATAGATAAACAAGGATGCGACAAAAACCTGGTAAGTGCATTTTTGTAGGCAGAAAGATACAAATTGCATAATTAAATGGAAATATAGATGGTGAGCTAAAGATAGGACTTTAAACTGAGGTGTTTTGCATTAAATTAATACCAGCTTTGATGAAAGGTCATCAACCTGAAAGGTTAACTCTGTTTCTCTCTCCACGAATACACCCTTACTGGCTTTGTATTTCAAGAAATCTGCTTTGTCCGCAACCTTGTGGTCTTGTGGTAAATTGATGTTGCTATTGAATTTCAAAAGCAAGTTCATGTGCCTCTGATAATCAAGTAGAAAGTCATGTCTTAGGCTCAACTGTTGTAGCAGTAGTATAATAAAACATTTATTTAAATATTTACTAAAACCATTTGCAGTAAACTGTTCAGTTAAGCTTTTGATATCTTTGAATAAGTGAGGAATAAAGTGATTGCAAGACAAATTGTAACTTCTACCTACAACCCTGAAGCATAATCTGCTATTTGCACAGAAGAAGAAAAGTATCAGTTGAAAATCCAATTGCCGATCCGATGAAGAGGGTTAGAGAAATATTTGTTTCAAGCAAAGAGCCAGCACAGAAGCTAGCAGAATTGCTGTGACTGGGTCTCATAACCGACAGTAAAAAGCTGTGAAAATGTTGAGGAAATGAACATTAATAAACAGAATTTCTATTACTTTGAGTGGCACGGTGGCTCAGTGGTTAGCACCGCCACCTCCCGGCACCAGGGACCTGAATTCAGTTCTACTCTCGGGCGACTGTCAGCGTGGAGTTTACACATTCTCACTGTGTCTGTGTGTGTGCGCTCCAGTTTCCTCCCACAATCCAAAGATATGGAGGTGAGGTGGATTAGCCATGGGAAATGCAGGGTTACAGGGATTGGGTGGGCTGGTCTTCAGAGGGTTGGTGTGGACATGATGGGCTGAATGGCCCGCTTCCACACTGTGGGGATTCTAATCTATGATTCTATGCATCAATGCCAAATTCTAGGTGCCAGGTCATAACTGCCATTTCTCTAATTACCATGATTTGCTAATTATTCACAGTTGTATTCATTTATTTGGATTTCATTATGGAATATAACAGGTGCACACTAATCCACATTACTCCAAACATCTATATTTGGGATGGCATTAAGTATAATTACAAACAGCCTTGAGATTGAAATTCACAGATACTAATAAGGCTGGATATTCTCAGTTGTTTATGTTCTGGCTGTATATTTGTCTTCCAGTCAGCAGCTCCGTTTACTTTCACATTTTGTAAAATCTTTGCATCACATGGAAGGAACTTTGTGTAGTGATTGTAACGAGATCAGCCAGATGGACCTCATAGAATATAAATTCCCTGATTGGGGCTGTTAACCTGGTCCAATCAGGGAGCCCCGGCTGACAGTTACGAACAGAAGTATCAGATGTTCTGTTCACTCTGAGGGCTGGCTTTGAGGGAGCTGGGTCAGTGTCAAGAACTCTCCACGTGTAAATAAATGGAGACTTGGTGACAGGATACCACCCTCTGTGGAGTTATTTCATATCCTGTTTGTAATAAATAGTCTGTCTAGTTCAGATATTGCAAGGCAGCTCACCCAAATGGAAGGCATAGCCCATGGCATGTTGGACGTTATGGAGGAACCATGTGTCCAGACAAACATCAAGGACAACTTTGCATAAGCTGCAGGACATGTTCCTGGGGGTGGGAAGGTGAACAGCCAGAAGACACGGCCTACATTGATAACAAAGAAATAAGATTTTGAACACAGACTTTTGACCCCTTGGAAGGAATTAAGAAATCAGGAATTCAAACGCAGTACTGTCAGGATCACTCCCAGTCCCACATACCGCTGAGCACAGGAGTGAGGTTAATTTGAATTTGTTTGTAATAAAATTTGTCATTTAAAGAATCCCTTCCAGCTCCAAATGAACTTATTTTATTAAAAGGAATGAATTTAGTCAGGCTTTCTTGAATTAACAAGTGAATTTATTAGTGATGTAATGCAAGGAGAATTAGTAATTGAACTCAAGTACACACAGATTATAAATAAGATATGAGTCCGAAGTGGTTAATGTCTAAAATAAAAATGCAGATCAATCTCTGAATTGTCTGCAAAGAGCAGATAGTTGAACATTGCGGCAATTGACATGGAGCTTACCAGTAGTGTTGATGTCGTTCAGTGAACAGCTTTACAATCCTTAGATCTGGCAGGTCAGTTCTAAAGCCTTTCAACCATGATGGAATTCCAGCATTCAAAGTTAGAGTAGGTCCTCTGTTGTCTTGTTTCCTTTTCACTGGTTTCCAGTGGGAGCTAACTAGGTGACATTTCTTCAACTGTGACCTTCAAAGATTCACCACATTGTTATCACATGGAAGGAGGCCATTTGGCCCATGCCTGCGCTGGCTCAAACGAGCATCATTAGATCATGCTAATTTTCTCCTTTACCCCCATACCCTTCCACATATTTCTATCCAATATAGAAATTTAATGCCCCTCTTGGATGCCTCAATTGAAGCTGCCTCCACCACATTTCCAGGCAATGCATTCCTCACCCTAACTACTCAATGAGTGAAAAAGTGTTTTTCTCACGTCACTCTTGCTTCTTTTGCACATCACTTTAAATCTGTGCCGTCTTGTTTCTTGTACCTTTAACAAGCAGGAGGTGCTTCTCTCTATCTACTCCCTATCCAGTTGCCTCATGTTTTTGAAAACCTTTTATCAAATCACTTCTCAACTTCTTCTCTCCAAAGAAGAATAGTTCCAACTGCTTCAATCTATACTCATTCCTGGAGCCATTTTTTTGTAAACTGCTTCTACACGCTGTCCAATGCCTTGACAGCTTCCCTATAATGTGGTGCCCACTACTGTATGCAATATTCCAGCTGAGGTCTAACAATTATCTTGTGCCAGTTCAGCATCACCTCCTTGCTGTTGTACACTATCTTCTTATTTATAAAGCTGAGGACACTATCTTTTAATAACTGCCACTGTCAGAGATCTGAGAGATTATACACCCAGGACTCTGTTCCCGCATCCCTTTAGAATTGAACCCCTTATGTTCTTTCTTCCAAAGTGCACTACCTCATGCTTCTCTGCATTGAACATCATCTTCCAGTATCTGCCCACTCCGAAGTGGGAATGTCTTTTGGGAGTTCTACTTTGTCCTCCTCACAGTTTACAATTTTTCAGAGTTCTGTGTAATCTGAAACTTAGAAATTTTTCTCCCCACACCAAGATCTAGAACATTAATATATATCAGGAAAAGCAAAGGTCCCAATACTAAATCCTGGGGAACTCCACTACAAACCTTCCTCCAATCCAAGAATTCCCCATGTTTCCTAATAATCAGCCAATTTTGTGTCCATGTTGCTACTGTCCCTTTTACACCATGACCTATAATTTTCTTCCCAAGTCTGTTATAGAATCATAGAGTCATGCAGCACAGAAAGAGACCCTCCAGTCCATGCCGAACATAATCCCAATCTAAGTTAGTCCCGTCTGCCTACTCCGGGCCCACATCCCTCCAATCTTTCCTATTCATGTACTTATCCAAATGCCTTTTAAATGTTGTAATTATACTGACATCCACCACTTCCTCAGGATGTTCATTCTACACATGAACCATCCTCTGTGTAAAAAATTTGCCCCTACGCCTTTTTAAAATCTTTCTCCTCTCACGTTAAAAATGTGCTCACCAGTCTTAAAATCCCCCATCTTAAGAAAAGGACAACTTCTTTAACTCTATCTATACTCCTCGTTATTATATAAATTTCTGTAAGGTCACCTCTCAACTTCCTATGCTCCAGTGAAAAAAAGTCCCAGCCTATACAGCCTTTCTCTATAACTCAAACCTTCCATACCCAGCAACATTCTGGTAAATCTCTTCTGGACCCTCTCCAGTTTAATAATACCCTTCCTATAACTGGGCAATCAGAACTGGACACAGTACTCCAGAAGACGCCTCATCAGTGTCCTGTACAACCTCAACATGACTTCTCAACTCCTACATTCAAAGGACTGAGCACTGAAGGCATGCATGCTAAACACATTTTTTAACCACCCTGTCTATATGTGATGTAAACTTCAAAGAATTATGTACCTGCACCCCAGGTTCCTCTTGTGTGGCATTGTATCAAAAGCCTTCTGGAAAATAATATCCATTTTCACAGCACTCTAATACTCAAACCTTGGATGGTATACATGGCAGTATTCCATCCCACTCGTCTACTCCGGTAGAGTTGAAATCCCTGTATGCTTCCAAGAGGAAAACACAAAATGTGCCTGCAGTTTGGGATATAATCAAAAGTCAATAGCTTCCTGGCGTGGGATGATTTGCCAGGGGTAGGGGTGGGGGCAATTGGTGTCAGCAACTTCTTATTATCTTTGTGGTCTGTCGGTCATTTCTTTGAAACTAGTGGCTACATTCCATTGTTCTCTCTCTCTAACCAAGCATTTAATTTGTATCCATTGCAATATTTAGCCATTTCAAACCTCTTTTAAAAGGCTCATTTTGGAATTACAAAGTAAATTATTTTGGGGTTCTGACATTTAGGGTTCCAGCTTTGGTTCTTTAGAAGTTTGTCTTAAAGGGATGGCAATAATTATGGATGATTTTAATCTAAATATAAACTGCAAAAAAAAATGTAGTTGCTTGGTTGAGAAGTTCTTAGAATGCTTTTGAAACCAACTGTCTTGATGCATGTTTTGGAACCAACTGGAGAGTAAGTTATATTAGACTTGTTATTATGTAATGTGACAGCATTAATGAATGTCCTCAGAGTAAAGGCACCCCTAAGCAGCAGTGACCAGCATATGATTGAGTTTTACATTCAGTTTGAAAGACAATCCTGGACGAGGACTCCTGAGTCCCTTTGCACTTCAGATTTCTGAATTTTCTCCCCATTTAGAAAATAGCTTATGCCTCTATTCTTCCTACCAAAGTGCATGATCTCACACTTTCCCATGTGGTATTGCATCTTTCACTTCTTTGCCCACTCTCTGAACCTGTCTAAATCCTTCTGCAGCCTCCCTGCCTCGTCAATACTGCCTGTCCCTCTGACTAGCTTTGCATTGTCTGCAAACTTAGCCAGAATGCCCTCAGTTTCTTCATCTAGATCATTAATGTATAAAGTGAAAAGTTGTGGTCCCAACACTGATCCTTGTGGAACACCACTTGTCACTGGCTGCCATCCTGAGAAGGACCCTTTTAACCCCACTCTCTGCCTTCTGCTAGCCTACTAACCATGCCTCCTATATTTTCATTCAAACCATTTATATAAACGACAAAAAACAGTGCACCTAGCACTGATCCTTATGGCACACTGCCCAGTTGGGAAGCAATGGCCTAGTGGTATTATCGCTGGACTGTTAATTCAGAGACCGAGATAATGTTCTGGGGAACCTGGGTTTGAATCCTGCCATGGCAGACAGTGGAATTAAGAGTCTAATGATGACCGTGAATCCATTGTCAATAGTTGGAAAAACCCATCTAGTTCACTAATGCTGTTTAGAGAGGGAAACTGCCATCCTTACCTGGTCTGGTCTGCGTGTGACTCCAGACCCACAGCAATGTGGTTGACTCTGAACTGCCCTGAACTGGGCAATTAGGGATGGGCAATAAATGCTGCCTAGCCATTAATGAATAAAAAGAAGTACTTGGGCCTTATAAGAGGTTGCTCATGAGGTTATAGACAAGTTGGTGTAATTTTCCAAAATTCCATCATTTCAGGAAAGGTTTAGTTTGCACAGGAACGCAGCAAATCTAACACAAGAAGGTGGTAGCAGAAATCAGGAAATTATAGACCAGTTGGCCTGATGTCTGCCCTTGGGGAGGTGCTAGAATCAACCTTCAAGAGGTTATACACTTAAAAAAGCTCAAGGTAATTGAGAAGAGTCAGCATTGTTTCAAAGGGAAACCATGATTAACCAACTTATTGGAGTTATTTGAGGGAGTAACATTTGGATAAAGATGAATTTTAAATGTAGTTTACTTAGATTTCCAGAAGGCATTTGATACATCCAAAGTTATTGCAGAAAATGAAAGCTTAAGTCTTTGGAGTAACAGGTCAACATGGAAAGAAGATTGGCTGGCTGTTAGAAAACAGAATATGTACAAACGGGTCTTTGCCTGATTGGCAGGATGTGATGGAGTGGAGTCCCACAGGGGTATATGCTGGGGCTTTGACTTTTATATCAATGAAGAGGGCAGCAAAGGCAAAGGAGCTAAAATCATAGACAAAACTAAAATAGGCAGGCAAGTGTTTTGGGAAGGAGATGTAAGGAAGTTGCAAATGGATGGAGGTTGGTTGAGTGGATACAAATATGGCGAAAGTAATAGTATGTGATAAAAAGGGAAATTGTTCCATTTGGCAGGAAGAATATATAAGCAGTGTATTAAATGGAGAAGGACTGCAGAACTCTGAGGTGTAGAAGGATTTAGGTGCATGAGACGCGGTTCATTTGCAATACATTATGCAAGAAATTGAACATAGCTGCTTAAATTATAGAGGGTATTGGTGAGGCCACATTGTGAATATCATATGCTATTTTTGTTTCCTATTTAAGGAAGGATCTAATTGCATTGCAAGCAGTTCAGAAGAGGTTTACTAGATTGATACCTGGAATGAGCAGGCTGTCTGATGAAGATCAATTGCCCAGACTAGGCTTGTTTTCATTAGAGTTTATAACAGTGAGGTGTGACGTGATTGACATTTTCAAGACCCTGGCTTTTCTCTCAGAGCATTGTGGGATTTTGGAGCTGTCTGCCTCAGAAGATGGTGGAGCCAGACAAATGAATATGTTTAAGGAGGTGAAAAGAAAGGAAATCAAAAGTTCCTTGGTAGTAGATGAGAATGTGGAATTTGAAACAGAAAGAGATCAACCATGATCTTATTGAATGATGGAGCATATTTGAGGAGCCAAATGGACAATTTCAGCCCATTTTCATTTGTATTCTCGAGGGTTTCGAAGAATGAGTGGTTATCTCATTAACAGTTACAAAATTCTTACAAGGCATGACAGGGCAAATATATTATAGTATGTTTCCCATGGCTCAGTGAGTCTATAACCTCGGGACAAAAACTCAAGGGGTAGGACACTTGTGACTGAAAAGAAGAGAAACTTTTTCGTTCAAAGGGCAATGAATCTTTGATGTTGGCTGCCCCAGAGGATTGTGGAAGCACAATCATTGTTCAAAACAGAAATGGACGGATTTCTGGATATTCTAAAGCATTACGAGATAGCACGACATGGAAATTACATGGGAAAACGGTGTTGAGGTAGATGATTATCCATGATCTAATTGAATGGTGGAGCAGGCTTGATGGGCTGAATGGCCTACTCCTGCTTCTTGTGTTTCTATCTCTTCTGCTTTGTTGTGTCTATAAGAATAAAGTGAAAAACCCCTTCACAAGATCACAATAAAGCAAAATATGTCCCTGAAACATGTTCAGTTATTAACCAAAAGCCTTTAAGGAGTGTATTGCAGGAGGAATGGGAAAGGCAGGGAGGTGGAGGATAGGAATGTCAGAGTTCGGGGTTTGGGGAGCTGTAGGCAGGCTCACCATTGGTAGAGCAATTGAAATCGAGGATTCTCAATAGACAAAAGGGTATTTCAGAGTGTTGGGGGTTGGAGAAGAGTACAGAGACAGGGTGGGACAGAAACATGTAACACCATGGAGGTATTTAAAAACAAATATAAAGACTTTAAAGCTGAGGTGCAGTTTACACAGGAGACAAGTGTTTAATGACAGGACTTCATTTGGAGTAAATATTTAATCTCTGATGCTGTGTTGACATTTCCAGGAATAGCATCGGGCAGTCTGAGGCAAATACCATTTGCTGCTACTTTAACTCTTTCTAAGCTAGTGTTTTATTTTAAAAGTGTAGCTTTGCCTTTTGAGACAAGCTGTCATTCAGCAATCACTTCTTCTTTGCTCATCACAGACCATGTTGTTAATGGGTGGCTGCATTCTGACAAGCTGATTGCAATGCTGAAAATATTTCATTCCACTGACTGAGTGCAGGTGACCCAGCATCTTGTGGTAACTCTAGAATGTGGTTTCCCTGAGCAAAAAAGCAATGCAGTGGGACTGTAGAAGCTGCCGCTGAATGACCAGTGTCATATGGGAAGGCATAACCTCTATGAAATCTCTCACACAGGCTAAGGCAGAAGGGTTTATAGTTCCTTAAAAGGGAAGTCGCAGGTCGACAGTACAGCGAAGAAGGTGTTTGGTATGCTTGCCTTTATTGGTCAGTGCGTTGAGTATAGGATTTGGGAGGTCATGTTGCGGCTGTGCAGGACATTATTGAGGCCACTTTTGGAATATTGTGTTCAATTCTGGACTTCCTGCTATAGGAAAGATTTTGTTAAACTTGAAGAGATGCAGAAAAGATTTACACAGATTATGCCAGGGTTGAAGGGTTGAGCTATAGGCAGAGGCTGAATAGGCTGGGGCTATTTTCCCTGGAGCATCAGAGGCTGAGGGATGACCTCAGATGTTTATAAAATCATGAGGGGTATGGATAGGGTGCATAGCCAAGCTCTTTTTCCAAGGATAGGGGAGACCAAAACTAGAGGGCATAGGTGTAAGATGAGTCATAGTGCATAGAAATACAGAGCACGGAAACAGACCCTTCGGTCCAACTCATCCATGCCAACCAGAAATCCTAAATTAATCTAGTCCCATTTACCAGAATTTGGCCCATATCCTGCTAAACCCTTCCTATTCAGATACCCATCCAGATATTTTTAAATGTTGTAATTATACCAGCCTCCTGGAAATCATACCATTTCCTCTGGCAGCTTATTCCATACATGCACCACCCTCTGTGTGAAAATGTTGCCCCTTAGGTCTCTTTTATATCTTTCACCTCTCACCTTACACCTATGCCCTCTAGTTTTGGACTACCCTACTGTAGGGAAAAGACCTTGTCTATTTACCCTATCCATGCCCCTCATGATTTTATAAACTTCTGTAAGGCCACCCCGCAGCCTCTGACACTCCAGGGAAAAAAGCCCCAACCTATTCAACCTCTCCCTACAGCTCAAACTCTCCAACCTGGCAACATCCTCGTAAATCTTCTCTGAACTCTTTCAAGTTTCACAACACCCTTCTTATAGCAGGGAGACAGAAATGCATGCAGTATTCTAAAATTGGCTGAACCAATGTCCTGTACAGCCACATCCCAACTCCTTTATTCAATGCACTGACCAATAAAGACAAGCATACCAAACGCCTTCTTCACTATCCTATCTACCTGCGCCCCACTTTCAAGGAATTATGAACCTACGCTCCAAGATCTCTTTGTTCAGCAACACTCCCCAGGACCTTACCATGAAGTGTATAAGTCCTGCCCTGATTTGCCTTTCCAAAATGCAGCACCTCACATTTATCTAAATTAAACTCCATCTGCTACTCCTTTGGCCTGTTGGAGCATCTGATCAAGATCCTGCTGTACTCTGAGGTAACTCGCTGTCCTCTACACCTCCAATTTTAGTGTCATCTGCAAACTTACTAATCAAACCTCCTATGTTCACATCCAAATTATTTATATAAATGACAAAAAGCAGTGGACCCAGCACTGATCCTTGTGGCACACTGCTGGTCACAGGCGTCCAGTCTGAAAAGCAACCCTGAGAGGGGGAAGATTTAAAAGGGACCTAAGGGGCAGCTTTTTCATGCATGGGGTGGTGCGTATATGGAACGAGCTGCCAGAGGAAGTGGTGGAGGTGGCTATAATTATAACAGTTAAAAGGCAACTGGATGGGTACATGAATAGGAAGGGTTTAGAGGGATATGGGCCAAATGCTGGCAAATGGGACTAGATTAATTTAGGATATCTGGCTGGCATGAACAAGTTGGATTGAAGGGTTTGTTTCCGTGCTGTACAGCTCTATGAATTTGTGACATAGTGTCCCATCATGAGATACTTCTGAAAGGACCAGTCAGGAGAACATCAAGAATTTCTTCCATGGGAATGCCATTCAAGTTAGGCTCAAAAGTGTACCACAATGCACACATCCATTTGCCAGTACGCCAATGCCTCAGGCAAATTGGAATACACATAACCTAAAGTCAACATAAACATTCAGAGCACAAAGGAAGTGTTAAAGCCACAATGTATAATTATTCTTCAAGCACAAAATTGTAAGTTTCAACTAATTCGTGCACATCAGCCACAGCATTGTTAGGAACCTGCACTTGAGGAAGCTTTTCAGTTTTTAATGTGACTCTACTTGTGCCATTAAGATCTATTCCATGAAGCAAAAAATGCAGACTGGGTGTCACTGAGGAAAAATTTAAGTATGCTCAAAAGATTATAGTTGTACGTGAGAAGAATTGCTTTATTTCCTACTCCATTTAAATTTGGTCATAACAAATATCCCACAAGGTGTCAACCCCACCTTGTACACTTGGGAGAAACTGATACTGGCAAACTGAAGATTGGGTTAAGAAGTCAGCGTATACAACATAAATAAATCCTAAGAAATTTATTGAATATGAGAAAAATAGACCCCATTGCTGCTTAGTGAGCTGAGAAACACTGAAGGCTATTGTTTCTCCCAGGCGTGTCTCTATGGCAGAAGCACTGAAACAGGACAATGTTAATACTGACAGCATGATGGGATGTGACCTCATGACCCCTGTGTAAAACAATGTCTGACGGTTAAACAGGACGTCCAAATAAGGAATGATATTGTGAGTTTTGGACAGAAATATCTGTTGAATATCTGTTCTTTACTGGTGAATAGTTGAAAACATCATGGACATATGTCATGATACATTGATTGGTAGTATGATGTAAGGTGTTGAAAAGAAGATTTGTAACTCCTTCTGGAAGAGGCTTTTGCCTTTCTCTCTGTTTAATTCAAGATGACTTTGGACAGAGGTGAGCTTTTCAAAAGGACCCATGCTGGTCTGGGGAAGGGTCACTTGACCCGAAGCATTAATTCTGCTTTCTCCCCACAGATGTTGTCAGACCTGCCTGAGCTTTTCCAGCTAATTCTGTTTTTGTGAGGCCTGTTCTGGAGAACTGCATCTAGTTCTGGTCCCCCTGTTATGGGAAGGATATTATTAAACTGGGGAGGGTTCAGAATAGATTAATCAGGAAGTTGCCAGGAATGGAGGGTTTGAGTTATAAGGAGAGACTGAATAGGCTGGCACTGTTTTCACTGGAGCATAGAGGGATGACCTTTTAGATGTTTATAAAATCATGAGGGGTATAGGTAAGGTGAATGGCAGGTGTCTTTTCCCTGGGTTTGGGCATTTCAAGACTGGGGGCCATATTATTAAGGTGCGAGGAGAAAGCTTTAAAAAAGACATGGGCGCAACTTTTTTTACAAGAGACTAGTTCATGTGTGGAATGAACTTCCAGAGGAAGTAATGGATGTGGGTTCTGTTACAACATTGCAAAGAAATTTAGATAAGTACATGAATAAGAAATATTTGGAGGGATATGGGCCAAGCACTGGCAGGTGGGGTTAGTTTAGTTTGGGATTATGGTTGGTATGGACTGGCTGGATCAAAAGGTTTGTTTCCGTGCTATATAAGTCTTTGACTCTAGTCTGGTTAGTTTAAGAAGGCTGAGAAAAGACAAAGATTTGCCACTCTACTCTGGAGATCAGCTCCATCAATCCATTTCCACAGAACCAGTTCTGAAGAATCTGTCACCGTTAGCCTTGGAGATCAGCATCTCTTTGTTTCCTCAACCATTCCATCTATTCTTGGACCAACAAATTGTTGTCATCTGTTACAAGTTGGCTGTCTTTTCTGCCTATTTAGATTATGTATTTTATTTAAAATGTTGTTTCTTAATAACTTTAATAAAAAAATGAAAATCACAAAGGAATTCACGTTTTGGGTAGTTTGTTACTCGTAAATCTAAATCCAGTCATATGGCTGTTGTTTCACTCTCGTAATCATGGACAAATGGAAAAGACCAAATTGATTCAGGCATTAGAAAGAACAGTATGATTTCAACATCTTTGCAACATCAAAGATCACATAAATCACATACAACCAGACGTAAAGTTCAGCACAAGTTATAACTGACAAAAAGAAATTAGCCTGACAACTGTAGGGAAATCTTACAGCTGATCAGATGGTTGTTGCAGCTGCTGGCAAAACTACAGAATGTTCCAATGGATTACTCAGAATTAAGGTTGGAATATTGTCAAGGATAAAGCTCTTGGAGCAGCAGTGACTATTTCTGCTGGATCAGCCATATATAATGAAGCAGGCAAAATGAAGATAATGCATTCTCATCTAGGTCATGGGAAATACTCTAAAGACTGAAGTCAGATGACCTTAGAGTAATTAAGTCATATAGTGCCGAAACAGGCCCTTTGGTCCAAATCATCCATGACAGCCAGGTTTCCTAAACTGAACTAATCCCATTTGCTTGCATTTGATCTGTATCCTTCTAAACCTCTCCTAATCACGAACCTGTCCAAATGTGTTTAAATGTTGGAATTGTACCCACCTTCACCACTTCCTCTGGCAGCTGGTTTCATACATGCACCACCCTATGTGTGAAAAAATAAACCCTCAGATCCCTGTCACCTTAAACCTATGCACTCTAGTTTTGGTTTCCCCTATCCTTGGGAAAAAGACCTCAGCTATTCATCTTATCTATGTCCTTCATGATATTATAAACCTCTATATAATTTCACCCCTCAGCCTCTGACAGTCCAGGGGAAAAAGCCCCAGTCTGTCTAGCCTCTCCTTATAACTCAAACCCTTCAGCCTTGTCAATCTTTGCTGCGATCTTTCTACTTTAACAATGTCCTCCCTACAGCAGGACAACCAGAATAGAACGCAGTATTCTAAAGTAGCCTCATCAAGGTCTTGTACAGCTGCAACATGACATCTCAACTCCTATACTCAATGCTTACAAAGCGTATAGGACATAGAACTGCACAGCACAGGACCGGGCATTTCAGCCCATGATGTTGTGCCAAACATGATGCCAAATTAAACTAATCCCGTCTACCTGCCCTCAGTCCATATCCCTCAATTCATTGCATATTCATGTGCTTATCTAAAAGTCCCTTAAACACCCCTATCGTATCTGCCTCCACCACCACCCCTGACAGTGTGTTTCAGACTCCTATCATTCTCTGTATAAAAGACTTGCCCCTCACATCTCCTTTGAACGTTCCCCCTCTCACTTTAAATGCATGCCTCCTAATATTAGATATTTCAGCTCTGGGAGAAAGGTTTTGATTGTGAACCCTATTTATGCATCTCATAAGTCTCCCTCCAGCCTCTGCCACTCCAGAGAAAACAATCTGAGTTTTTCTAGCCTCTCCTTATAGCTCATACCCTCTAATCCAGGCAGCATCCTGGTAAGAGATAGTAGGAAATGCAGATGCTGGAGAATGTGAGATAACAAGGTGTAGAGCTGGATGAACACAGCAGGCCAAGCAGC
>NC_063349.1:3314147-3363382 GCF_021869965.1 Rhincodon typus
GCTGCTTGGCCTGCTGTGTTCATCCAGCTCTACACCTTGTTATCTCAGCATCCTGGTAAACCTCTTCTACACTCTCTCCAAACCTCCACATCCTTCCTGTAAAGTGGCAACCAGAACTGAACTCAATAGTCTTATAAAGGTATACTCTTACTGTATGTTCTTATCATATAATCTTACTCCAAAGTCTTATAAAGCTGCATCATGACATCCTGACTCTTTTACTCAGTTCCTGAACAATAAAGGGAAGTATGCCGTATGCCTTCTTTACCGCTCTATCTACCTGCGTGGCCACTTTCAGGGAGCGATGGACTTGAACCCCAAGATCCCTCTGTACATCAATGCTGTTCAGAGTCCTGCCATTATCTGTATATTTTTCCTTAACGTTTGGTCTCACAAAGCACAGTATGTCACACTTACCTGGGTTAAACGGCATCTGCCATTTCTTAGCCTACATCTACAGCTGATCTACATCCCGCTGTATCCTTTGACAACCTTCTACACTATCCACAACTCTACCAATCCTTGTGTCGTCTGCAAACTTACTAACCTACCCATCTGCATTTTCATCCAAGTAATTTATATTTATCACAAACAGCAGAGGTTCCAGTTGGATTCTTGCAGAACACCACTAGTCACGGACCTCCAGCCTGAGAAACACCTTTCCACCACTACCTTCTGTCTTCTATGGGCAAGCTAATTCTGAATCCCCGTGGCCATGTCACTGTGGATCCCATGCATTGTAATCTTCTGGATGAGTCTACCATGAGGGACCTTGTTGAAAACCTTATTAAAATCCATGCAGGCAACATCCACTACTCTACCATCGATCACCTTTGTCACCTCCTTGAAAAATTCAATCAAAATTTTTTTTCCTTTTATTCACAGGATGAAGGCATTTATTGCCCATCCCTAATTCCCCAGAGGGCAGTTCAGAGTCAACCACATTGCTGTGGGTCTGGAGTCACATGTAGTCTACACCAGCTAAGGATGGCAGTTTCCCTCCCTAAGGGACATGAGTGAACCAGAGGGATTTTTCCTGACAATCAGCAATGGATTTATGGTCATCATTAGATTCTTAATTCAGGCTTTTTTTTAAAATTCAAATTCCACCATGGTGGGATTTGAATCCAGATCCCAGCATGTTAGCTGGGTCTCTGGATTAATAGTCCAGCAATAATACCAGTAGGCCATTGTCTCCCCCTATTTAAATAACATGACAGGAAGTGCTACTAAAAATGAGTTATTCTGTCTATCGCAAAGCACACATTGTCCATTATAAAACGGAGGCAGTAATATGTTCTGAAGAACCAGATATAATCAGGATCACTGAGTGATGGCTGTAGCAAAACCAGTGCTGGGAATTGAATACAGCAGAGTGCAACATGTTTAGAAAATATAAATGGGAAATAGGAAAGGAGAGTGCAGATGGACTGCTCAGAGAGAATATAATGACAGCACAAAAGATAATGACCATCAGTAAGAACAAAATAGAATCCATGTGGAGAAAACTAAAAGATAATGAAAGAACAATTAGGACTAAAAAATGTAGCCTACAGACCACCTAATAGTAGGAAGATGGAAGAATTAACAAATGAACAAAAGGAATAACAATCATAGCAGATCTCAACTCCCTGGACATTAATTGGACAGGAGACGAGAGTAAAGGGGATAAGGGAATATAATTTTTACAGTATACACAGGACAGTTTTCTAACACAATATGTATAAAGCTTAATAAGGGACAGTTTTATTGTTGAATCCAGTTATTGGGTCTGAATAATTAGTTAAACTAGGTATATTATTTATTCACATATTTAAAGCCGGAGTGATCTTTGTGGCTTCATACATAAAGACAGAGATGAACGATACAGGAAAGTTCAAAGTTTTATATCTGTTTTTACCTCTCACTGGGGCACAGTGCTGGAAATATAAGCCCCACTACTCCTAGGTTTTGTCACACAAATTAAGAACTTTTATTGAAGTACAAAAAGTCCTGCTTTCTGAAAAATAGTGCTCAAACGTTTACCCAGGTATTTGTCCTTTTTTTAATTCATTCACCGTATGAGGGCGTTGCTGGCTAGGCAGCAGTTATTGCCCATCGCTAATTGCCCAGGGGGCAGTTAAGAGTCAACCACATTGCTGTGGGTCTGGAGTCACATGTAGGCCAGACCAGGTAAGGATGGCAGTTTCCTTCCCTAAAGGACATTAATGAACTAATGAAACATTAGTGAACTTATGTGGCAGAAAAATGGCCAGGAACTGACTCAGACTTTAATTAAACAACCCCTTTTTATTTAACTCTTTAAGAGCCAGTACTCAACATTGATTGGTTGCAACATTTACTTATTACTTCATCTAACTTAACTTCAACTTTAACTCACTTCATTTAATTTCACTTTACTTGACTTAATTCACATTTAACTCTAACTCTATAAGTTTGCCTTGAAACAAATCATTTGAGTGAAGTGGCCAGTTTTGCTGTCGGTCTAGGTCTTGCCTTATGGTTCTTTGTCTTCCCTGATGATCACTTCAGAGCACACGCTTCTCAAATGTTGGTTAAGGCTTTCCCTGAAAATCCTTTGTTTTGCCGACTTGTCTCAAAAATGTGCTCCTTTTCCAAAGACTTATCTGACACTCAGCCAATGAATCGACCAAATCCTGACCACATTGTTCTATCCCAGCCAATGGAGTTTACTGTTAAACCAACTCCCAAATGTTCACGTCAAATCACAAACAGCCCGACACCATACTCCATTTAAAATAAAATGGTACCTGTATGTCTAGAGACCATCATGACACTTGCCTTAATTGGTCAACACATTATGTCTGGGCTGCAGTTTTAACAGAGGTCAGAGTTTAAACTAGTTGACCAAAATTCCCAGCATGCTTTATTGTAGCTCTTAACCATTTCTGCTGCTGGCCACCTGGCCACAGACTTTAATTGATGTGACTGACCCGGGTTGACAGAAACATGGACGAGGTTTCTGTATTTAAGAATGATTATTCATTGCAAATAAACAGATTCCAACCACAGGTAAACAACGATGAACTGTTGACATATAACATTACTAGTTAAAATAAACTCCTTCCAAATATCCTCACACATATAGGCAGAAAAAAAGATCCTGGATGTAGTGGAGGGTAAAGATATACTGGGGCAATATTTTAACGGCACCACTCCTCAGATACTGCTCCAACAGCTGGTGTAGTTTAGTCACAGTGTTCTGGCACACCCTCAGTCTGCACTGTGTGTCACTTAGCTGGGAGAAAGGGTATCGAAGATAAATGACTCTTGCCCTGCTGTAACTCCTATACTTTCTGCAGGGGGTCTTCAGCTGTGACCTCCTAATGTGGAGGGTGTTTGGTCCCGGTGAAGGTTGATGCTAGTCCTAGGCTTGCTGGTGCATCTCTTCCTCCTCCCAGCTCATGGGATCCCTACAGTGTGGAAGCAGGCCATTCAGCCCAGCGAGTGCACACTGATCCTCCAAATAGCAACCCATCCAGACCAACCTCCCCTACTCTATCCCTGCAATCCTGCATTTTGCATGGCCAATCCACCTAGCCTGGGCACTATGGGGAATTTAGCATGGCCAATCCACCTAACCTGCACATCTGTGGACAGTGGGAGGAAACCAGAGCACCCGGAGGAAACTCACACAGACACAGGGAGAATGTACACGTTCCACACTGACAGTTGTACAAGGCTAGATTCAAACACAGGTCCCCAGCACTGTGAGGCAGCAGTACTAACCACTGAGCCATCGTTCCTCAGTCTAAGCCTTTGCTGCTTCCACTGCAACATCAATAATGACCCCTGCTGCGGCTGGATCGATCAGTCAAGCTCGCAACCAACCTGTGTGGGGAACAGAAGAAGAAACAGAAAGGTCCTTATCCATGTGGGATGTCATCATTCACATCATGTGCAAATGATGGCTTAACACACTCCTCCATAGAGTGGAACATGAGACAAGATAGGTCACACAATGACTCAGGTTGGTGCTTTGACATTGGACCTTATTCTAATCAATGCATCACTTGTCATGTTGTCTTGCCTCTTTTAAGGTCCTTTTGGATTTCTTCTGCTTCACGGAGATGTCTATTTGCAATTTGCCAGGACATTGCTTTGGACAGCACTTGCATTCCATTTCACAAGCACAATTATGTTGCAAATGATTTCAGCCCACACTCTGCCAGGTGTTTGATTGATATAGTTGCCTGTTGAAGGACCCCCTCTCATTCAGAAGTGGAGTGTATGGTTTTGGACATCAAACAGACACTGACTTCGATGACCTTGGTAAGGTCACATCTCCATGCACAGATCGGTTTTCATGAGATCTGGGAAGGCAGCTCTGCTTGTGCCGAATGTTGCGAGTCTCAAGCTCAGCCTGGTCTTCAGGTTCCTCCCCTGAACCTTGTCCTTGGCACTCCTGGGACAGACCAGCTCGATTGATAGCTCACATGTACCCACCAACCATCTCAAATCGAGGCTCCAAATTTCATCCTTCTTCCTGAGGTTCACTACTCCACTGTGGTCAGGTCCACCATCATGCTGCACAGGGCAATGGTGACCACCTAATACCTTGCCTCCCCCTTCCCCTTCCCCCAGTAACTAACACCCTCCTCTGCACTACTACCTACTCTTGCTATGAGTGGAGATGGCCACTGTCATCAGTCTCCATGTACTGGATTACTGCCTGCAATCTTCAGCTTTAACTAACCCCAACTCCCTATGGCGACAGTGTGCCTTAATATCCATCCATGGATGGCATTCTTTACACTGACCTGGACAGTCAGCCCAAGAGACCCCTGACTGCTCTCCTTGCATTTCCCAACTAATAATCCATGAATCTGTTAACTGTGACCCACTACCCAGACTGTGATCCTATGATTGCCACAGGCCAGTGATGGCCTGGACTGAGATCAAACACAGTTCATGAATGACTGTAACAGGATTCCCTCACTGAGCAGCGTCTCCTTGGACTTATGGACAAATCCCCATCTGCTTTGACATATTGCCATTTGGTTGATGTAGAGTGTTTTGTACAATTCCCTACAATGAACAAAGAGGTCATTCAGCCCGTCAGGTCTGCACCAACCCTCTGGGGAGAATGTACAAACTCCATCCCAGAGTGGAATCGCACCCAGGACCGTGGCGATGTGAGGCGGCAGTGCTAACCACTGAGCCACCATGCCACTGGCATTATTGCTGGTAGCTATGAGATTGACATAGCACAGTGCTGTTTGGCAACATGTCCACCCCATTTACTGATGACTACTGACCAACAGGGCAAGCTGCCTGGTTGGTGCTTCTGTGCTAAGTTGCAATGTGAGACAGAAGTGTTGTGATCCTTTAAGGTGCATCTGAGAGGGTAAATGCTCTCAGCATCCAGGTAGACGTTAACATCCAGGTTGTGAGTGAGTGCAAATGGAGTGGACGAGATGCAGCCTTGTCCAGTCTGTGAGCTGGGTGCCTGTCCCTGTACACAGAGGATGCCAGCAGCAGCAAGGTATCACTCTACTCGAAAGTGCAGCATTAAAATGTAACTGGGTCAGAGATGGGTATGGAGAGGCTGGCAATGTGCCACTAGCTAACATGTGAGGTAGCGTGGCCATTCCCCACCGAGTGTGCCATGACACATTGGTGCTGGATGTCTAAGCTGGAGATCTGGAAGAGCAAGTGCTGAGCTGGAATAGCCAGGTGCCCGCTTTGACTTTCATGTCAGGAATTCTCGGCTGCTAGCTCCTATGTGGTGGATGGTAGAATGGGAATTTGCTGTCTTACAGCGCCAGGAACTAGAGTTCGATTCCAGCGTCGGGCGTCTGTCTGTATGGAGTTTGCACGTTCTCCCCATGTTTCCTCAGGGTGCTTCAATTTCCTCTCACAGTCCAAAGATGTGCAGGTTAGGTGGAGTAGCCATGGTTAATGCAGGGTTACAGGGATATGGTAGCTGGGTAAGTCTGGGTGGGATGCTCTTCGGAGGCTCGATGGCCAAAATGGCCTACTTCCACACTGTAGGAAATTCTATGATTCTATAATGAGACGAGTTTGGACAGAAATGAGGGTAATAGTGAGTAATAACTCACATTAGCAGTTCTGTGGCCATTCAAGTGAAAATCTCAGCTAGACTCCAGGTCTTAGTCAGAAACAGTGACTCTCGCTCCCGATGTTAGGGAAGATCTCACTCAATGTCTTGTACTATTCTCCTAAATTTCTCCCCATAGATGGCGCTGTTCAGGGCCTGTGAAGACTCCACACACAATGTCCCTTGGATATCAGTCCTGCATTGGATATTAAGTATCTGTGCTCTTGTTGTCTCATTGTTTGGTTGTTCTCTTGAGGAAGAGGAGGCATAGAGGAGACTTGATGGATTCATAGGATGGTCTAGACAGAGCATATAGAGAGAAAGTATTCCCGTCAGTCTAAGACCAGGCAACAAAATTTAAAGTGACTGGCAAAAGGACCAAAAGGCACAGTGTGAAAATAATATGGTTATGCAGCATGTGGTTGGGATTTGAAATGCACTACCTGAGAGGTTGATGGAGGTAAATTTAAAAATGGTTTCAAACTGGATATGGACATGCACCCAAAAAAGAAAGAAAAAAAAAGTGCTTCTGGGAAAGGGGAAAATTGCTCATGTAGGATTTGCATGGACTCCTGGACCAAATAGCCTGAATCTGTGCTGTAACACCACCACATTTCTATCACAATTTCTACTGTCATTATATTCTGTATTTGAAATGACGTCCAACTGAGTCTGGGGAAATATATTTGGCTCAAATACAATGACAAATTGCTGAGTCACCACGAATGATTGAAGGCATAAGGGAAACTTTGAGTGTAAGAAGCAGACACGCATTAAGTACAAGGACAGTGTCAATAAAACAAATTAATTTGGGAAGACAGCCACTAAACAATTAATAGGACAAAATCATAGTCTGCAATAGCAAAAGGGTAAAACTTTTAAAGGTTTACTTTACTTTTGTATTTACCAGAGAGAGAACACATGAACTTAACATCAGAAAATAAGATTAACAATGAAGTAATTTTTTTAAAGAAAGCAAAATATTACATAAACTAATCAATGCTAGATAAAATCCCTGGTGAGGACAAATTTGAGAAGAATTTGGAGAAGAGGATGCAGAGGTAATTGCTACACTCCTTTAATAATTCATTCAAAAAATGCACAGTGCCAGGAGGTGAATAACTAACATTACATGTTTGGTTAGAATATGTCTAGGAAACTCCAGATTAATCAGGTGAACATCAGTGTGAGGAAATATTATAGAATACTCACTAAATGAAAAAATGGAAAAATATCTGAAAACTGAAAAAATAATGAAATCTTCTGACACAGGGATAGATGGAGGTGATTTGGTTCCTCCTTCCTGCTTTGCCATTTTAGATCATGGCTGATCATTTATCTCAATGCCATATTCCTGCACTATCGCTGTATCCCTTGATGTCATTAGTATCTAGAAATCTATTGATCCCTGTTTAGAATTTACTCAATAACTGAGTTTTCATAGCCTTTGGCACAGAAGATTCTTAAGATTTATCACCCTGTCTGAAGAGATCCCTCCTCATCTCAGTCTGCTGATACCTTACTCAGACTCTGTCTCCTTTGGTTCTAGATCCCAGAGGTCAGGGGAACCATCGTTTTGATTCTACCTTTTAACAATTTGGTGAGATTCGATGAATATATGCATGGATTACAAGAGGAATTGTCTTCTTTGAAGAGGAACAGGGATATTGAGTAAGGGTAATGCAGTTGATTTAATTTATCTGGATTTCCAAAAGGCATTTTCATTAGATGCGACATAGTAAGTTAATGATTAAGATGAGCATGTCAAGTCAGGGGCAAACAGCAGCATGGCTAACTGTCTGGTTGAAGATACAAAGCAAAATCGCAGAGGGAAAGGATAGCTATCCAGAGGGACAGGAAGTGGAAATCAGGACCCTACGTATAGCTCGAGACAGCAAACTGATAAGGGAGCTGCGGTGTTGGAATGGCAGCAGTGCTAAAGGCAACAATCTTTTAGATGCATTGCTGTTCAAACCTAAAGGCAAGGACTAGGGTCTTCTCACTGACCTGGTAGCCAGAGGATGGGGCAGGAGCTGTTGCAATCTGCACAGTCTGTACTTACATCGTGCCTTTGGTGTAATTAAGCCTCCCTCCATAGGAATGTGATAAAGCAACATTGAGTATTGTAAACTGATGTTAGGAGAGATGCTGGTAGACTTTAAGAAGTGTATTAAAGAGGGAAAAAAGGCAGATTGATGGAGAGCTTTCGGAAAAAAACATTCACAGCTTAGAACCTTGGCAGCTGAAGGGACCATCCTATTCAGCCTCTGCCTGTAACTCAAACCGTCCAAACCCGGCAACATCCTTGTAAATCTTTTCTGCAGCCTCTCAAGTTGAACAACATCCTTCCTGGATCCCATGTGATCTAACCTTACTAACTGGTCTACTATGTGGAACCTTGTCGAAGGTTTTGCTGAAGTCCATCTAGACAATATCTACTGCTCTGCCTACATCAATCTTCTTTGTCTCCTCTTCAAAAAAACTCAATCAAGTCAATGAGACATGATTTCCCCACGCACTAAGCCATGTGACTATCACTAATCAGTCCCTGCCTTTCCAAATAAATGTAAATCCTGTCCCTCAGAATCCCCTACAACAACTTACCCACCACTGATGTCAGGCTCACTAGTCTATAGTTCCCTGGCTTTCCCTTACCACCTTTCTTAAATAATGTTACCACATTAACCAGCCCCCAGTCTTCCAAAACATCACCCATGGCAATTGATGATACAGATATCTCAGCAAGGGGCCAGGAATCTCTTCCTTAGATTCCCACAAAGTTCTGGGATACACCTGATCAGGTCCTGGAGATTTATTCACCTTTACGCGTTTTATTGCATCTAGCACCTTCTGTAAAATGAACTCATTTCAAGACATCATTATTTATTTCCCCAAGTTCTCTAGCTTTTCCCTACAATAGATGCTGACATGAAATGTTTGTTTAGTATCTCACACTCTCCTGTTCTTCCACATATAGACGGCCCTCATTGATCTTTAAGAGGCCTTACTTTCTCCCTAGTTATTCTACCACCCTTAATGTACTTGTAGAATCTTTTTGGATCCTCCTTAACTCATTTTCCAAAGCTATCTCATGTCCGCTTTTTGCCCTCCTAATTTCCCTCTTAAGTATGCTCTTATTGCCCTTATATTCCTTTCGGGATTCACTTGATCCCAGCTGTCAATAGTTGACATATGCCTCCTTTTTCTTGACCAGAGCCTCAATTTCTCAAGTCATCCAATATACCCCATAATTACTAGCCTTGTCCTTCAAACTAAGGGATTTGCTGTCTCTGAACTCTTGTTTTGTCATTTTCAAAGACTCCCAACTTCCCAACTGTGCCTTTACCTGGCAAAAAGCCTCCCCCAATCAACTTTTGAAAATTCCTGTCTAATACTGTCAAAATTGGATTATTGCCCCAAAGTGCGCCCCCATTGACACCTCAGTCACTTGCCCTGCCTTATTTCCCAACAGAAGGTCAAGTATTGCTCCTTCTCTAGAGGTACATCCACATATTGAATCAGTAAATTTTCTTGTACACACTTAAAATCCTCTCCATCCAAGCCCTTAACAATAGGGCAGTCCAGTCAATGTTTGGAAAGTCAAAATCCTCGACCATTACAGTCCTAATATTCTTACAGGTATCTGAGATCTCCTTTCATATTTCCTTCTCAATTTCCCGCTGACTATTGCAGGGGCCTATAATACAATCTCCTCAAGGTGATCTCTTTCTTATTTCTCAGTCCTCATGGCACGATCTCCCAGGAATATCCTCCCCAAGTACAGCCTTAATGTTATCCTTAAGCAAAAACGCCACTCTCCCTCCTCTCTAGCCTCCCTCTCTATCTTTTCTATAGCATGTACAGCCCGGAACATTAAGCTGCCAGTCCTGTCCATCCCTGAGCCACGTTTCTGTAATTGCTATGATATCTCAGCCCCATGTTCCCAACCATGCCATGAGTCCATCTGCCTTACCTGTCAGGCCTCTTGCCTTGAAGCAAATGCAGGTTAATTTACCAGTCCTACCTTGTTCTCTGACTACCCCTTGTCTGGTTTGACTATTTAACTTTCTGTTTATCTGCTGTACCAGCCTCAGCTTTTTCTCTTTTCTCTCTATCGCTTTGGTTCCCCCTCTCCACAATAACAGCCCCCACCACAACCCCACCCCCCCACCGACCCCCACCCCACCTTACCGGTTTGAAGCTTTCTGCGTAGTACTAGCAAATCTCCCTGCAAGGATATTGGTCCCCTTCCAATTTAGGCAAACCCATCCCTCTTATCCCATTTCTACCTCTGCAGGGATCCCATTGGTCCAAAAATGTGAATCCTTGCCCCCTGCACCAGCTCCTAATCCACACACTCATCTTGTTGTAAATCTTCCTCCCAGGTTTGGATGAACACAACCAAATCATCAATATACACAACATAGTTCCATAACAAGGTGCAGGGCTGGATGAACACAGCAGGCCAAGCAGCATCATAGGAGCAGAGAGGCTGACGTTTTGGGCCTAGACCTTTCATCAGAAAAGGGGGAGGGGAAGGGGGTTCTGAAATAAATAGGGAGAGAGTGGGAGGCTTAGAAGATGGATAGAGGAGAGGATAGGTGGAGAGGAAACAAACAGGTCGAAGAGGCGGGGATGGGGCCAGTAAAGGTGAGTGTAGGTGGGGAGTTAGGGAGGGGATAGGTCAGCCCAGGGAGGACGGACAGGTCAAGGGGGCGGGATGAGGTTAGTCGGTAGGAGATAGAGGTGCGGCTTGAGGTGGGAGGAGGGGATAGGTGGGAGGAAGAACAGGTTAGGGAGGCAGGGACGAGCTGGCCTGGTTTTGGGATGCGGTAGGGGGAGGGGAGATTTTGAAACTTGTGAAATCCACATTGATACCATTGGGCTGCAGGGTTCCCAAGCGGAATATGAGATGCTGTTCCTGCAACCTTCGGGTGGCATCGTTGTGGCACTGCAGGAGGCCCAGGATGGACATGTCCTCTGAGGAATGGGAGGGGGAGTTGAAATAGTTCGCGACTGGGAGGTGCAGCTGTTTATTGCGAACCGAGCGTAGGTGTTCTGCAAAGCGGTCCCCGAGCCTCCGCTTGGTTTCCCCGATGTAGAGGAAGCCACACCGGGTACAGCGGATGCAGCATACCACATTGGCAGATGTGCAGGTGAACATCTGCTTGATGTGGAAAGTCTTCTTGGGGCCTGGCATGAGGGTGAGGGAGGAGGTATGGGGGCAGGTGTAGCACTTCCTGCGGTTGCAGGGAAAAGTGCCGGGTGTGGTGGAGCTGGAGGGGAGTGTGGAGCGGACAAGGGAGTCACGGAGAGAGTGGTCCCTCCGGAAAGCAGATAAGGGTGGGGAGAGAAAGATGTCTTTGGTGGTGGGGTCGGATTGCAGATGGCGGAAGTGTCGGAGGATGATGCGTTGGATCCGGAGGTTGGTGGGGTGGTACGTGAGGACAGTTCCATAACAGCTCCCTTCTCCCCCACTTCTCCACCAGATCATCAGCTGGCGATTTCTGCCACTTCCAGACACATATTCCCCTCCCCTCCCTTGTCTGCCTATTCACCCTCCCAGCTGGATTGTTATCAACTCCTTTGTCCAATTCCTTTGGGCTCTATCCTATCGTTTACTCCCTACCATACACTCCTCCCTATTTTCTGCATATAAATTGGCGTTTTCCCAGTTACCATCAGTTCTGAGGAAGGGTCACCGGACCCGAAACGTTATTTTCTTCATAGATGCTGCCAGACCTGCTGAGCTTTTCCAGCAACTTTTGTTTTTGTTCCATAGTTACATAATTCTTCAATGAGTTTGTTTATTAAACATTGAAAAGTTATTTTTTTTATTCTAAATGGCACGACTATATTGATAAGGTCCACCCATGATAACAGAAGCTCCTATTTCTTTAGCTATATCAGTCAGTGGAACTTGCCAATATCCTTGAACAAGTTTTTTTTTTCCGAACAGACCATGTTTGTCCAACTCCCTCAGCACAATCCTCCAATTGTGACGTTCACCCTCTGCAAAACAAAAATTCTTGTTCAGGCTTGGGGTCAACTGAGAATTTCAATCCATCACTGAGATTTTGGTTAGTAAAGGAGATTACCTTAAGGTTGAAAGAGCCAAGGTAAGAGATGAGGTTGCGATACAGATCAACCATGATCTAATTAAATGACACAACATGCTTGAAGGGCTGAATGGTCTCCTTATGCTCTTAGTTGTGCATAAATGTACATTTGAGCAAGAAAGTTGCACAGCCATTATGGCATCAAAGGTCTGCAAGCTAATATACTAACTGGGCGTCAAAAATAAAGTTGAGCTTTTTTTTGAACCAATTGTCCTAAATCTACAAAGCTAATGTGGAAACATTACATGCCTGAATGTCAGTCGCAGATATATATTAGCTGTTGTTTAATCTCCTTGTAGGGAGCCAAGTTTGCCTAAGGCAAGATGGCATAATTGTCTCCAAGACTGAATCCCTGGCCTTTGGCAAAGGCGACTGCTCCTTTTCCAACAAGGATGTTATGTTCACTCTTACCATTCACGATAGGAGCCACTGTCAGTGAGATACCAATACCAGGCACTGCTGCTGCTGTAAAAATATCAATGACCCCACAAGGGCGCCTGAGGTAACTCAGTGCATTCACACTAAGAGATGTCTAAAGACTTCATCTGCCAGACGTTTCACCTTCTCAGAGAATTTACTGTGACAGGAGATTGAAGAGTCTTGTTCTTGCGATTGGCACACGGAAGCCTTGCACTGGGACATATTTGCTAGCAGGGATGGAAACTCCAAATGTTAGGAATAAATTGAAATATAGTATTGCGCGCCTTTAGTTCTCTCAACCCTAGGATGTTACAGAAGATCTACACTTGGTCAAAGTTGTTTGATGCAGCACGACATCGCACTGATTTATTGCTTTATGTCTAAACACTGCAACGTTACAGTGTCTGGTAATGATTTTGTCTCTTGACTCACCACATGTGTACAGAAATTGATAGTTTGGGAAGAATTCAGACAGATAGAGGTGTCTCTGTTAGCTGCAGTTAATGTGACAATTATTGATCATATGCAATGAGATGTATTTACATCTTAATGTTGAGATTACTTCAGTGCCAGAAGCATAGGAATATAAATAAACTATGTGGCAATTTGACCAAATCTATATGGTGTTCATGAGCCATATTTGTTCTGTTAGGGAACCAGTTGTTTGCAATTCAGAGGAGATCCATTTAAATGGCTGCACTATTTAGTAAAAGGATTCAATTACTCCCAATGTTATTTCTTGATTTAGTCACAGGATATGAGCATCACTAGCAAGGCCAGCATTTACCATTCACTCCTGTATACCTCATTAGGTCATTTAGGAGACAACTAGGTTGTTGTGGGTGAGGAGTCAAAGGTAGGCCAGACAGGGTAAGAATGGCATATTTCCTTCCCAAAACAGAATCAGTGAAGTGCTAATGGTTATTGTGACAATCTTATCATTCTGCTGCCACTTCTTTGAGACATGAAATTCTGTTCATTTCATTAACTGAATTCAAATTGTTCTGGTGGGATTTGAAGTCATGTCTTGAGATCATTAACCTTGGCATCTGGATTATTAACAAATCCACTATCTCTGTACTAGTTTCCAACAAAGCCTTCAGCGCAAAGCAGTCCATATCCAAATTCATCAAGACCTGGACAGTATCCAGACTTGGGCTGAGAAGTGGTAAGTAACTTTTGTCCCGCAGAAAATGTCAGGCAATGACCATCTTCAATAAGAGCCAATCTAATCACCACCTTTTGACATTCAATGACATCACTGAATTAACAAATTCTTAGGGATTACCGTTGACCTGAAACAGAACTGGACTCGCCATATAAACACAATGGCTATAAGAACAGCTCAGGGACTAGGAATCCTGTGGCAAGCAACTCACCTCCCGACTCCCCTAAGCCTGTCCACCTTCTACAAGGCACAAGCCAGGAATGTAAAGGAATACTCTTCACTTCCCTGGATGGGTGCAGCTCCAACAATACTCAAGAAACTTGACACTGAAATAACTCCCTGAAGGCTAGTACCCTGTCACCAAGTCACGCGCTATTTACACATGCATAAGGTACTGGTCCAGCTCCCTCAGAGCCAGCTCTCAGAGTGAGCAGAAACTCTGATACTCCTGTTTATATGTGTCAGCCAGGGCTCCCTGATTGGACCAGGTTAACAGCCCCAGTCAGGAAACTCATATTCTATGAGGTGCCTCTGGCTGACCTCATTACAAACACTACAGATACCATCCAGTACAAATTTGCCCACGTGATTGGCACCACATCCACAAACATTAACTCCCTCCACCACTGCTATTCAATAACAGCAGTGTGTACTATCTACTCGTGGATGACAACTTGAAGTGTCATAATATTTAAGGCAATGGGCCTAATGTTGGAACATGGGCTTAATGTAGATACTGTAGACCAGGCTCAAAAGGCCAAAGGCCTGTTGTGTGTACTGTTGGACTCTATGGCAGCAGATACATGAATCACCACCACCTGCGAGTTCCCCTCCACGCCACACACCATACTGACTTGGAAATATATTGCTGTGCCTTGGTGTCACTGGGTCTAAATCTCCTTGGAACTCCCTCTCTAATGGCATGGTGTACATATCTATACCAACCAGTCTGCAGTGGTTCAATAAGGCAGCTGACCACCACCTCGTCCATGGGAACTCGAAACAGGCAATAAGTACTGCCTCTCACCTCATTAAATATACCTCCATGGTGGCATTCTTGAACTATCGTGTGGTCAGCAGTGGCCACGTGTTTACCAGTGCTGGGACCCAGCAATATTTATGCTGTATTTAAACTCCAGCTGTGTACTATGTCAAACACTACCAGCCTGGTCTGGAGTAGTCCCCCCCTGGCTGGATGATGGTCCAGAGGAATGTGACTAATGATCTTCTGTGCTCTGCAAAAGCCACCATCTTCTCTCTGCCACCTCACATTCCCTCTCAATATCGCATGTTAATATAGCATCTTCCCTCAACAACTTTTATTCACCCCATTTCCCCAAGCCTCTAATCCTTCCTGCGCTCTGAGCTTCCCACTCGCTCAATGCTACCTCTTCTGACTGATGACTGACCAGTCCCCTGACTGATTGCAGACCATCCTTGCTGCCAACCATGGTGAACTGCCTGGTTAACAGTGTGTGTGTGTGTTAAAAGGCAAAGCAAGTCAGTGGTCTGAACATCCAAGTACATGCAAAGTCAGCGAGAGCTAAGAATGCAAGCTAAGAGCCCTGAGATGGATCTTGCTGTCATGAATGAGATGGGTTCCAGTCAGTAGCAGCATTGCACTGTAATGTCTTTCCATCAGCAATCCATTAATCAACACATTGGCCATTGGAGGCATTCATATTATAGATAGGTTCATCCATGGTGAATAATCTGGTTGCTGTTAGAGACAGCAAATCAGTTGTAGGGGAATAATTTTCGTGATCTGATTGCATCAGTCACCAGTGGTGAACCTAGATATTTCATGTTGACAGCTTGCTTGAATGCATTGCAGTGAATCTGATTTGGGCACACCCATTCTCTTGTTGAGCTCCAAAGTGCAATATTGAAGTGCTGAACTGTACATAGGTGAGTCCCAAATGTGCAATGATAATGAGGTGAGGCTGATTCTCTGTCACTACCAGCCTCAATGGATTTGGGGAATAGGCAGTCGGAGCCTCTGGAGTGTGCCCTGAAGTATTAGGGAGTGCTGGCCAAGATGGAGGCCCATGCCAGGCACCATTAAGCTGCACTCAGCAGGCACCTGCTCAGACTTCCATGCAGCGAATTGGTGCCATCTAATTTCACTCCAGTGCCCGGGAAAATAGTAGCCTGCATAGAAATAAGGTGGGATTGGGTAATAACAAGATTTCAACTCGCGCAAACAGGCCCAATACCACTCAGTGCCAGATTCACATCTAGCCATTTAAAAACATGGGTGGAAAATTGGACTTTCCTCAACTTTGAGAATCTTGTATTTTGATTCACACCATATTTTCCGAACTGACTCGCAATTCCCCATTCAGGGGGAAAAAATACAGCCCCCTTCGTTTGTTTCCTTGTATATTTATGTGAGGAATTTCATTTTTAAAGGTAACCTTTTAGTGAGAGAAAAGGGGATACTTTGATATAATGTGTGTGTGCCTTTCAGAGGGGATATCCCAAACTCTCGTCAATCATTGCTACCTGCACAAACATAATGTCGGTTATGCAGGGTAGTTTGATCTTAGTAGGATAATAAGTCAGCACAACATCATGGTCCGAAGGGCCTGTACTGTGCTGTACTGTTCTGCGTTCTATGTTCTATGTTCTATGTTATATATTCCCAAGACTTATACTTAGTCTATGAGTAACAGGGGATGGATTTAGATATATGTGTGACAGTTGTCCAGTTGACTTTATCTGTATATAGTCTTATCTTCAAACAAAGACTCTATTGTTTTATTGAATCTTTGGTGTGATTAACACATTTACATTGAACTGAGAGGAACAAGATTAGACATTGTAAATTGGAGCAATTATTAATAAGTCTACAGAATCCCTGGCTTTCCAATTGGGAGTAGAAAGGCAAGGAAGTTATTATGAAATGTTGCAAAACATCGGTTCGGAATCAACTGGGATACTGTGCTGAATTCTGGAAACCGCACTTTAGAGAGGGTACAGCAAAGATTTACCAGTGTCTCAGTGACAGGGAGTTTCAGTTACATGGATTCATTGGAGAAGCTGAAGCTGTCCTTCGAGACAAAATTGAGGGGAGAATTTTTTCCACTTTGTTGTGTCAATCTACTATGGCCTCTCTGAGTCAGATTACTAATTTGCCCACCATTATCAGCAAGAAAAGAGAAGAGAGAACCAGATTTACGGAACTGTCCTTGACACAGATTATCAGTAATGGTCTGTCATGCCACTGATTTCCCTGGAGCAACAGCCTTTGTATAGAAAAGCCTAACTTGATAGTTGCAATTTCCAGGGCATGCTTGGAGAATTGTATCTGTGACAATTATTTATGCAAGAAGATTTGTTTGCCATGGTTGGTTAAATCAGATGAAGTGATGATAACCACAGCATCTGTGAATACTTAATATTGGGCAATGTTCACTGTAATTGCAAGAGCTTCAGAAAGACTGCAGGAAGCTGCAATGAAAGTAAACATAATTGGCAATGTTAGGTAGAATAACAAGACAAATGGAGGGTACTAGGCACCTTGATGTGTAATGATGAAGGTTACTGTGGAGGTAAACTGCTGATTACCTGGATGATGTTTATCAAACATAATTCAGGAGCAAAATCATATAATAGCAACAACTTGTATTTATAGTTATTTTAGTTTGCAGTAGGTGGGAATTGGGCTCAGGCAGTCCCGTTCCAGAGGGAGGGACACTATCACCATGCCACAAAAACTATTTACGCCTTTAATTAGTAAAATGTCCCAGATGCTTGGTATTGGGTTTAGGATTTATTCTCACGTGTATGCTAGTAAAAAAGTACAGGGGTACTGTGAAAAATTTTCAATGTTGTCATGCACACTGCCATCTTAGGTACGAGTACCTAGTTACCAAAACTTAGGAACAAGGTAGAAGGAAATAAGGAACAAAGTTAAAGGTTAAATGTTACAGTCCTTCTTAGTATTCACTTGAAAAATACAAAAATAAAGCTGAATATTTCTTGAATAAAGCTTAATATGAGCTCTATCAACGAAGATTTGAGGCCAAGCTTATGGATGGCATGGTGACTCAGTGGTTAATATAGTGCCAGGGGCCCGAGTTCAATTCTACCCTCAGGCGACTGTCTGTGTGGAGTTTGCACATTCTCCCCGTGTCTGCGTGGGTTTCCTCCGGGTGCTCTGGTTTCCTCCCACAGTCCAAAGACGTGCAGGCTAGGGTGGAATGGCCATGCTAAATTGCCTGTAGTGTTCAGGGATGTGTAGATTAGGTGGGTTATAGGGGGATGGGACTGGGTGGGATGCTGTGAGGTTTGGTGTGGACTTGTTGGGCCAAAGGGCCTGTTTCCACACTGTAGAGATTCTATGATCATATTAGGCCTGATGACAAAACACTTGGTCTTGAGGGAGAAAAGAAAGGAAGGCTGGGTATGGAGAAGCTTAGGGATGGAAATCCAGTGCTTAGCCAAGGTTGGAGCAATTAAAATGGGGTGGACAAGAGGCAGCTTTGTCACCCCGTGGGTTCTGTAGTGCTAAATCAGGATACACAGAGAGCGAGAGGTGAGACCATTTGCAAACAAGGACGAAAACTTTAAAACTGATGTGCGTCTGATCAGGGGTCACTGTAGGTCAGCAAGCACAGGGTCTCAGTGTTTCGGGACATGATGACAGAGTTGCAGATGAGCCGAGGTTTGTGAATTCTTTCAATAAGCAGTTAGGCTACTGTTCGCTGGGACAAATGTTATGTCAGCAACAGCAGCTATTGTGGGACTTATAGTCTTTGAGTAATTGCTTTGATTTACTTTCCACCAATTTTCCCCTACAGTCACGATTCTTTATGCACGTCAACAGTAGGGAATTGCTGCATAGTTTTGGGCGATAGGTTAGAAACATAGAAAAATAGAAAGCAGAGCAGGAGTAGACAATTTGTCCCCTTCGAGTCTGCTGCACTATTCAACATGATCATAACTGATCATTCAACTCTGTACCATATTCCTGCTTTCTCCCCACACCCTCTGACCACTTTAGCCTTGAGGACTATGTATAACTCCTTCTTGAAAACATTCAATGTTTCAGTCTCAGCCGCTTTCTGTGGGTGAAGAAATTTCTCTTATGCATTGTCTAAATGTTCTGTTTCACCGTGACTCATGAAAAAGCTACCTGACAAAGGCCTCATTATTTTTAACATCAATGACACTCCTGTTTGTACTGCTCCATCTTCATAAAAGCGACAACCTATCTAAAGCCATTCTTGTAATGGAACACCGGAGTCTATCGGATAAGGTTCAATGTTTCCTAGGCTTTTAAGTTCTGTTGGAAGAACAGACAAGAATTACCTTTTGTCTATGTCTCAGGTCACTGACTCCCCACCTGCCCCTGAAAGCTCTCAAAGTGAAAGCTCCAGGAAATGGTTCACTTTCTCTCGAGTGGTTAGATTTCAGTGAGGGTTGAAAGAATTCATTAATAAGCCGCAGGTTCCAGTTGAATTGATTACAGACTCTCTCTCAGAAATGTTCTTTCATTTCCAGTTGGTGATTTACATGTGAGCACCGACTGGTACTCAGATATCTCACCGGCATTGATTAACAGGGTGAGTCTGGAGAAACAGTTGCCTCTGATGGGGATATCAAGAGTGAGAGGAGATTGTCATTAAAATCAGGGTTAGGTTTACATGAAGTGAGGTGAGGGGATGCTGCTGTGGAGCATAACAATAAGCTAACAAAAGCAAAATGGCTGGAAAATCTCAGCAGGTCTGGCAGCATCTGTGAAGGAGAAAATAGAGTTAACGTTTCGGGTCCGGTGACCCTTCCTCAGAACATGAGGAACATGGAGTTCTGAGGTTGTTGTTGATAAAAAAATAAGCTAGTTGGACAGAAGTTTTGTTTTTGAAACAAAAACAGAAACTGGTGGAAAAACTCAGCAGGTCTGGCAGCATCATGGAGAGGAAGTAGGCTTGCAAGTTGGTGGCAGTGGGCTTGGCAGTGTTCAGTTCCTGAGCGTGGGGCATGGTCATTCATGGCTGATGCGGCAGAGAGGGTGAATCACCAATTAGCCTTCTTCACCACATTTTGCCTGCTATTTTCAGAAACCTCTTTTTTAAAAAGTTTTAATTCATTCATGGCATGCTGGTATTGATGGCTAAGTTTTCGTTAATGGACATTCACAATTGCCCTGGAGAACATGCTGTGGTCTCTGGGTAGCACTCTGTGCTATTATAAAGAAGTCTAGGATTTTGACCCCGTGATAGTGAAGGAACAGAGATATATTTGATTTGGTTTATTATTGTCACGTGTGCCTAGGTACAGTGAAAAGTTTTGCTTTGCGTGCAGTACAGGCAGATCATACCATACAAGGTGCATTAGGGTAGTAGAACAGAGCAAACAATACAATATTACTGCTGCAGAGAAGGTGCACAAAAAGCGAGATCAACATTTAAATTTAAAATTTGAGAGGTCCATTCAGAAGTCCAATAACAGTGGGGAAGAAGCTGTTCTTGAATCTGGTGGTACACGTATTTAAGCTTTTGTACCTTCTGCCTGATGGAAGAGGTTGGAAGAGATTACAACTGGGGTGGGAGGGATCTTTGATTATAGGTTCTTCCTTGCCTTTCCTCAAGCCTTTCATTCCCTGACTGATTAAAAGTCTATCTCAGCCTTGAATATTCTTAACAACATAGCCTTGACAGCCCTCTGCATTAAAGAATTCACTACCCTCTGAAAGAAGAAATTCCTCCTCAGCTCTGTCTTAAATATACAACCTGTTACTCTGAGATTATATCAATGGTGAATGGCTTAGAGGGGATCTTGCAGGTGGTAACGGTGTTCCCATGTATATGCTGCCCTTGTCGTTCTAGATAGTAGTGCTTATTGGTATGGAAGGAGCCTTGGTGAGTGGCTGAAGCACATTCTGTAGATGGTACAAGCAGCTACCACTGTGTGTCGATGGCAAAGGGAGTGAATGCTGAAGGTGATGGATGAAGCTGCTTCATCCCGAATGGTGTTTAGCTTTTTGAGTACTGTTAGAGCCTGGTTAGCTCAGTTGACTGGATGGCTGGTGTGCACTGCAGACTGAGCCAACAGCGTGGGTTCCATTCCCGAACCTGTTGAGTTTACTATGAAGGTTCTGCCTTGCCTGAGGTGTGGTGACCCTCAAGTTAAACCACCACTAGTTGTCTCTCTCTTGAACAAAAGAGCAGCCTTACGGTCTATCAAAGCTATGGTGACTTTACCTTTTGTTACAGATGCAATCATCAAGGCAAGTGGAGAATATTCCATCACACTCCTCGACATCTGTGGACATGAACTCCAAGGTCCCTCTGCTGTTCCATGCTATTCAAATCTAATCCTTTGTTGGGTGTTGCGTTGTTTCGTTTGTCCTCCCAAACATATCACCTCGCACATCTCCAGACTGAATTCCATGTCTGCCCTGTGGAATAGTCTATGGATATCTTCCAGCAAGATTCATTTTCCTGTCCACCATTAATCCCATGGACAATTTACTTATCATTAACAAATTTCTTAAACATGCCCTCTAGATTTAAATAAAAATTACTATAGAATCTCCACAGTGTGGAAGCAGGCTATTCAACCCATTGAGTCTACACTGACCCCCCCAAAGAGCATCCCACCCCCTACCACTGCTTTTCCAAAAGCCATTCTATCTAACCTGCACATCTGTGGACTGGTCGTGGAAACCCACACAGACATGAGGAGAAAGTGCAAACTCCACGCTGTCACCCATGGCTAGAATCAAACTCAAGTCCCTGGTACTGTGAGGCAACAGTGATGACCACAGAACCACCGTACAACTCTAACTTGCTGATACAAAAGACAAGCATCAAAGGACCCAGTAGTGAACATTGCAAACCCCAATGGAAACAGTTTGTCAACCACCACCCTTTGCTTCCCGCTGTTGAGGAAATTTTAGATCTAACTCAATACTTTACCTTAAATCCCACGAAGTTTCGATTTACTGATAGCCATCTATGTGGGACCTTGTCAAATACCTTCCTAAAATCCATGCATATCAAATGCCCTATCCTCATCAGCCCTCCTTGTTATCATCTAAAAAAAACACTGAAGTTAGTCAGAAATGGTCTTCGCTCATGAAATCTATGCTGACTGAACATCATTAAATTTGTGCATCCCTAAATGATGAGTTACACTGTCTCTCCAAACTTTCCTTCAATAATTTCCCATCTATGAATTGAGATTGACTGCTATTTAACTTCTTAGTTCTGTCCTTGCTTCTATTAAAAAAAAAGACAACATTCTTAACATTTTAATTCTCCAATTTTGAATTGTATATTTTTAAATGGTCACTACAAATCATGTGACCTTTGAGCATAAGACAATCCCAAACCTCAAGTGAATATCTACTTAAACATGAAAATTTACAGTCTTCTGGGTAATTCATATATTCCTTTGTTGACCGCAAAAGAATTATACAAATCCAGTTGGCATTTCTCCCTGTTTCATCTTGGACTAAAAAGTACATCAAACTCCACATGTGTAAGACGGTTGTGAATGAACCCTGTTAATCTTTCAATGCCTTCTGGTGGTTCCTCTCATTCAAACTAAACTGGGGGAATCTGAAGGTGTTACCAACAATACAGGGTGTGTATTCAATATAGACCCTCCGCACTTGATTGTAAAAAGGAACTTTGAAATTGTAGATATACTGTTGTCAGCTTTTGAAATTGGCCAGAAGCTGTTTTCAGGCAGAATTCCACCAAAAAAAAATCAAATTAGCCACAGGCCATCAGACAGACAGGGTAATTAACAACACTACCTCATAAGTAGCAGACCTTGACTGAAAGAAAGATTTCACTCATCTGCTCCAAGTTCTAGTTCACTTGAGAAACAACTTTCTAGAAGTTTCATGACAAGAAACCTCACAATGTGCTGACAATTGTTTGTTTTGCAACTCCTTTGCTGAAATGAAAAGTATTAAATTCACCTCAGAAACTGCAGGCTTTCCATGCAATGTCTGAAATAATTATAATCTATTATGGTATTTCACCTTCATCTCTATCTATCCATTGTGTGGTGTACTATGAATGAATGAAATGATGCATTATTTTCATGATACTTGAGTGAGAATAAATCACCTGATTCCATTCAAATAATAATGGGCCTTACTGTTTTTGCTACCAAAGAACATGACACCACACTTATCCACATTATACTGCATCTGCCACACATTTGTCCATTGACTCAATTTGTCCAAATCACCCTGATGCAGTTCTGCATCCTCCTCACAGCTCACCCTCCCACCCAGCTTTGTGTTGTCTGAAAACTTGGAGATATTACATTTAGTTCTCTCATCTAAATCATTAATGTATATGGTGAATAGCTGGAGTCCAATCACTGATCCCTGCGCTACCCCAGAAGTCACTGCCTGCCACTTGGAAAAAGACCCATTTATTCCTACTCTTTGTTTCCTGTCTGTCAGCCTGTTCTCTATCCATGTCAGTACACTACCCCAATCCCATGTGCTCTAATGTACCATGCTAATCTCTTACATGGGACCTTATTGAAAACTTTCTGAAATTCCAAATAAACTGCATTCCCTGGTTCCCTTTTATCAACTCTACTAGTTACATCCTCAAAATATTCTAGTAGATTTATCAAACATGATTTCACTTTTGTAAATCCATGCTGAATCTGTCCAACCCTGTCCAAGTGATCTGCTATGAAATATTTTATAATGAACTCAAGCATTTTCTCCACTACTGATGTCAGGCTAACTGGTTCGAGGAGCTTGAACAGTACATTCACTTCACTAACACCTTCCGCCCCAACCTTAAATTCACCTGGACCATCTCTGATACCTCTCTCTCCTTCCTGGACCTCTCTGTGTCCATCTCTGGCAACCACCTGGAAACCGATATCCATTTCAAGCCCACCGGCTGCCACAGCTACCTAGAATACACCTCCTCTCACCCACCTTCCTGCAAAAAGGCCATCCCCTATTCCCAATTCCTTCGCCTCCGCCACATCTGCTCCCGAGATGAGGCATTCCACTCCCGGACATCCCAGATGTCCTCGTTTTTCAAGGACCGCAACTTCCCCTCCACAGTAGTCGAGAACGCCCTTGACCGTGTCTCTCACATTTCCCGCAATTCATCCCTCACACCCCCTCCCCACAATAACAACCAAAACAGAATCCCCCTCATCCTCACGTACCACCCCACCAACCTCCGAATCCAACGCATTATCCTCCGACACTACCGCCATCTGCAATCCAACCCCACCACCAAAGACATTTTTCCCTCCCCACCCTTATCTGCTTTCCGGAGGGACCACTCTCTCCGTGACTCCCTTGTCCGCTCCACACTCCCCTCCAGCCCCACCACACCCAGCACTTTTCCCTGCAACCGCAGGAAGCGCTACACCTGCCCCTACACCTCCCCCCTCACCCCCATCCCAGGCCCTAAGAAGACCTTCTACATCAAACAGATGTTCACCTGCACATCTGCTAATGTGGTATACTGTATCTGCTGTTCCCGTTGTGGCCTCCCCTACATCGGGGAAACCAAACGGAGGCTTGGGGACCGCTTTGCGGAACACCTACGCTCGGTTCGCAACAAACAATTGCACCTCCCAGTCGCGAACCATTTCAACTCTCCCTCCCACTCCTTGGACGACATGTCCAGCCTGGGCCTCCTGCAGTGCCACAACGATGCTACCCGAAGGTTGCAGGAACAGCATCTCATATTCCGCTTGGGAACCCTGCAGCCCAATGGTATCAATGTGGATTTCACAAGCTTCAAAATCTCCTCTCCCCCTACCGCATCCCAAAACCAGCCCAGCTCGTCCCTGCCTCCCTAACCTGTCCTTCCTCTTACCTATGCCCTCCTCCCACCTCAAGCCCCACCCCCAACTCCTACCTACTAGCCTCATCCCGCCCCCTTGATCTGTCCGTCATCCCTGCACTGACCTATCTCCTCCCTACCTCCCCACCTGCACTCAACTTTACTGGCTCCACCTCTGCCACCTTGACCTGTCTGTTTCCTCTCCACCTATCTTCTCCTCTATCCATCTTCTATCCGCCTCCCCCTCTCTCCCTATTTATTTCAGAATCCTCTTCCCCTCCCCCATTTCTGAAGAAGGGTCTAGACCCGAAACATCAGCTTTCCTGCTCCTCTGATGCTGCTTGGCCTGCTGTGTTCCTCTAGCTCTACACCTTGTTATCTCAGATTCTCCAGCATCGGCAGTTCCTACTATCTCTGGTCTATAATTCCATGTTTTCTCTCAATGTCCCTTTTTAAATGGATGGGTTACATTAGCTACTCTCCAATCTGCAGGAACTGTTCCAGGATCTACAGAATCTACTACTTATGCATTGACTATTTCTAGTGCCAACTCCTTCAGTACTCTGTGATATAGGTTGTAATGTTTAGCAGTTTATTGGCTTATATCCCATCAAATTACCCAATGTCATTGTTCTACAGATATCGATTTCCTTCAGTTCCTCCCTCTCACTAGACCCTACTTTTGGGATGTCATTTGTGACCTCCTTTGTAAAAACAGAACCAAAATATACATTTAATTGGTCAGCTATCTCTTTGTTCCCCATTATAACTTCATCTGTTTGTGACTGTAAAAGACCTAATGTTTTCTTCGCTGATCTTTTTCTCTTCACAAACCTACGGAAACTCTTTCAATGCGTTTGTATATTCCCCACAAGCTTATTCTCCTTACTCTATTTCATCCCCTAATCAATCTGTTTTCCTCTGCTGAAATTTAAACTGCTCCCAATCCTCAGGTTCACTGCCTTTTTTGGCTAATTTGTATGCTCCATCCTTGGATCCAGTACTGTCCCTAATTTCCCTGGTTAATTATGGTTGGGCGACCTTTCTCATTTCAAAATGAGACATGGCACAGAAGATGAAGAGAACATCGATCCACCAGATCTTGGTGAACATGAGGAATCCTGTGATGGTTGTGAGATTATGCAAATGCCATCTCCCTGACCCTACAGTCAACCCTGGAACATCTGCATAACAAGGACACCTATGTCAGACTCCTATTTATTGACTTTAGCTCTGCCTTCAACACCACAATTCCAACCAAACTCATCTGCAAACTCTGTGACCTAGGACTCTGCTCCCCACTACGCAACCGATCCTTGACTTCCTGACCCGCAGACCACCATCAGTGAGGATAGACGACAACATCTCCTCCACGATAATCCTTAACACCAATGCCCCACAAAGCTGCGTACTCAGCCCCTTACTATACTCCTTGTATACTCATGACTGTGTGGCCAAATTCAGCTCTTACTCCACTTACACATTTGCTGATGAGACCGCTGTAGTGGGTTGAATCTTAAACAATGATGAGACAGAGTAAAAGAAAGAGATAGAGAGTTTAGCGCCATAGTGTAAAGACAACAATCTGTCCCTTAGCGTCAACAACATGAAGGAGCTGGTCATTGACTTCAGGGAGCGGAGTGGAGGACACATCCCTGTCTATATCAGTGGTGCTGACATGGAGATCACAGAACCATAGAATCCCTACAATATGCAGCTCGCTGCTGCATAAACAGGATGGGAACCTAACCATAAGTATTGGAGCCTTCAGGCTGGGAAGATGAGGGTGACAGTTTGGAAGGTGGGCAACTGTATTTATAAGAGGTGAGGGGCATACAGTAAAGCATGGATGGGAACGGGGTAGCGTGGTAGGAAGGTTTGTCCATAGTCAGGAGCACACCCACCCTCCATGCCAGCTTCAAGTGAGTGAGGTGTATGATCAGCATTTGCTCTGTAGAATTCCACAAGGTGGAGTCCTACTGGACCATAAGGCTGCTCTCTCATGGGAAAGTCATGGTGATGGTGGTTTACCCTCGGGGTTACCATGCCTCAGACAAGGGAAGTGATTGAGAAGGAGAGTCCTTCATGATAACATCTGGCAATAGCAGGAATTGAACCCATGCTGCCTGGCATTACTTTAAATAAGCAAACCAAATACCCAACCAACTGAGCTAAGGACAGTGCACTGACAACGTCCCTAAGTGTATCCCTTCATGGTCATAATTCACTGACACTTCTCTCTCCCCTTTCTGGTAGGGACCTGGCTTTGCTGGAACAAGGTTTGTTTGTGACTGGATTGCTGCTAAAAAGGCATCAATTCCTGTTGGCTTGAGGGAAATTGTTTCTAGTGGAACCTTGGCCTGGGGCCCTGCAGCTAAGTGTTTTAGTTTCCTGGAGAGTCATAATTGTCCTGTCTCACTTGTGTGGAGGGAGCAGGCTCATCGCCCTTACATCTGCAAGAGGAAGAGGAAAATAAAGCATGTTATCCGTTGCCGAGTTGAAACTTCATCACTGAGTTATATATTGACTTTCATTCCCAACTCCAAGATGCTGTCCTCTTGCCAAGATATAACCCAACATCTATAATGGTACTTCACCGAAATGTCCATTTTGTTGATCTATGGGTCTAAACATTTTGTGGTGAATGTCAGTGCTGAATGCAACACTATCCTCATGTGGCATCCATTCAAGCGTTGCATTCCAAGAATCACATTGTAATTAGGGACAACACCAGGATGCTGAAAAGAGGACCTTTTGCTCCTAACTTATTAATCTAATTGAAACAAACTGCTTTGAAAAAGTTCGCGTTGAGATATTACCAAACATCTAGTGGGTAAATGGGGTTAACAATTCAGACATATACCTTGTTGTTGTTTTTGTCTAGTTTTCTACCAATACTGTACTTGTATTTTCCTTTGACCATGTGTATCTGGTCTCCAGTGTAACTACAGTATGGTTTGAGGGCTCACTGAAGACACTTCTACCTTTTGTTTCATCACCTTGTTTGAACAGTATTGCTTGATCTTCTTACTTGGCTTTACATGTTTCTAATTAAATAGATAGTCTGACCTTCAACTTGAAGAGAATCTAATGATATAATTATGGCTGTACTTTCTCTAGTTTCGATCTGGGAAGACAAAAGGTGAGTTATTAAATTCCTAGCTTCTGACACGCTCTTATAGAATCACAGAGTTATACAGCACAGAAACAGATCCTTCTCTTGTAGCCATTATTTTTATATGACTGCTCCAATTCAGTTTCTGATCAATGGTGACACTCAGGATGTTGATAGAGGGTGATATAGCAATGGTAATGCCATTGAATGTCAAGGGACGGTGGTTACATTCTGACTTGTTGGAGACATGAAGGTTATTTGTCACCTGTCAGCTCAACTCTGGATGTTTTCTGGGTCCGGCTGTATATGAACACAAATTATTTCTGCATCTAAAATGTTGCGAATAATACTGAGCATTGTGCATTCATCAGCTAAATTCCCCACTTCTGACCTTATGATGGAGGGAAGGTCATTGGTGAAGCAGCTGAAGACAGTTGGGTCTAGGGCACTATGCTGAGGAACTCCTGCAGTGACGTTCTGGAGCTGAGATGATGGACATCCAACATTCACAACCATCTTGCTAGGTGCCAGGTAAGACTCCAACTAGCGGAGAACATTCCCCTTGACTGCCAATGACTGCAGTTTTGTTAGGGCTCCTTGATGCCACACAGTCAAATGTTGCCTTGATGCCCACAGCAGTCACTCTCGCCTCAAATATTTGGCACCTTTTTCAGTCCATGTTTATTTCAAGGCAGAAGTGAAGTCGTGAGCTGAGCTGCCCTGACAAAACCCAGACTGAGTGTCAGTGAGTAGGTTATTCCTTTGCGAGTTTCTTTGATAGCACAGTTGTCAACCCCTTCCATTAATTTGCTGATGATTGAGACTAGATGGCTGTGTTGGGTACACCTGCCTTTTGTGTACATGACACAACCAGACAATTTTTCTCCTTGCCAGGTGGATGCCAGCATTGTTGGTGGTAATCAGCTCGAGCTTTCTTACCCATGTTTGACACGATGCCATGAAAGTTCATGGGGTCCAGAGTCAATGTTGGGAATTCCCAGGGCAACATCATCCTGACCAGACCATTGCACTGCCACTTCTATCCTGTCCCACCCAGGACATATCCAATGATGGTGGTGTCTGTGACATCGTCTATAAGGAATGATTCTGTAAGTAAGACTATATCAGGCTGTAGCTTGACTAATTCGTGAGACAGCTCTCCCAATTTTGGCACTAACGCTCCAGATGTTCGTAAGGAAGACTTAACAGAATCGATCAGGCTGTTTTTTTCCCATTGCCTTAGTTGCTTCCAGGAGATCTATCCAGTTTCATCCCTTAGAGATTTTTTTGTTTAGCAGTTTAATACAACTGGGCTTGCTGGCCAATTTCAGAGGGCAGTTTAGAGTCAGTCACATTGCTGTGGATCTGGAGTCACATGTTGACCCGACCAGGAAAGGATAGCAGATATCCTTCCTTAAAGAATATTAGTGAACTAGGCTTTTAAAAAAAATGATAGTCAACAGTAGGTTAGCTTAGATTCCAGATTTTATTGAATTCAAATTTCACCGTCTCTCGTGGTGGAATTTGAACCTAGGTCTCTAGAACATGAGCCAGCGATTCTAAATCACTCATCCAGTGACAATATTAATACACAAATACCTTCCTTTCTGTAGGCTCTATCATAAGAATATAAGAGTATTGGAAATAAGACCAGGATACAATTTACTCCTTTGAGCCTGCTCCACCCTCCAATGAGGTTGTACTGATCTTTCACTTTGACACCGACTTTCCTGCACTATCCCACATCATCCTTGATGCTTTGTCAAAATACAATCTAAGTCTGTGCCTCCAGAACCCTCTGGGGTAGACAACATCAAAGATATAACACCCTGTGAGTGAAGAAATTCCCCTTCATCTCAGTTCTAAATGGTCAGTCCTTTACTATGAGACTGGGTCCCCTGGTTCGAGAACTCTAGCCCTCAGGTGAATCAGCATCTATCCTGTAAAGAACTGTAAGTACAGCGAACTTTGTTTTAACTGGCACCTTATGAACTGGCACTCTAAATAAACCGACCAAAATTTTATACCTCAAATATCTCGAAATTGACTGACTTATTATGTCCAAATATTATAGTTTTGAAAACTTATTTATCTCAATGTAAATATTTACTTAATATTGAGTTCTGATGAAGGGTCACTCAACCTGAAACCTTAACATATTTCTCTCCACAGATGCTGCCAGACCTGCTGAGCTTTTCCAGCAACTTCTGGTTTTGTTGTTGTAAATATTTATTTGTTGTTTAAACAAATGGCCGCCTGAAATATCAACAATTGAGTCAACTTCGAGTCAATTTCTCCTCAAATAGTGTGATGTTCGAGTAGTCAGTTGAGGGTGCAAGTGAGGAGCTCTCTGCCAATAAGTTTTATTTAAGGCAAGGTTGAATTAATAATTAAGTGATTTATGCTGTAAATAAAGTATAACAGTGATGTGTATACCCCCTGCATTACACTTCTATTTCTTAATGTGTGTTTTTACATTGATTGTGTGGACCTTTTGATTATCTGGAATATTTGATCAATCCCACACTCCTGGCCCCTTAGGTGCTGGATAATAAAACGTTTACTGTCTTCACAAGTTTGAAAGAGATCATCTTTCATTCTTCTGAACTCTAGAGAACATGGGCGCACTCCATTTAATCTCTCCTCATGTGACAATCCCTCCATCCCAGAATGACAAACCTTCGTCGCTGCCCCTCTGTATATCCTTGGTAAGAAAACCAAGTAAAACTGCATAGAATATTCCAAGTGTCATCTTAGCATGCGTCCATTTGACTACAGTCAGTTGTGTTTACTCCTATATTCAAACCCACTTGTAATTAAGGCCAATATAACAGTTGTATGTGTAGGGATTGTAAAGCATAAATATTCCAGCATACACGTCTTTCCTACTCTCACTTGTGACATTGGTCAAGAATACTTTGTGAATTCCCATCACCCTGTTGAGAGAAGGCTGCAGAGCATTCCTCATCTTAATCCTCTGTTCCCAGGCCCCTCACATGTTTGAGTAGATTCCTGTTAAACACGTCTCCACTATTCCCATATGGGAGGATGCAGCGAAGATTTCCAAAGGCTGCCACCTTAACTGTATGGGTATATAAATAAGGAATGACAGGCTGGGCTTCTCTCTCTCTATAAAAGCACACAAGGCTAGAAGGTAATGTAATAGACATCTTTTTGTATGTGAAAGATTTTGTGAGAGTGGTAATAGAGAGAATCGTTTCCTTTGAGCGGTAGAGAAACAACCAGAAGCCAGGAATAAAAGGTAGTCATAGAATCCCTACAGTATGGAAGCAGGCCATTCAGCCAAGCAAGTCCACACCAACCCCTCAAAGAGCATCCCACTCAGACTCACCTCCCCCTTACTGTATCCCTGTATTTCCCATAGCTCATCCACCTAACGTGCACACCCTTGGACTGTGGGAGGAAACCCACACAAACAGTCACCCAAGGCTGGGATTGAACCTGGATCCCTGGCACTGGTGCTAACCACTGAGCCACCATGCAAGCTGATGGGAAAGTTCAGCAGAAACATCTTCACCCAAAGAGTCAACGTTTTGGGTCCTGTGAAGGCTCACTGGACCCGAAATGTTAACTCTGATTTTTTCTTCACAGATGCTGCCTGACCTGCTGAGCTTTTCCAGCAACTTCTGTTTTTGTTCCTGATTTACAGCATCCGCAGTTCTTTTGGTTTTTATTTACCCAAAGAGTGGTGAGAGCGTGGAACCCAGTAACATTAGGGGAGGTGATGTCCTACTGGTATTATCGCTAGTATAATAATCCAGAGAACCAGGTAACGTTCTGGGATCCCGGGTTCAAAGCCATGCCTTTCAATAAGGAATCTGGAATAAAGAGTCGAATGATGATGATCATGAAACCATTGCTGATTGTTAGGAAAAAACCCATCTAGTTCGCTAATGTCCTTTAGGGAAGGAAACTGCCATCCTTACCTGGTCTGGCCTATATGTGACTCCAGACCCACAGCAATGTGGTTGACTCTCAACTGCCCTCTGGGCAATTAGGGATGGGCAATAAATGCTGGCCTAACCAGTGACCCCCATACAAAAAACATGGGGAATGAAAAAAGCAAATAGATGCTTTGAAGGGGAATCTATTCAAATATAAGGGAGACTTGAGTAGAGGGTTATGACTATATTTTAGATGAGGGAAGGTAGAAGGAAGCTAGAATGGAACATAAAAGCCAGAATGGACCGATTTCCTCGACTTCCTCAGGAGGCTCAGGAAATTCCATAAAAACTCCTCAAAAATTCCATATGTCACAAGGACTCTGACCAATTTTTACAGATGCACCACAGAAACCATCCTAGCTGGATGCATCACAGTGTGGTATGGCACCTGCTCTTCCCAAGACCACGAGAAACTACAGAGAGTTGTGAACCCAGCCCAGTCCATCACACAAACCGACCTGCCATCCGTTGACTCCGTCTATACTTCCCAGTCCCACAGGAAGGCAGCCAACATAATCAAAGATCCCTCCAACCCCTATTGTACTCTCTTCCACCCTCTTCCATCAGGCAGAAGGTACAAAAACATAAACACATGTATCAACAAATTCAAGAATAGCTTCTTCCCCGCTGTTATTAGACTTCTGAATGGACCTCTCAAATTTCAAAATTAAAGTTGATCTCGCTCTCTGTGCCATAACATTGTATTCCTCACTCTGTTGTATTACCCTAATGCACTTTGTACAGTGTGATCTGCCTGTAGAAAACTTTTCACTGTACTTCACTACATGTGACAATAGTGAATCAAATCAAATCAAACAAATTATACTGGGGTGGTCTCTTTCCATGCAAGATATCCACAACCTTATGGTAAAACACGAAGACCCCACTTCAGCCTTACATTTACTTTGAGAGTTGGCCACATTTTATAACTTAATCATATTCTTTAAGTTCCTCAGCTCAGAACCAACCAATCTGTTCATTTGCTACTTTTAAACATTTAATTAAGGTCCACTTAGCGACCCAAGCATGGCATGATTGCAGCCACTAAGTTTGTTATTACTTCAGCAACAATAGCTTGAGGAAATGGTGCAATCTGGTGCCCACTTCTTGCAGGCCCAATAGGGTAGGGTAACAAACACAGAGTGCTGGGATACCCAGCAGGACTGGCAGCATCTGGGGGATGAGGAGAGAGAGAGAGAGAGAGATAGAGAGACAGAGACACAGAGAAAGAGAGATAGAGAGAGAGGGAGGGAGACAGCCATGAATTCCATTTGCCATTGAGCAGCCCACCTGACCAGCCTATCTATATCATCTTGTAATCCAAGGCTATTCTCCTCACTATTTATCAAACCACCAATTTTTGTATCATCCACAAACCACCTGAACAACCCTTCAACCATTCAAGTCTAAATCATTTATATATATATACCACGATTCTACATTCTATTTCCTTTGATATAAATGCCAACATTTCTTTTGCCTTCCTTATTACCTGCTACATGTGAATGCTAGCTTTTTGTCATTTATGTTCAAGACTCCCAAATCCCTCTGTGCTCTAGCTTTCTGCTGTCTTTCTCCATTTAAATAACGTTCAACTTCTCTAATCTTCCTGCCAAAGTGCGTAACTTCATATTTTAACACATTATATTCCATCGTCAGATGCATTTTCATCCTCTCACAGAACCTATCTATATCCATCTGCAGACTCTCTGTGTCATCCTCACCACTTGCCTTCCCAACTATTGGTGTGTCATCCACAAACATAGCTACAGTACTGCACTTTCCTCATTCAAGCTATTAATGAATATTGTAAATAAGGAGCCCAAAGTTGGCCACAGCTCCACCCACCACCCATTACAGCTCTTTTATGGGCTGTATTTTCCTGTGGTGAGAGAAAGGGAGGGATTAAGTGAGGCGACAGGGGTGGCACAATTGTTAGTGCGGGTGGAAAAAAGGTGCTCTGAGGCTGTGAGGAGGCAACATAGAGGGAATGCAGTGTCAGTGTTTGAGGAGGGTGAGAGACAGGGAGTGAAGATGTTGCAGGCAATGGTGAGAATGGCACAGCATGGGCCTTGGTGGGAGATGAGTGTGATAGCAGAGATAGAGTGAGTGTGAGCTGGGGGAGAGAGAAGAGTGCGACACTTACCTTGGCCAAGTTATTATTCTTCTGATGGCACTGATGACCGCTAGCTCCTCTGGACCAGGAGAGCACCCTGATTTGGGTGGCAAGTTAAGAACAGGTTGCCAGGCTCCAGTGTCCTCTGCTGGGCCTGCAAGAAGTAGGCACCCCATTGCACCATTTCCTCAAGCAGGACTTCCAAGTTTATAAAATCCCTACAGCATAGAAACAGGCCATTCAGCCCATCAAGTCCACACCAATACCCCAAATAGCATTCCCACCCGGCGCCACTCTATCCCTGTAACCCTGCATTTCCCATGGCTAAATCACCTAGCCTGCACATCCCTGGATGCTCTGGACAATTTCACATCACCAGTTCACCTAACCTGCACATCTGTCAACTGTGGGAGGAAACCCACACAGACATGGGTGGAATGCCACGCAGACTCCATGCAGACAGATGCCAGAGGGTGGAATCAAACATGGATCCCCGGCACTGTGAGACAGTAATGCTAACCTCTGGGCCACCGTGCCATCCCTGATGCCATCTTCCCCTTTTTAGACATCTTCACGAAGCCTCCTTGACCCAACAGTGCTCTTCAGTATGCCAGTGCGGTCTATCAGTAGATATCCACTGAGAGGCGAGTTGTCCTGAGTAAGGTGTGACTAGAATCAGATGTGAGGGTGGCCATAGGGATGAGGTAGGTAGTTAATACAGCCTATTTGATCAGATACAGGCATGGCCACAGCTCTTAGTGTATCCACAGCTGTTGTTACGTTGCTCATCCATTGCCACAGGGCCTATGACAGATAGATGTTGATAGCGGGTAATAGAAAGATGATGCATGTGATTTGTGAATGAAATGGATTATAATTATGGAACATACAGCATTGTTAGCCTTGCTATCTCAACCTGACCCCAACTTGGTCCATTGGCTTGACAAACCTAGCCATTTGGAGCTAGATTAGGATGCGTTGGGTGACCAGGATATATCAAGCTTTCCCCAGACTACAGCATACGCCCAGTTTGTTAAACCTTAGACTGGTCACGTTCATCCAGTCTTCCTGAATCTGTCTCCAGCTTCTAGGTGAGGCAAATCCTTCCGTCACTAAGGGTAGGTGACCTTATGGGTAACTCTCACACAGTTTGGTTGGCTTACTGGCACCTTCCTGGGTATAGCTGCAGTTACATCCAAACAATTATTTCGAGGCGGAGTTGAGAACTGGGTGAAAGTGAGGCTCAATGCAGGATGTGTGGGTTCATGAGTGAGAGGTGTAGCCATCTCTCTGGAGGTTGCTGGAGTAGGAAAGAATGTCTTAATGCTGGGACATAATTTAATTATATATGTCACCATCGTCTTCATGATGGGAGCCATGCAGTTCCTTGTTTCCTGTGAAGAGAATATTAAGTAGAATTTTGCATTTCACCTTTCTTAGTCAGGGAACCATTAGCAATGCATGTGAAATCTACATTATTTTAGGGATGCATTTCATACATTTCTAAATCAGAGTGGGAAGGAGAGTATTAGGTTAATTTAGAAAGTGATATTGAAAGAAGTGATGCAGAAAAAGTTGTCTTATGTGGTTTCTCTGTCTCAGAGAGCTGGTAATTAATGGTCTCCTATCTGTTAAATCAGTGGCAGTTTTATTAGTTCCAGTGAGACCATACTGTGAAACATTGCAAGTAAATGGGTAAGAATCAATTGGAGAGACATTTTATGCAAATATGTGGTTTCTGCATATATTTACATATAATTCAGAACCAATTATGGAATTGGCAACTACAGAGTAATTGCTGCTCAGTTATGATGAACGTGTTTTGAAGACAATAATTTATACAGAAGGTGGTGGACAAAGGCAAGATGGCTGACATGTGTCATTGGTCTCAGCCATTTCTATTTGCTGCCAGTAAGTCTTTGCTGTCTTTTTCAGTGATTGTTGGGTGACTACTCACAGAGAAACCCATTCCTGCTCTCGCTAAAAGGTCAAGTGCTTTGACTTCCATGTTGAGGTCAACAGATGACAATCAAGAAATGAATTCTAACTTTCCAGTTGCTTCAAGTCAGTGCTATTGAGTTAGCATTAGCTTCATTGTCACATGTACTCACATGAGTACAGTGAAAATTTTACGTGTGGCCACTGACCGTGCCAACTTAGGTATCAAGGTACCTAGGTACAGATTCTTAAGTACAAACTGTTAAGGGGGAAACAACTAGAAAAATAAGGAAAAAAAAAAAGCCAGTAATAAATTAGAAAAATAGAAAATTAAGAGTTCAGAAAAACAGTCATTCCAACCCATAAACTGGGCTTAACCTTGAGGCCAGGAGTTTGAGTTCACACTGAGGCTGAGAGTTTGAGTCCGCACTGAGGCTGGGAGTCCGAGTCCGCGCTGAGGCCGGGAGTTCGAGTCCGTGCTGAGGGACATCTCAGTCTCTAATTGGCTGGTAGCTCCAGGAACTGCTCTGAGGGGCAAATTCTGTCATGTAGCTCACTGCCACCCAATCAGCTGCCTGCTTGCTGGCAGATCCAATGGGATTCTTCACCATAAGCTGCATGTTTCCAACCTGAAAACTCTCTTGTTTTTGGTCTCCCTCCAAAAATGGGAAGATCCTTGTTATCTCAGATCCCAGGTCTGGTCTTTCTTTTACCTCCCTCAATGGCCAAACATTGTAGTCCCACGGCCTTTAGCCTGTGTAATGGCTCTGTAATGGCCCTGCCTGTCCTTTGTCCTGAAATTGGGTAGATGATGAACAGAATGTTTGGAGAAATGGCTTGAAATGGGTGTCTTTTGCTGAAGCAACCCCAACAGATATCCCAACTCAATTTCAAGGCCCATATGTGGTGCACCATTAAAACTTCCTCCTCATACCATCTCAATTTGCACAAGTATCACCATGCCACTCCCATAAGATGTAGGAGCAAAAGTAGACCATTCAGCCCGTAAGGCTGCTCTGATATTCAAAGAGATTGTGATTGACCTGATCATCCTCAACTCTACTTCCCTGCCTTTTCCCTGTGACCGTTAATTCTCCTTATCTATCAACCTCAGAACTGAATACACTTAACAACCAGCCTCTACAGCCCTTTGCAGTAAAGAATTCCACAGTTTAAATACCCTTCTGAGAGAAGAAATTCCTCCTCATCTCTGTCTTAAATGAATGGCCCCTTATTCTAAGATTATGGACTCTTGTCCTAGACTCTACTAATAGGGGAAACAAACTTTCTGTATCTATCCTGTCCAGTTCTCTAAGAATCTTCTATGTTTCAATAAGGTCAACGGCCATTCTTCTGTATTCCAACATGTACAGGCCCAACATACTCAATCCCTCCTCATAAGACATTCCCTTTGTACTGGGGATCAGCCTAGTGAACCTACACTGGACTGCCTCCAATGCCAGTATATCTTTCCTTAGATTAGGGGCTCCAAACTGATCTGGCTGTGTGCTGACTAATGCCTTGTATAGTTTTAGCAAACCCTCCATACATGCATACACAGTGGCTCAATGGTTAGCACGGTTACCTCACAGTGCTAGGGACCTGGGTTCAATTCCAGCCTCAGGCAACTGTCTCTATGGAGCTTGTATGTTCTGTCTGTGTGGGTTCCCTCCAGGTGCTCTGGTTTCTTCCCACAGTCCAAAGATGTGTGGATAGTTGGATTGGCCATGCAATATTGCACATAGTGTTCAGGGATGTGCAGACTAGGTGGATTAGCCATGAGAGTTAAAGGGATAAGTAGCAGGGTGAGTCTTGGTGGGATGTTGTTTGGAGAGTTGGTTTGGGCTGAATGGCCTCTTTCCACACTGTAGGGATTTCACTTTGAAATAAAAGCCAGCATTCCATTTGCCTTCCTTATTACCTGCTGAGCTTGGATACTATCTCCTCGTGATTCATAGTCAAGGACTCCCGAATTGCTCTATCTTTCTGCACTCTTTAGCCATTTCAATAATATTCAACTCTTCTCTTCTTCCTGCCAAACCTCACATTTCCCAGCACTCGATGAATATAGTGGGATTCAAATCTATTGTGAGATCGCCAACTGCGGATGCTCAAAGATGTGATGATTTTTAAAATAAAAGACCAGGATGTCCCAGGTCTGAACCCTGAACTCCATTTAGAAGAATAATCTCAACTGGGGTGGTGATATAACTCACTCAGAGATAGTAAGAACTGCCGACGCTGGAGTCAGAGATAATGCAGTGTGGAGCTGGAGGAACACAGCAGGCCAGGCAGCATCATGAGGAGCAGGAAAGCTGATGTTTTGGGTCGGGACTCTTCTTCTGATCATAACACACTGTGTTATCAACTGTGGTGGCGTTGGTCCATCAATACAGATATCATCTGATACAATTCATCCTTCAGAACAGGACAGGACAAGACTTCAGAAGGAAGATCTAATTTCCTTGAACAGAAGGCTTTGGCAGTGTTAAGTTTAATTGACTAGTGCTCAGCATTACGTTGCAGAAATTTTGACAGGTAATTCTTATTTCAAGATGGAAAGCCGAAAGCTATCTTAGCCTGTGAACTATTTCTGGAGAACCTCAGTGTCTATGGAAATAGAAAACATTGATGGTTGATGGAATCAGTTACTGATGATAGAGAAATCCTTCCAATTTACGTCATTAATATTTACTGATTTCCTTTATTGAAAAAGAAATTGGCATTTGACCGAGTTAATTTTCTATCTCCTTCAGACCCCCATGCACGAAAGTTAAGTATTCATTGCTGGTGTTACATTGTGCAAGAATTCTATCTACTGTTTGCACTCCCTGGATCTGCAGCCTGCAGAAAATCGAACATTAAATTCCAGGATTGACTTGCTGTCAGACAGGCCCATTTTTTGTGAGTCTTTTGTACCTCACTGTCGCAGCCAGTAGGTGACTAGTGGTTATCACTTTTAACATCAGTTAAAGGGTATGTCAAGACTTCGACCAAAATTGACTGCAGACAATTTCTTTGCTTAACTGTTAAATTGCCAATTGCCACTGGTTTACTGTTTGTAATTTAACATCAATATTCACAGGTAATGGGGGAAATTGTCAGTGCTCAATTCTCTGGTCCCCAGACCCCTAGCTGAAATCTTTGTCAGCCAAATCTGACTCTATCACATCCCCAAGCACCAGTCCACAATCCTCAGACCGTCCCTTGTTTTCACCTCATTATTATCGCTATTCATCGAGCCATTACAGAGACCCTCACCCATCTCTTTGTAAACTGTGGCTTTGACTATTCCTATGCATTTCTGACCAACTTTCCAATTTCTACCCTGGCTAAACGAGATGACACCCAAATCTCTGCTATCCAAGCAACCGCATCCCATTCAACCATCACACCCCTGTGTTTGCTGAATCACATTGGCTTCTGGACAAGCAAGATCTCACCTCGAATATTCTCATCTTTATTTTCACCCCCCTCAATGGCCTGTCCCCTTCCTAACTTTTTCATCTCCTCCAGGCCCACGATTTTTAATCGGTCTGTCATTGGTGGCAATACCTCTAACTCTCTCTCTCTTTCTATACATCTCTGCACCTCTCTACCCCACTCTCCACCTCTCTTTCTCACTTTCCTCCTTTATGACCCTCCTCCAAACCTACACCTTTCAGCAAACTTTTCATCAGCTGTCCTAACATCTTTCCACATTGTTCAACATCAGAATTTGCTTTGTAATGTCCCTGTAAAGCGCCTTAGAATGTTTTAATACCATAAAAGGTACTATACAAATGCACATTATTGATAAACAATTATCAGTTACAAATGCCAATGGTTTTATGTTAAGTTTGCTGCAAACAGGACTGGTATTTCCAAGAAATCAGTGCAGTTCTTGCAGACTGCGAATTAGTGAGTAGATCCTCAAGGATATGCATAAATATCGGATCATACCACCCCACATATTAGTCTCTATCTCATGGATGCAATAAACTCAGCTTTCAAAACAGAATGGATGAGTCCTTAGTCTGCTAGGCTCTGGAGCTCAGAACCCATGATGCACAGTTAATTCTACCACTGGTGGCATCTCATGCTCTGCAGATGCTTATCCAATTCCCTTTTGAAAATCTGCTTCCACCACACTTTTAGGCACTCACAGTGTGTTGCAGGTCATAACCACTCGCTACGCAAAAAGGTTTTTCGTCATCTCGCCCTTGTTTCTTCAGCCAGTCACCTTAGATCTGTATCTTCTGTATTTCAACCCTTCTGTCAATGGGCGTGTTTACCCTCTCTCTCTCTATCTCTGTCCAGATTTTATGATTGCTGACATAAATTTCAAAATCTTGATTGAGCTGGGTATAATAGATAGTGGGAAGCTGTTCCCACTTGTCAAAGGTAAGAGAATGGGAGGGTATAGATTTAAAGTGATGTGCAAATGAATCAAGGGTGATATGAGTTGTTAGGAAATGGAATGCATTGCCTGGAAATGTGGTGGAGGCAGGTTCGATTGAGGCATTCAAGAGGGGCATTGGGTGATTATTTGGATGAGGCTGTGGGCAAAAGACAGGAGATTGGCACTAGGCAATAGAAATGATGCAGACGTAGGATATCAGAAGTAATTCATACAGGCAAAGATTTACAGTATGGAAATGGGCTGAATGGCCTCTTTCAAAACAGTTCTGTGTTTCTGTGACTCTGAGATCATTTTTGATTTGATAATGGATATCGTATGCAAAGGATCATCACAGAAAATGCCCCGGATTATGTGGCTTTGTCATTTTATAAAACCATAGTCATGTTGACAATGTGTAGAGCTGGATGAACACAGCAGGCCAAGCAGCATCAGAGGAGCAGGAAGGCTGACGTTTCGGGCCTAGACCCTTCTTCAGAAATGGGGGAGGGGATGGGGGTTCTGAGATAAATAGGGAGGCGGGGGTGCTGACATTTCAGGCCTAGACCCTTCTTCAGAAATGGGCGAGGGGAAGGGGGTTCTGAGATAAATAGGGAGAGATGCTTGGCCTGCTGTGTTCATCTAGCTCTACACCTTGTTATCTCAGATTCTCCAGCATCTGCAGTTCCTACTATCTCTGTCATATTGACAATGTTTAGTGCATAGCGGTGTGAAAAGCACCTTCACTAAATCAAAAGTAATACCCCATGGATGCTGGAAATCTGAACTGAGAATAAAAATAAACTGGAGAGACTTAGCAGCTCAGGCAGCATCTGTGGAGAGAGAGAAATAAAGAGAGAGAGAAAGAGAAAGAAAGAGAGAGAAAGTTAACATTTAAGCTCGATTTCCTCTCATCAGAATTCTGATCACCTGAAAAGGGTCAGGCACCTGAAATATTAACCCTTTCTCTCCCTCAAAGATGCTGCTGGAGTTTTGCCAGTTTTTTTTTATTTTCACTATCATCTTCGGTTCACCTTGCTGACCCAGTAAGGGCTTTGGGGCAGGTTACAGGGTCTGGATGAGTTCTGAAACACTGATACTCACTGTCCTGAGTATCCAATAGTGAGGTTATCAAGGTAGCAGAAGGCTGCTGACTTGTAGCAAGAAAGCTACGCCCCAGGTAAGGAGTCAACACCTTCGCAAGAAAGGGCAAGAGAGATTGTGGGTAGTGATGATGTATCTGACACAGTCTTAGTTCAGTGACTGTTCCCAGCAATTAATATTGCTTGTAGTAATCAGTATTGTAACAGGTGGTACACTGATAACTTAGAGTCAGGAGCAGTGGGATACTGGAAATCTTTGCCTCGATGAATTATTTCTGATATCTTACATTTCTCCCCCAAGAAGAATAGATGTCTCCTGTATTAGTTTGACTCTTTAATTACAAACAGCCTGCCCCAGGAACTTCAGGCAGGGTTATGATACATCTCGAAAGTACTTTCTTTCAGTATTGTATTCTATAAACATTGACTACAGGTTAGACTGGTGGAAACTAAGGGTTGCGATGTGCCTGAGGTATTCACACTCTGGGGTTCACAGCAGGAAAGCATTTATCTACTGCTTCTCATCACTTGAAAGTGAATTTCGTTTTCCATTTTGCCTCTATCTAATCTTTCACCTTCCTCTCCTGTTGTGTCAACTTTTGCAGGGAGATTGCTCCAGAAACAATTTTCAGCTCTCTCTCTCTCTCTCTGTCTGTCTCAGCACAAGGTAGTGCTTGTTGGCTGTTTACCTATACAGGGCATCACAGAATTGCCTGAAAAGACAAACAGCAAATGCAGGAAACACACAACAGATTTGGCACAGACTCTGGAGAGAAACAGAGCTAATGGCAGAATTGAATGATTACTCCACACCCACGGGAAGCAACTTTGGAGGTTGTTTATCCGGGTGGAAAGGTGAGAGATGGACAATTTGCTGCTTCTTCAATTTTTCCAATCAGTGCGGAAGAGTGGAAGGCCGTTCTACCTGAAGGCTAGTTGAGGCCCTTTTAAAGGTATTTTGTTGAGGAGAGGTTTCTATCTACACCAAAAGAAGTCTTTTGACTGCTATTCGTTATAACTTTTACATAGGAAATCAAGATATTTGCTAATTCTTTTGAAAAAAAGAGATAGCGCCTCCACAATGACAGATATTCAATTTTAATCAATAAAAAGATGAGTCTGCCTGTTGGTTGTTTAATCTGCATATTTCTATTTGCTGAAATTGATGCTACTAGTTTCCTGAATGCCTCAAAACCCAAAACTATTGTCTAGCTGAGCTTCACTGAGATTTCCAATTGTCTGCCACTAAGATTGTGGATTCTTTTAGAAATGGACTTACACTGTTCTCACCATGATATACCATGGTAGTGTGGGATTTTGCCTCCAACAGGGCATTTGTTACTGATGAGTCAAAACGTATGTTACTTTCTCTTCCCTTAGAACTAAACATTGCTAATATACTGCTGAAAGATTTAACGCGGCTCCTGATAAATATACTGCAATCCCAGGCACTTCAGTCTCTGGGCTAATTCAGTTACAAACTGTTGCACACCTTTGTCAGCATGTCATGCTTCTAGTGGCCCCAGTTAAGATGAAGTCTGAGGCCTATATATCCTCAGGCCATGATACAATGATGATATCATGAGCACGTTCCTTAAAGGTACGCTGCATAATAACTGTGTGACATAACACAACGTTAAACAATAACAGAAATTGCTGGAAAAGCTCAGCAGGTCTGGTAGCATCTGTGGAGAGAAATCAGAGTTAACGTTTCAGTTCGAGTGATCCTTCCTCAGAACTGACTTCCTCCAACGTTAAGCAGCTTTATCCAATGATAGTTATTCAACGAGGCTAGGGAACATGCCATTTATGAATACGGCCTTGCAAAACATGTTCAATTTGGCCTGTGGCCTTGTTGAGGGCCTGGGATCCCCAATCACAGGCATTCTGTCCCTGATGGAAGAACAGGAGCAACAGGAGAGGGAAATCCCTTGAGAAGCTCCTATCCTGCACTTGCTTTCTATGTAACTCCATCCCCCATCCATTTCCCTTTCTCTCCGGGAAACCTGCGGCGACATCTGATGAAGGTCCAGGCATTATAGCAGTCACCACTCCCTGTACCGCTGCCAGCAGTTTTTGGGGAAGGGTGTGGGGTTTCTGACTTGCTCAGATCTTAACTTTATAGGCAGCTTGACGCTGTCCAGCTAAGGTCCTGGTTGGCTCAGTCGTAAAGTCACTGTAGTTCCAGAGGGCTAGTCTCTCGCTGCAGAGAGGTGACTGGTGATGGTTTAGATACCAACAATGTGACTTCAATACCTGAACCAGCTGAGGTGACCACAACAGATCCTCCTTCTCCACCTCTCCCTTTACCTGAGGTTGTGGTGGCCCTCAAGTCAGATCGATTACCTCGGAATGCCAAAAATGAAAACAAAAAGTGCCGGAAACACTCAGCAGATGGCAGTACTTAAGGAGAGCGGGAAACAGAGTGACCACTCTGAATCAAATATGATGTTTTTTTCAGAATGGGCATTTATTTTAAAGATGTTGGGGCTTCTCCAGAAGAATCAGTCCAGCATTCCAGTTGGCGGACACCCACCAAAACGTTCATTTCTGCCCAAGTTTTTCAGCTCAACGAACTTTGATCAAGATGGCATCCTTTGCCTTGTGCATCCACTTTGTAGAAAAGCCTCATTCAGACTTCATCAGTGATCCATACACAGCGTTTGCTTCAGACGAGATGAGTGCACCTCCCTCCTCGCATTGTCCCGAGGTAACAATTCCAGCTGCTGCGCCTACTTGTTTTATTCAGCACAAACTCGCAATGGAAGCTGGGAAATTGTGGTCTGTTCAATTTACTCCCACATTGGCCCTAAAGGGACTTTTCTTAAGTATTTTCACTCGGAAGTGGGGTTTGTTTATCATTTAACGGGGGCGTACGATTTGACTTGTGCAAGAGGATGATGCTTATGCATTGACATCCTTTTTCCTTCCTAGCTGGGCTACAGCCTCTCAGGTAGTGGTGGCCATTATTCAGTCACTGCAACAACCATCCTCCCATTTGTTTGCCATTAAGGCAGTGAACTGCCTGACCACAATCACTGTTATAATGCCAACACAGGTGGCCTCTCCGTAACAACCCTAACAAAAACTACACTTTGTTCTTGTTGGTTTCTGAAGAGGCAGCGAAAATTTCACACCCCTGCCTCATCATTCTTCACTCAATTACACTGTTAGCCTGGATCCATGTGTATAATTTATGAGGACGTGATGTACCTATGGTGCCGATAGAAGGTATCATCTGTATACAATGAATTGATTTGAGCAGGTCTCACTTATCAACAGCATTGTGTGGTATGGTGCAATGCTTTTGAGACAAGTGTAGCTCATTATATTGGACTGTGAGCTGGCGATAATAAGACATGATGCCACTTCTACCCACGCTTGGCATCACTTCATCATTACATGCTGATCGACCTTGCCTTTACGATTTCCAACTCTTGTTGGTATCTGGCAGACGGTTGTTTTAATGACAAAAGAGAAGACATGCAGCCAGTTCAAGATATTGGCTGAGGCATTGGGCCTGCCTCAAGAGGACAAGAGAGTGGCTATGGTCAGTCAGAAAATGTGAAACGGAGTTTACAGAATACTGAATCAGAGATAGTAGGAACTGCAGATGCTGGAGAATCCGAGACAACAAGGTGCAGGGCTGGATGAACACAGCAGGCCAAGCAGCATCATAGGAGCCGAAAGGCTGACGTTTCGGGCCTAGACCCTTCATCAGAAAAGAATACTCATTGACGATTGCGCATGGGTGATGGGTAATTGTAGGCTTTGGCCAGGGAATAAAGGTATCATGCCAGAGCCTGTCGTACAACCCTTTCTGATTACCTTCACACTGAAGACAGCAGTGATACGGAAGCAGGGGCCTTGCCAGACAAGGAAGAAATATGAGACACCATGACTGTCCGAGCAAAACCGGGACTTTTGGTCACTCTATCCACACTTAAAAGTTAACAGTAACATAAGGCTTGGGTTTCCCTGTCAGTGGTGAAGCTTTGGAATTATCGCTGCTGAATGCACAGAGAAAAGAAACCTGAATTTGCCTTCTCAGGTTGTTGTGGGATCTTGGTCCTTTTACTACAGCGTGTTCTACCGGCAGTCACCAGTGTTACATCCAGGGAGACCAAGAGAGTTCTAGTATCTACCCCTCTACCCATCTCCCATTGTTCGTCACATTCCTGATGATAAACTGTTGGAGGAATTCAGATGTTGGCCTATGATTCCAATACAAGCAAAGCAGAATTAGAAGACATGTCTTCCCCAGTCACAAGCCTCTTGATGTGTATTTTCAGCTCAATGATGGTTTCTTAAGTGATCCCAAATATTATAAAATATTTATGTCATTTTTTGGACTGAAGGGTCTGTTTCCATACTGTATGACTCTATAATAAACTGGTAAATACTTCTAACTCTTTTGTAACCTTGTTAAAGGTCTGCAGGACTCTGTCCCATGAGCAACAGCATCACTTGGCTTCTCTCCCACAGCTACCCCAGCTCCCTTTAACCTCTGCCCCATTTACCACCCCACATTATTTCCCCTCCATATTCCTGTCCCACATGCCCCACCACAATCCCTTCGGGTTCTGCCCACATTCCCTCCCTGACATTACCCCCTGCCCCACTATATTCCCCTCCCGCACTTTCCTTTATTCATTCACGCGACGAGGGGTCACTGGCTAGGGCAGCATTTATTGCCCATCCCTAATTGCCCAGAGGGCAGTTAAGAGTTAACCACATTACTGTGGGTTTGGAGTCACATGTAGGACAGGCCAGGTAAGGATGGCAGTTTCTTTCCTTAAAGGACATCAGTGAACCAGATGGGGTTTTCCTGACAATCAGCAATGGATTCACGGTCATCATTAGACTCATAATTCCAGATTTTTTTTAATTGAATTCAAATTCCACCATCTGCCAGGGTGAGATATTGTCTGTGATTCTATGTTAATGACATGAGGGGAAAATGGTGTTGAGGTAAATGATCAGCCATGACCTATAATGGCCAAGCAAGCTGAAGGGGTAAGATAGCCTATACCCGCTCCTTTGTTTGTGTGCCCAGTCATATTAATTTCATTAAAGTGGACCATCATATTGGCGTGACTGTTACACAGGGCCATTGCTTTGCTGGAAGTTCCAAACAAGATAGCGGCACCAGCAAGGTAAGTAACGTTTGGGTTCCTGAGCCTGTCCTCTCCAGGTCAGCCACATCTTACTTCCTCTTTCCTTCTCGTCTTCTTTCTGTTTCCTTTTCTTCGCCTCCTTCTTATCAGGGGTGGAAGAGCCGTCATCGTGGAAGAGGCTGGAGTGGGACTCAGGGTCAGAGCGGTGGCCGCAGTGATGGCTCATGGTCATGGTAGGCCCAGATCGGGACTCCTAGCGGTGTTGGCAAGATGATGGCAGCAGCTTTGGCTGCGTGATAGGCCCGAAGCGTGGACTCCTAGCGATGCTGGCGAAGCGGTGAGGTGGGGAAGTTGGCGGCTGTAAAGCCGGGGACCCCTGGGACATCGGTTGGACCCGGTACGGGGACTCATTGGGTTCTGGAGATTGGAATACCTTAACCCCGGAGACTTTAAGAAAACCCGGAGCCGTGCTTGACAAGAAGGACTGTGAAGTTGAATATTACTTCTTAATTTTCTGTCTGTATATTTTTCTATCAGTCGAAAAGAAGATGAAGCTTTATTTAAGTAATTTCTTTTTATTCATATAGCAATCCAGAATGGCTCCAGACTGTGGCGACACAACACTTTTCTCTGTATTTTTCCAAATACATGGAACAATAAATTCATTCATTCACTCAGGTTCGGCAAGCTAAGTGTTGATTCTGATGGATACCGGAAGCCTTCAGAAAATGGATGCTGTAAATGTTACACTGTTCAGGCTTGACATTTTGCCTCCTGTGCGATGCAGTTTTGGGTTACATTTTGAACCGCTGATCCATAAAAGCTGGTGGCAGTGATTAATATTAGTCATCATTATCTCCTGTGGTGTCAGAGACCATATCTCCAGGATGACAGTGACTAGCTTAAGTAAAAGTGATGGATTTTTAGAACGACCAGGTTATTTAAGTTATCATTATAGATCTGCTCTTTCCACACTTCCTTTGGGACTCTGCAATGGGATGAGGATTGGACTTCAAAGAACACCAGAACGCAATCTCACAGAGAAGAAAAAAATAACATTGGTCAGTTTTAAACTTCCAAGTCTTTCGAGGAGCCTGTCGAGGCTCAGAATCCAATGAACCAATTCCTCTCTTGTTATGTCTCAGTGCCTTGACGTTTTCGTTCTGTGAAAATTACATTAGGAGTGAGGTTTGGGGTTTACTTAAACTACAGAAGAAAATGTGAAGGTCAAAGATGGAATCAAAAATGATTGCATTGTCTGATCTATTTTGTTCCCTTTAACACAAGGCATGCTTTATATGAGAGCTGTGATCCTATGTTTTCAGTTCTGAGAGTCACCTCTTACCAATGGAAATCCCAGGTATCATGGTGGAAAGGAGACAGGATACATGCTGGAGGTGACAATCCACTTAAAAACAAACAAACCTCGGTTATCAGCCTCATGAATGCACATCATTTGAGATGTAAAGAGTTGGTTGGAACATTCAAAGTTAGGTGGCCATTGATGCAGGAATGTTGGTTCCCCTGACTGGATGGTGGTGGGGGGAGTTTAGAGTGAGGAGACACAGGCTCATAATGAGGGCAGGCCACTTAAGACTGAGAGTAGGAATTTCTTCACTAACAGGATGCTCAATTTTTGGAATGCCCAAAGGACGGTGGAAGCTGTATCATTGAGGGTGGCACAGTGGCTCAGTGGCTCAGTGGTTAGCACTGCTGCCTCACAGCTCCAGGGGCCTGGGTTCAATTCCACCCTCAGGCAACTGTCTGTGTGGAGTTTGCACATTCTCCCCATGTCTGTGTGGCTCTCCTTTGGGTGCTCCAGTTTCCTTCCACAGTCCCAAAAAATATGGGTTGGCCATGCTAAATTACCCATAGTGCCAGGGATATGCAGACTAGGTGAGTTAGCCATGGGAAATGCAGGGTTAGGACAGTGGGTCTGGATGGGATACTCTTTTGAGGGTCAATGTGGACTCAAATGGCCTGCCTCCAGATTGTAGGGATTGTTTGATTAATCATATTCGAGACAGAGATTGATAGATTTATGACAGAAAAGGATAGTGGCTGGTGTGGGGATGTGGTGCTGAGGTAGAAGATCAGAGATGAAATAGTTGAATGGTGGAGCAGGCTCAAGGGGCCAAATGGTTCTTTCCCTATGTTCCTATAAATACAGAGTCTTGAAATCTAATTTATATTTTAGTTATAACTGGCCAGCACACTGGATAGAATGAAACTCTGCCCTTAGCTTCTGTTGTCTGTATGTCATTGCATTTATGGTGTTCAATTAAACATGTGCACCACTTCTGGTAAAATATAAGGCAAGGCACAAAAATCAAAGCTGATGCTTCAGTGCAGTGCTGGGGGAGAACTGCACTGTCAGAAGTACTGCCTTTTGAATGAGATTTTAAACTCAGGTTCGATCTGCCTGCTCTGGTGCATTTGAAAGATCCCGCGGATCATTGTTTGGAAGGCGAGCAGGGCAGTTATCCCTGGTGTCCTGGCCAGCATTTATCCCTCAATCAACATCACACTGGCTGTAAGGCATGTTGAGATGACCAGTGGTTGTGAAAGGGACTATAGCAATGCAAGTCTCTCCTGCTTTCGAGTTTCTTTGTATTGAAAGCCTACGACTGTTATACATCATTGACCGAGGGATATACAGAGCATATTCGGCAAGTGGGCCCAGCAGCGCGGACTCGAGTGGGCCCAGCAGCATGGACTCGAGTGGGCCCAGCAGCATGGACTCGAATAGGCCCAGCAGCACGGACTCGAATAGGCCCAGCGGCATGGACTCAAGTGGGCCCCGGCAGCACAGACTCGAATAGGCCCAGCAGCATGGACTCGAATAGGCCCAGCAGCACAGACTCGAATAGTCCCCAGCAGCACGGACTCGAATAGGCCCAGCAGCACGGACTCGAATA
>NC_063349.1:3363392-3373116 GCF_021869965.1 Rhincodon typus
CACGGACTCAAGTGGGCCCCAGCAGCACCATGGACTCGAATAGGCCCCAGCAGCAGCATGGACTCGAGTTGGGCCCAGCAGCACGGACTTGACTAGGCCCCAGCAGCATGGACTGGAATAGGCCCAGCAGCACAGACTTGAATAGGCCCAGCAGCACGGACTCGAGTGGGCCCAGCAGCACAGACTTGAATAGGCCCAGCAGCATGGACTTGAATAGGCCCAGCAGCACGGACTCGAGTGGGCCCAGCAGCACGGACTCGAGTTGGGCCCAGCAGCACGGACTCGAATAGGCCCAGGAGCATGGACTCAAATAGGCCCAGCAGCATGGACTAGAATAGGCCCAGCAGCACGGACTCGAATAGACCCAGCAGTGGTGGTGCTGGAGGCTGTGTCCAGCGCATGGAGGTGGCAGCGGAAGTGGGTTTGGGCCCAGTATGACACCCGACGGCATCGGCAGTAACTACATTGGCGAGTCGGGCCTGAAACAGACTCATGGCGGTGGTGGAGGTGCGTTTGGGCCGGTGGGATACCCAGCAGCATCACTGGCGAGGTCCAGTGAGGACTCGCGGTGCCGAGGGTGTTGGTGGAGGCGAGATGGCACTGAAGAATGCCAACTTCCGTTCTAGCACCAGGCCTATGTCCCATGATGGAGCACTTAACAAGAAGGACTGTAAAGTTGGACGTTTTCTTTGGTTCTTCATTCTCCTTCCTTTATATTTCTATGTTTTGGTTTATTTTTCTGTGTTTTAAGATGGTGCTGGAGAGTGGTGACACTATACAACACTTTTCACTGTATTTTGTAGCAAAATACCCGTGACAACAGATAAATCAAATCAGTATATAATTTTACTGATTATAAAACAAGTGCAATATCTGTGCTCAGCAAACTGTTATGTGTCAGAAAACAGTGATGGTGCAAAGTAAGAAATGACAATATGACATGTAGCTTTGCAAGAAATTGCAAAACTATGTGAAAGTCTCATACAAAGCAAACAAACAAAAGTCTTTGGCATTTTTAAAGGCGGTCACATGGTCTAAAATCCTGACATTTGCTCTGCTGGCCATCTGCCAGTCCTACCAGTTGCTTCAATTTCTGTTGTCAGACTCTTGGAAAGGGGAACTGTCTGTCCTTGGCCTCTTCTGGACTGAATATTTCCCCACTTCTTCATTTTGTCGCTGGAATCAATTGTCACTTTTAATTTCATTGAGGATATCACAGTGCATCCTGCTTCTCTCCTCATTTTTGCCTGTGTTTTATCACTTCCTTTGCTCTGCTCACATCCATCCTGTACAAAGACTATTACTGATTGTTTTTGTTGCTGTTTTCTAGGTTTTCCTGAAAATGCTGACTTTTGCTGAACTTCGGTTGTACGGACATGAGCGTGCCCTATCACTTCACCAATGGGATATTGTTCTCCTCAAGCAGAGTCATAGGGTCACACAGCGCGGAAACAGACTCTTCAGAAGTTATTCAATCAGCAACCAGGTAAATATAAACCATCCAAGGGATACTAATTTGTCAATATCTTTGTTTTTAAGACAGAGTCAAAAATCTAAAACTGGAGTTAGCAGTCTGCAGCTCTTGAGGTTGTACAGGACGTTGGGGAGGCCTCTTCTGGAATACTGTGTCCAGTTCTGGTCATCCTGTCATAGGAAGGATATTATTAAGCTGGAGGGGATTCAGAAAAGATTTACCAGGGTGTTACTGGGACGTGAGGGTTTGAGTTATAAGGATAGGCTGGGATTTTTTTCACTGGAACATAGGAGGTTGAGGGGTGACCTTAGTGAGGTTTATAAAATCATGAGGGGCATTGATAAGGCAAGTGGCAGGTGTCTTTTCCCCAGGGTTGGAGATTTCAAGACGAGGGGATATATTTTTAAGGTGAGAGGAGAAAGATTTAAAAAAGACTTGAGGGGCAAGTTTTTTTATACAGAGAGTGGTTCGCGTGTGGAATGAACTTCCAGAGGAAGTGGTGGATGTGAGGAGAGTTATAATCTTTTAAGGACATTTGGATAAGTACATGAATAAGAAATGTTTGGAGGGATATGGGCCAGGAGCAGGCAGGGATTATGGATGGCATAGACTGGTTGGACCGAAGGGTCTGTTTCCGAGCTGTCTGACTGTGTGACTCTTCTGTGGTGGTGGTTGATTGGCTCACCAGCAGTTCAGGGGTCATAGCCAGTTTGTTTTCTTTAAAATTTCTTCCGTTTGGATAAAGGTAGGTGATTTTGCAGGGAGCAGAAATCTAGGTTTCTGGCTGGCCTGTACAGGTCGGGAGCTTTTCCTTTGCAGCCTGGAGTTATGAAGTTTTGATATCATCAGTAGATTTAAAGCAGTGTTGCCCCCTTGACTGGCTGCTATTTCAATATTGCATGGTTAAAAGGCAATTGAGTTCACTACAGAGCAGGAGATATAGTGAGGCCTCCTTTGAGGTATGGAAATGGAAGCAGTTGCCATGATAAAGACTTACATTGCAGATAATCAATGTCTATGGCCCATCTCATTGGAATGGGATCGTTGTAGTGGCATGGGCAGGGAACTGATTGATAAACATGAAAAAAAGAGTTTCTGAAGAAGGGTCTAGGCCTGAAACATCAGCCTTCCTGCTCCTCTGATGCTGCTTGGCCTGCTGTGTTCATCCAGCTCTGCACCTTGTTATAACAATAAATGGGTCATTTTCCGAATGACAGGCAGTGAGTAGAGTAGTACCGTAGGGATCAATGCTTGGATCCCAGCTATACATAATATATATTAGTGATTTAGATGAGGGAAATCATAGAATACCTACAGCGTGGAAGCAGGCCATTCAGTCCATCGAGTCTATACCAAACCCCTGAACAGTATCCCACCCAGACCGCACCACCCCCACCCCACACCTGCATTTCCCATGGCTAACCAACCTAGCTTGCACATTTATGGACACTATGGGCAATTTAGCCTGGCCAATCCACCCTAACCTGCACATATTTGGACTGTGGGAGGAAACCGGAGCACCCGGAGGAAACCCACACAGACACAGGGAAAACGTGCAAATTCCACACAGACAGTTGCCTGAGGGTGGAATTAAACCCAAGTCCCTGGCACTGTGAGGCAGCAGTGCTAACTGCTGAGCCACTGTGCCACCCTATCATTAAGTCCTGTTTTTTTTCAACTCTAAATTTCGTTGTTTGAGTTTAAATTCCACTCTAGGATTTGAACCCATTTCCATCTAAACCGTGTGACATTACCACTATACCACCATCATCCCCATTAAATGTAATTGCAATAACTCCACAAAGTCACCCTTTATTTACATGTGAACGGTGCAAGACACTGACCCAGCAAGCTCAGCGCCAGCTCCTAGTGTGAGCAGAACCCCTGACACTCCTGTTTGTATCTGTCAGCCAGGGCTCCCTGATTGGATCAGGATAACAGCCCAATCAGGGAACTCATATTCTATGATTCCACATGGCTGACCTCATTCCAATCACTATAGTAATAGCTCCATGTTTGCAGATGACCCAAAGCTTGGTCTGAGGGTGAGCTGTGAGGAGGATGCAGAGATACTTCAGCGTGAATAAGACAGGTTGAGTGACTGGCCGAATGCATGGCAGATGCAGTATAAGGTGGATAAATCTGAGTTTATCCATTCTGGTACAAAAACTGAAAGGCAAATTATTATGTGAATGTTGATAGATTGTGCTAGGGAGTACTGCAACAAGAGCTGGATGTCCTTGTACACCAGTCAGTGCAGTGTGTGGTAAAGAAGTCAAATGATGCATTGGATTTCTTAATGGGACCATTCAAGTACAGGAGCAAGGATGTCTTGTTGCAATTACCCAGGGCCTTAGTGAGACCACACCTAGAGTACTGTGTGCAGTTTTGGTCTCCTTATCTGAGGAACATCAGAAATTGCACAACACCAGGTTATAATCCAACAGGTTTTCACAAGCTTTCAGAGTCTCACTCCTTCTTCAGGTGTTAGTGAGAGAGGTAGTATCAGACACAGAATTTATAAGTAAAAGATCAAAGGTTCACACCATTGATGAGGATGTACTAAACAAACCTATGATGCTGTTAAATCTTTAACCAGTTAGAAGGTTTTAATTGATTAATATGGATATGTAAATGCCCAAATTCCTTTCAAGTCACGGTCCTGAGAGAACTAAAGGTTTTATCAGTGTAAAGAGGTGACATTTTAGGTCAGACAATGCATGTTAACTGTGAGGCCTTGTTTAGAATCTGTTTGTGGTTTGGTTTTGAGTCAGACTGATTTTATTTCTAAAGTAGGAATTTATAAAACACCATGTTGGCTGGCTGTCTATAAATTGTATGCTTTTGAACAAAATAAAAGGTATCAGCAAATACAAATTCACCCCATAGATTCACGTGTGTGTGTGTGTGTGTGTGTGACTGAGTGAGTGAGTATGTGTGCGTGTGTGTGTGTGTGTGTGTGTGTGTGTGTAAGTGAGTGTTTGCGTATGTATGAGTGTGTGTATGTGTGTATACCGTAGTGGGGTCACCGGTAGTGCGACATGAACCCAAGATCCCAGTTGAGGCCGTCCTCATGGGGACCGAACTTGGCTATCAGCCTCTGCTCGGTGACTCTGCGTTGTTGTGTATCTCGAAGTCCACCTTGGAGGACGTTTACCTGAAGATCCGAGGCCAAATGTCCTTGACTGCTGAAGTGTTCCCCCACTGGGAGGGTACATCCCTGTTTGGTGATTTTTGCGCAGTCTCCATTCATCCATTGTCACAGTGTCTGCATGGTTTCACCAATATACCATGCCTTGGAGCATTCTTATCTGCAGTGTATGAGATAGACAACATTGGCCGAGTTACATGAATATCTGCTGTGCACGTGGTGGGTGGTGTTCCCACGTGTGATTGTAGTGTCCATGTCAATGATCTGACATGTCTTGCAGAGGTTGCCATGACAGGGTTGTATAGTGTTGTGGCCGATGTTGTCCTGAAGGCTGGGTAGTTTGCTGTGAATAATGGTCTGTTTAAGGTTTAGCTGTTGTTTGAAGGTGAGAAGTGGAGACATGGGGAAGATCCTGGCGAGGTGTTCATTGTCATCTACGATGTGTTGAAGGCTGTGAAGAACATGGCGTAGTTTCTCTGCTCCCAGGACATACTGAACGATGAAGGGCACTGTATTGGACATATCCCGTGTCTGTCTTCTGAGGAGGTCATTACGGTTTTGGCTACGGCACATCGGAAATGGCGATCGATGAGTTGAGCATCGTATCCTATTCCTATGAGGGGCATGCTTCAACACCTTCAGGTGTCTGTCTCGTTCCTCTTCATCCGAACGGATCCTGTGTATGTGCAGGGCTTGTCTGTAGGGGCTGGCTGTTTTAATGTTTAGTGTGGAAGCTGGAGAAGTGCAGCCGTGAGGTCATCCGTGTGCTAGAGTGAGATACTAAGGTGTTCGTCCTTGATGGGGATGTGTGTGTCCAAGAATGAGACTGATCCTAAAGAGTAGCCCATGGTAAGTCTGATGGTGGGATGAAACTTGCTGATATCACTATGTGGTTGTTTCAGTGATTCCACACCATGAGTCCAAAGGAAAAAATTGTTGTCAATTGTTGTCTGGTGTATAGCATTGTTTGGAGGTTCTGTGCAGCAAAGAAGACTTGTTCGCACCTGTGCATGAAAATGTTAGCATATTTGGAGCAAATCTTGTCCCCATGGCTGTTCCATGTGCCTGGATGAAGAACTGATTGTCGAAGGTGAAGACATTGCGGTCAAGGATGAAGCAGATGAGTTGTAGGATAACATCTGGAAATTGGCAGTTTTTGGTATTGAGTACTGAGGCTGTTGCAGCGATGCCATTGCTGTGGGGGGAGTGCTGATGTAAAGTGCTGAAACATCCATTGTGGGGAGGAATGTTCCTTGTTCGACTGGTCCGTGGGTGCTGAGTTTCTGTAAGAAGTCCCATAGTGTCGTGACAGAACCTGGGGATTCCCTGTACGGTGGGTTTTAAGATGCCCTCGACATAGCCAGAGAGGTTCTCACATAGGGTCCCATTGCCTGATACAATGGGATGTCCAGGTGTGTTAGCTTTGTGTATCTTTGGAAGGCAGTAGAAATCCCCTATGTGGGAAGTATGCGGGATGAGAGTAAGTAAGGTACTCTGAAGGACTGGATCAAAAGTCTTGACCAGTCTGTTCAGTTGATGGGTGTGTTCTTTGGTTGGATCAGCAGGTAGTTGGCTATAGTGTTCCTGGTTGTTGAGCTGTTGGTACACTTCCCTGCAGTAGTCTGTTCTATTCTGTATGACAATAGCTCCTCCTTCGTCAGCTGGTTTGTGATTTGCTGCGATTGGCCTTGACAGCACGGATGGCGTTGCTCTGAGCCTGGGTGATGGTTTGCACTACCTTGTGAGTGTGGCTGATGAATCTGGCATTCACACATTCTCTGATGGTTTGAGCATACCTGTCAGACCCCGGGCAGCGGCCCTCCGGAGGGGTCCAATTCCATTCCTTCTTTGTCCGCTCCCCCATGGATATCCTTGTCAACGTTGGTTGTCTCATTGGTGCTGCTGCTGACACCTTGGAAGAATTCCCGAAGTCTCATTCGTCTGATGAATTCCTCTGTGTCTGCCGCGGGACCATTGGGCTCCATTTTGATGGTGGGGTAGAAATTGAGTCCTCGGCTGAGAACTTTGATCTTATCTGGTTGAAGGGTGTGGTTAGATAAGTTGACGATGGATTTCCCTGTGGTGGTGCCTCTTTCAACTGTGCTACCAGAGGGACTTGTTTGTTGCTTGTATTGATGCCAAGTTTCTTCAGTTTCTTGTCCTTGGTGTGCATGTAGGTCGTCTAGTTCCATTGCCTCGTCTGTTTGGCAGTGTCTCATAGCTGTACTGCTGTACCCTGAGCACAAGCTGAGAATATGGACTCCATCTTGATTTCAAGGTTACAGTGCTTGCTGTAGAGTTGGTGTACAAGATGATTGAGGAGTTTGTGGGAGATACAACAGCAAAGTCCCTCAGTGTAATCAGTATTGTAGGTCGACTTGAGGGGGTTCGTGATCTGTAGTTCTCACACAAACGCAAGCACACACACGCATATACACACACATGCACACACGCACACATGTGCACACACATACACACACACGCACTCACACATACACACACACACACACACACGCACTCACATATACACATACACACACACACACACACATATGCGCACACACAGATCCTCTCTCGTACACACACTGTCTCTCACATACATACAAATACACAACACACACACACACCCATACACACACACAGATCCTCTCTCATACACACACTGTCTGTCTCTCTCACATGCACACACACACTCTCTCTCCCATACACACACACACACACACACACACTTGGGCGCACACACTATCTCTCACCCACACACACACTTGCTCTCTCTCACACATACACACTCTCTCCCCACCTCACACACACACACACACACATTCACTCACTCACACTCTCTTTCCCACACACACACACACACACACACACACACACACACACACACAAATGTGAATCTTTGGGGTGATTTTGTATTTGCAGATACATTTTATTTTGTTCAAAAAGCATACAGTTTACAGAGAGTCAGTCAATGTGGTGTTTTATAAATTCCTACTTTAGAAGTAAAACCAGTCTGACTCCAAACTAAAACACAAAGAGATTCTAAACAAGAGCTAACATACATTGTCTGACTTAAAATGTCACCTCTTCTTTACACTGATAAGACCTGTCTCAGAGTAGTGATTTGAAAGAAATTTGGGGAGTTACATATCCATATTAATCAATTAAAACCTTCTAACTGGTTAAAGATTTAACAGCATCTTAGGTTTATTTAGTACATCCTCATCAATGGAGTGAACGTTTGATCCTTTACATATAAATTCTGGGTCTGATACTACCTCTCTCATTAACACCTGAAGAAGGACTGAGGCTCCGAAAGCTTGTGTTTTCAATAAACCTGTTGGACTATAACCTGGTGTCGTGTGACTTCTGAACTTGTCCACCCCAGTCCAACACCGGCACCTCCACATTGTATGCGAGGAAGACCTTTTTGGCTACAAAGGGAGCACAACAAAGGTTTACCAGGCTGATCCCTGGATGGCAGGACTGATGTATGAGGAGAAACTGGGCTATATTAAGGCTATATTCACTGGAGTTTTGAAAAATGATGGGGGGAATGACGCATAGAAACCTGTAAAATTTCTACACAGTGTAAATGCAGGAAGGATGTCTTCGGTGACTGGGAAATCCACAGTCAGGGGTCACAGTTTAAGAATAGGGAGTAAGCTTTTTAGGAGCGGGGTGTGGAGGTATCTCTTCAACTAGAGGGTGCAGAGCATGTGGAACTCTCTGCTACGAGAAAGTGGTTTACGACAAAACATTAAATGTTTTCAAGGAGTCAGAAAAAGTATTAAGGCAAAAAGAATCCAAGGGAGTGGGAAGAAAGTGGGAACTGGGATCAGCCAGGATCATATTGAATGGGGCAGCAATCTTGAACAGCTTTGAAATAGAAATGCACTTACTACAGCTTCGAGGAACTTACAATTGGATTGTAGACTTTTTTGGAGATATTTTATCTAACACAATAGTTAGCATCCCAGTCCCATCAGGAGGTATATGAGGTGTTGATTACTTGGCTCAGTTTGACTTCTGAGGAGCTTGTGAAACATTACTGCTAAACCCAACCACATGATTACCTGGACCATCTCTAACACCTCTCTCCCCTTCCTGGACCTCTCTGTCTCCATATCGGGCAACCACCTGGAAACCGATATTCATTTCAAGCCCACCGACTCCCACAGCTACCTAGAATACTCCTCCTCCCACCCACCTTCCTGCAAAAATGCTATCCCCTATTCCCAATTCCTTCGCCTCCGCCGCATCTGCTCCCAGGATGAGGCATTCCACTCCCGTACATCTCAGTTGTCCTCGTTTTTCAAGGACCGTAACTTCCCCTCCTCGGTGGTCGAGAACGCCCTCAACCGTGTCTCCCACATCTCCCGCACCTCATCCCTCACACCCAGTCCACGCAATAAAAACCAAAAAAGAATCCCCCTCGTCCTCACGTACCACCCCACCAACCTCCGGATCCAACGCATCATCCTCCGACACTTCCGCCATCTGCAATCCGACCCCACCACCAAAGACATCTTTCCCTCCCCACCTTTATCTGCTTTCCGGAGGGACAACTCTCTCCGTGACTCCCTTGTCCGCTCCACACTCCCCTCCAGCTCCACCACACCCGGCACTTTTCCCTGCAACCGCAGGAAGTGCTACACCTGCCCCCATACCTCCTCCCTCACCCCCATCCCAGGCCCCAAGAAGACTTTCCACATCAAGCAGATGTTCACCTGCACATCTGCCAATGTGGTATACTGCATCCGCTGTACCCGGTGTGGCTTCCTCTACATCGGGGAAACCAAGCGGAGACTCGGGGACCGCTTTGCAGAACACCTACGCTCGGTTCGCAACAAACAACTGCACCTCCCAGTCGCGAACCATTTCAACTCCCCCTCCCATTCCTCAGACGACATGTCCATCCTGGGCCTCCTGCAGTGCCACAACGATGCCACCCGAAGGTTGCAGGAACAGCAACTCATATTCCGCTTGGGAACCCTGCAGCCCAATGGTATCAATGTGGATTTCACAAGTTTCAAAATCTCCCCTCCCCCCACCGCATCCCAAAACCAGTCCAGCTCGTCCCTGCCTCCCTAACCTGT
>NC_063349.1:3388116-3450243 GCF_021869965.1 Rhincodon typus
CCACTCTCTCCATGACTCCCTTGTCCGCTCCACACTCCCCTCCAGCCCCACCACACCCGGCACTTTTCCCTGCAACCGCAGGAAGTGCTACACCTGCCCCCATACCTCCTCCCTCACCCCCATCCCAGGCCCCAAGACCGCTTTCCACATCAAGCAGATGTTCACCTGCACATCTGCTAATGTGGTATACTGCATCCGCTGTACCCGGTGTGGCTCCCTCTACATCGGGGAAACCAAGCGGAGACTCGGGGACCGCTTTGCAGAACACCTACGCTCGGTTCGCAATAAACAACTGCACCTCCCAGTTGCGAACCATTTCAACTCCCCCACCCATTCCTCAGACGACATGTCCATCCTGGGCCTCCTGCAGTGCCACAACGATGCCACCCGAAGGTTGCAGGAACAGCAACTCATATTCCGCTTGGGAACCCTGCAGCCCAATGGTATCAATGTGGATTTCACAAGTTTCAAAATCTCCCCTCCCCCCACCGCATCCCAAAACCAGTCCAGCTCGTCCCTGCCTCCCTAACCTGTTCTTCCTCCCACCTATCCCCTCCTCCCACCTCAAGCCGCACCTCCATCTCCTACCGACTGACCTCATCCCGCCCCCTTGACCTGTCCATCCTCCCTGGACTGACCTATCCCCTTCCTAACTCCCCACCTACACTCACCTTTACTGGCCCCATCCCCGCCTCTTTGACCTGTTTGTTTCCTCTCCACCTATCCTCTCCTCTATCCATCTTCTATCCGCCTCCCACTCTCTCCCTATTTATTTCAGAACCCTCTTCCCCTCCCCCTTTTCTGATGAAGTGTCTAGGCCCGAAACGTCAGCCTCTCTGCTCCTATGATGCTGCTTGGCCTGCTGTGTTCATCCAGCCCTGCACCTTGTTGTCTCACAACATAGTGATTGCCTGCTTTTTCTTTCATGTTCTAACCATATTGCCTCAACTGAAGAGCCTTTTGAAATAGCAGTCCTCCCCTCTGCAGTAATTGAATCTTTGATCAATATTGTAACACACCCCCGTCTTTTATTCCTTCCTGTCTCATCTGTGGACTCTATACTCCAGAACATCGCTCATCCTGTCCCTCCCTTAACCATTTCTCCACATTTAAAATAATATGACAGCCCTCTGTCTTAATCAGCACCCTCACCTCATCTGCCTTACTTGTACATTTGTGGAACATGCTTTGAACAGAATAAGCTCAATAAGTCAGTCTTATGTTGAAATTGCTCATACAATTTTGTATTTCAGCTGACAACTGGACATTTGGAGATGCGTATCTGGGACGTTTCCTACTCTTGTTAACTGGTAAATGACAAGCTGCCAAATGAACATGTCTGTTCACTGTAAAGATTGGGGGGAAGATTGCATGTGGTGACTCTGAGTGACTGGCAACCTATTGCGTACACAGAAGAAATAAATCTAAACATAAGCAGATAGGGAGATTGCTGGCTGACTGAGAGAGGAAAAGACAAGGTATTATCTAATGTAAGATAACAAGGTGCAGGGCTGGATGAACACAGCAGGCCAAGCAGCATCAGAGGAGCAGGAAAGCTAACGTTTCGGCCCCAGCATCTGCAGTTCCTACTATCTCCGAAATAGTATTATCTAATGTAATGTTTATCCTTTTAACTTTTTTTTTATTATCTAACTTAAAATATGAATCATTGCAAGAAAATGTAACTTTTTTCCTTTATTTCTTTAATTTGTATCTAAGATTTGTACCTAGGTATCTTGTCCCTAAGGAGGCACCATGAGGGGTGACATGGTAAACTTTTTACTCTACTCCTGTGCTTGAGTACATGTGACAATAAATCTAATTCTAATCCTAATTCTAATGGGCAGAGTTCCAGAGGGTAATATTGGGAACAGAGTTAAACTTTGTTTCCATTGTTACAAATTGTTTTCCTGACAAACTCTGTTTCTCAGGATCTTATTTGGCTATCATAGCCATTCCTAATGAGTCAATGTATGTTCTTGTGGGAAATTTTTACAAACATGCTTTGTTAAAATTCAAACAAACAACCGCAGGAAGTGCTACACCTGCCCCTGCACCTCCCCCCTCACCCCCGCCCCAGGACCCAAGAAGACCGTCCACATTAAACAGATGATAATAGGAACTGCAGATGCTGGAGAATCTGAGACAACAAGGTGCAGAGCTGGATGAACACAGCAGGCCAAGCAGCATCATAGGAGCAGAAAGGCTGATGTTTTGGGCCTAGACCCTTCATCAGAAATGGGGGAGGGGAAGGGGGTTCTGAAATAAATAGGGAGAGAGGGGGAGGCAGATAGAAGATGGATAGAGGAGAAGATAGGTAGAGAGGAGACAGACAGGTCAAGGAGGCGGGGTTGGAGCCAGTAAAGGTGAGTGTGGGTGGGGAGTTAGGGAGGGGATAGGTCGGTCCAGGGAGGACGGACAGGTCAAGGGGGCGGGATGAGGTTAGTAGGTAGGAGATGGGGGTGCGGCTTGAGGTGGGAGGAGGGGATAGGTGGGAGGAAGAACAGGTTAGGGAGGCAGGGACGAGCTGGGCTGGTTTTGGGATGCGGTAGGGGGAGGGGAGATTTTGAAACTTGTGAAATCCACATTGATACCATTGGGCTGTAGGGTTCCCAAGCGAAATATGAGATGCTGTTCCCGCAACCTTCGGGTGGCATCGTTGTGGCACTGCAGGAGGCCCAGGATGGACATGTCGTCTGAGGAATGGGAGGGGGAGTTGAAATGGTTCGCGACTGTGAGGTGCAGTTGTTTATTGCGAACCGAGCGTAGGTGTTCTGCAAAGCGGTCCCCGAGGCTCCGCTTGGTTTCCCCGATGTAGAGGAGGCCACAACGGGTACAGCGGATTCAGTATACCACATTGGCAGATGTGCAGGTGAACATCTGCTTGATGTGGAAAGTCTTCTTGGGGCCTGGGATGGGGGTGTGGGAGGAGGTATGGGGGCAGGTGTAGCACTTCCTGCGGTTGCAGGGAAAAGTGCCGAGTGAAGTGGGGCTGGAGGGGAGTGTGGAGTGGACAAGGGAGTCACGGAGAGAGTGGTCCCTCCGGAAAGCAGATAAGGGTGGGGAGGGAAAAATGTCTTTGGTAGTGGGGTCAGATTGCAGATGGCGGAAGTGTCAGAGGATTATCGTTGGATCCAGAGGTTGGTGGGGTGGTACGTGAGGATGAGGGGGATTCTTTTTTGGCTCTTATTGCGTGGACGGGGTGTGAGGGATGAGTTGCGGGAAATATGGGAGACACAGTTGAGGGTGTTCTCGACCACTGATGGGGGGAAGTTGCGGTCCTTGAAAAACGAGGACAACTGAGATGTTTGGGAGTGGAATGCCTCATCCTGGGAGCAGATGCGGCGGAAGCGAAGGAATTGAGAATAGGGGATGGCATTTTTGCAGGAAGGTGGGTGGGAGGAGGGGTATTCTAGGTAGCTGTGGGAGTTGGTGGGCTTGAAATAGATATCGGTTTCTAGGTGGTTGCCCGAGATGGAGACAGAGAGGTCCAGGAAGGAGAGATAGGTATTAGAGATGGTCCACGTGAACTTAAGGTTGGGGTGGAATGTGTTGGTGAAGTGGATGAACTGTTCGAGCTCCTCATGGGAGCACGAGGCGGCGCCGATACAGTCATCAATGTAACGGAGGAAGAGGTGGGGTTTAGGGCCAGTGTAGGTACGGAAGAGGGATTGTTCCACGTAACCTACAAAGAGGCAGGCGTAGCTTGGGCCCATGTGGGTACCCATGGCCACTCTCTTTGTCTGTAGGAAGTGGGAGGAATTGAAAGAGAAGCTGTTGAGGGTGAGGACGAGTTCGGCTAAGCGGATGAGGGTGTCAGTGGAGGGGGACTGGTCAGGCCTGTGGGACAGGAAGAAGCGGAGAGCCTTTCGGCCATCTGTATGGGGAATGCAGGTGTATAGGGACTGGACGTTCATGGTAAAGATGAAGTGCTGGGGACCAGGGAATTGGAAGTTCTGGAGGAGGTGGAGGGTGTGGGTGGTGTCACGGACATAGGTAGGGAGTTCCTGGACCAAGGGGGAGAAAATGGAGTCCAGATAGTTGGAGGTAAGTTCGGTGGGGCAGGAGCAGGCGGAGACAATGGGTCGACCAGGGCATTCAGGTTTGTGGATTTTGGGAAGGAGATAGAAGCGGGCGGTGCGGGGTTGGGGAACGATGAGGTTGGAGGCCGTGGGTGGGAGGTCACCTGAGGTGATGAGGTTGTGGATGGTTTGGAAGATGATGGTTTGGTGCTCGGGGGTGGGATCATGATCAAGGGGGCGGTAGGAGGAGGTGTCGGAGATTTGGCGGCGGTAGGAGGAGGTGTCGGAGAGTTGGCGTCTAGGCCCGAAACGTCAGCCTTTCTGCTCCTATGATGCTGCTAGGCCTGCTGTGTTCATCCAGCTCTGCACCTTGTTGTCTCACATCAAACAGATGTTCACCTGCACATCTGCTAATGTGGTATACTGTATCTGCTGTTCCTGTTGTGGCCTCCTCTACATCGGGGAAACCAAACGGAGGCTTGGGGACCGCTTTGCAGAACACCTATGCTCGGTTCGCAACAAACAACTGCACCTCCCAGTCGCGAACCATTTCAACTCCCCCTCCCACTCCTTGGACGACATGTCCATCCTGGGCCTCCTGCAGTGCCACAACGATGCCACCCGAAGGTTGCAGGAACAGCTTCTCATATTTCGCTTGGGAACCCTGCAACTCAATGGTATCAATGTGGACTTCACAAGCTTCAAAATCTCCCCTCCCACTACCGCATCCCAAAACCAGCCCAGCTTGTACCCGCCTCCCTAACCTGTCCTTCCTCCCACCTATCCCCTCCTCCCACCTCAAGCCCCACCCCCATCTCCTCCCCACTAGCCTCATCCCGCCCCCTTGACCTGTCCATCCTCCCTGGACCGACCTATCCCCTCCCTAACTCCCCACCTACACTCACCTTTACTGGCTCCAACCCCGCCTCCTTGACCTGTCTGTCTCCTCTCTACCTATCTTCTCCTCTATCCATCTTCTATCTGCCTCCCCCCTCTCCCTATTTATTTCAGAACCCCCTTCCCCTCCCCCATTTCTGAAGAAGGGTCTAGACCCGAAACGTCAGCCTTCCTGTTCCTCTGATGCTGCTTGGCCTGCTGTGTTCATCCAGCTCTACGCCTTGTTATCTCAGGCTGTTGTATGGTTCCAGTTTTAACAAACAATCTGAATGACTGAATGGAGTCGGAAGTGAGGAGAAAGAGGCCGTGTTTCGATTTACACCAGGGGGTAGAAATGTGGGGTGGTATGATGTGGAGATTGTGAGTGTCTGGCTAGAGAGCCGGTGAAATCCATTGGACCAACTCTTGAAAACCTGCAAATGTTGTCACTCCAATACTTGACAGACCAACGGTGGACATTTCCCTCAGGCTCAAGTAAAACAAAGAAACCCTCGGGGTTCAGGCATGAAATTGAAGTTTGAATCACATATAGACAGGATGGTTAAGAAAGCATTTAGCATGCTTGCCTTCATTGCTCAGCCCTTTGAGTATAGAAGTTGGAACATAATGTTGAGGTTGTACAAGGTGTTGGTGAGGCCTCTTCTGGAGTACTGTGTCCTGTTCTGGTCACCCTGTTATGGGAAGGATAGTATTAAACTAGAGGGGGTTCGGAAGAGATTGACCAGGATGTTCCTGGGAATGGAGGGTTTGAGTTATAAGGAGAGGCTGGGATGTTTTTCACTGGAGTATAGGAGGTTGAGGGGTGACATTATAGAGGTTTATAAAATTAAAAGGGGTATAGATAAGGTGAATGGTGGGTGTCCCTTCCCTAGTGTGGGAGATTTCAAGGCTAGGGGATATGTTTTTAAGGTGACAGGAGAAAGATTTATAAAAAGACTCAAAGGGCAATTTTTTTACACAGAGAGTGGTTCGCATGTGGAATGAACTTCCAGAGGAAGTGTTGGATGTGGGCACAGTTACTATGTTTAAAAGAAATTTAGAAAGGTACATGAATAAGAAATGTTTGGAGGGATATGGGCCAAGTGTGGGTAGGTGAGACTAGTTTAGTTTGGGATTATGGTGGGCATGGACTGGTTGGACCAAAAGGTCTGTTTTCGTGCTGTATGACTCTATGATTTAATGATACCCATGGTCAGACATTGTGCCTGCTGAGACTTACCCATCAAGCAGAGGCTGAAAGGTCTCTGTGCCAGGGAGATAGTGCCTGGTGCCAGGACCCCATACTCACTTGAGGTGTCAGATTGAGGATGGCATCTGACACCAGGTGAGCAATGGAGCAAAGAGGGTCACAGGGTAGGGGTCAGGGCGTGGTACTCGCCCAGTATCCTTACCCAGTCTGGCCTACAAGTGACTCCACACCAACTGCAATGTGATTGGCTTTTAATTGCCCTCTGAGCTGGCCATGCAAGCCACTCAGTTCGAGGGCAATAACAGATAAGCAGCAAATACCAGTGATGCCCACATCCCACAGAAGCAGTCCAGTGATGCCCTTAAACCAAGGAATCAAAGCAAGCCCTTGTCCCAGGGAGAGTGAAAGGGAACATATGTGTTTGCACATGCATGTGTTTCATTTGCATTATCTAAAAGGCAGATAGCTAATTATGGAGTAAGGAGATGAAAGCTTAGTAGCAGAACGTCAAAGCTGTCTGCTGTATAAGCAAAATGCTGCTTTCTCTCCAGAAATCATGCATGCTGGACATGCTTTGTGTTCATTTTTAATCAGGTCAGAATAGCTAATTTACTTTCTCTTATTAAAGACTTGGTTCCCTGGATCCTGCCCAAATTCCCAGAGCATATCATCTGTGCTTCCTTATCATCTGCTCTGCTGTCTGTCAGTTATGGTACTGAGTTACAAACCAGTGAGTAGGGATGGGATTTATACTAATATTTGAAGTCTCTTGTAATCGGCTCCACCACAGACCTAGCAGTTTTTTTTTTGTTTTGCAATGATTGCTATTCAGGGGATCATCACTTTGCATTTATTTCAGTTGTCAGCACTTACCCAACATCATGTCTCCCTGCTATAGCAAAGACGTTGTGAAACTTGAAAGGGAGCAGAAAAGATTTGCAAGGATGTTACCAAGGTTGGAGGGTTTGAGCAATAGGGATAGGCTGAATAGACTGGGGCTTTTTTTCCCTGGAGGCTCAGGGGTGACTGTATAGAGGTTTATAAAATCATGAGGGGCATGGATAGGGTAAATAGGCAAAGTCTTTTCCCCAGGGTAGCGGGAGTCCAAAACTAGAAGGCGAGAGAGGAAAAATTTCAAACGGACTTGAGGGGCAACTTTTTCACACAAGAGGGTGGTGCGTATATGGAATGAGCTGCCAGAGGAAGTGGTGGAGGCTGGTACAATTACAACATTTAAAAGGCATCTAGATGGTACGTGAATAGGAAGGGTTTAGAGGGATATGGGCCAAATCCTGGAAAATGGGAGTAGATCAATTTAGGATATCTGGCCAGCATGGATGAGTTGGACCGAAGGGTCTGCTTCCATGTTGTACAACTCTATGATGCTATGACTCTAAGTGTTACCTCATATGCTCTCTTCCCCCCACCCCTGTGGCCTGGGTGCTGAATGGCTGATCCCTATTGACCTAGAATAGTTCATTTTGGCCCCCCTAAGTTCACTTAGCTTTACTGTGCCTCTCAGTGAAGGAAACAATAACCAGTCAGAAGTCCCTTGCTGATAAAGAACTCCACATTTATGGCACAGTGAGAGGCCATTCAGCCCTGAGCTGCCCAACAAGGAGCCAGATCCTACTTTGCTGCTCTTCGTTCTTCAAACCATTGCAAATGCCAGCCACATGTTCAATGTTTTGAAGGTTTCTATCTCTACCATTCTTTCAGACATTGAGATCCAGATAATCCTGGACAGGTAGGAACTGAATGGGTTCAGAGACATCACAAAGTAAGCTCTGAGCTCCAAGATACAAAGGGCTGTTGCTGGGAGGAGTTAACCAATGATCTAAGTGGCCAAATTTGTGCCAAGTTGTTGTTCTTAGTGTTAGCTAAAATACTAACGTGTCCTTCCTCTTACGTTGAAAACAAACATGTATTTTAGATGTGGTGTCACTAGGTTTCCTGTTTAAGAACACAGAGCTGTCTTCTACTCAGGACATCATGTGGACATCCTTCTCCACATGGTATATATAATCATAGAATCCCTACAGTGTGGAAGCAGGCCGTTCAGCCCCTTCAAGTCAACACTGATCCTCCAAAGAGCATCGAACACAGACCCACCCTATCCTTATAACCCTGTGTTCCCCATGGGTAACTCACCTAACCTACACATCCCTGGACACTATGGGCCAATTTAGCATGGCTAATCCACCCTAAACTGCACATCTTCAGACTGTGGGAGGAAACCAGAGCACCCAGGGGAAACACACACAGACACTGGGAGAATACGCAAACAGACATTTGCCTGAGGATGAGGTTGAACCTGGGTCCCTGGCATTGTGAGACCGCAGTGCTAACCACTGAGCCACCATGTCACCCTGGACTAATAGCTGTAAGACGGCTAGTGGCAATGTAGCTACCCAAAATATCAATCATACCAAACAAGGAACAAGAGTAGGCTACTTGTCCCTTCCAGACTGCTTCACCATTCAATAGGATCGTGGCTGATCTGATTTTAACATGAGATCTACATTCCTGCATATCCCCAATAATCTCTCACACTCCATGTTATCCCAGATCAGCTCTGACCTTATAACACCCAAAGCATCTTTTGCCTCTTTATCTACCTGTCCAACCACATTCAGGCATGATTAGCCATGCTCTGTAAAGTCCCTCCATTTTGCTAAGAACATTTATTGTGCTTGCTCTTGCCTTGGTAGTTTTCCCTGGTTTTGTTTAGGATGCTCACATGGTTGAATTATACAGAAGCAAGCTCAAACATGAGGAATGAGTGTAATTTCAGGAGGCACTTGGAAAATGAACCAAGTGTTAACCTTTTCAGGTGAAGGGAAGGCATTTGACCTAGCAATAAGAGAAAAGCAGTGTTTTCATGCTTCTTTTCACCTTCTACTTGTGACAAACCCCCTACTTGTGACAAATATCATAACTTTCGGATTCCCATGTCTGATTGCATTGCAACTGTTTTGCCTCAATCTGCCAATTTAATGCCAATTAGTGCTGAGCAATGCTGCGATTGTGGAGACATACCTATTAAGACTAGCCCAAACAACTTGGGCTGAATGGCCTACTCCCATTTCCCATGTTTCTGTGCTCCTGTGGATTCAAGGCAGCTCTTGTGACTTGCCCATTGATACTTTGATGAAGATTGTAGCAACTATATACGAGGTCAGCCAGATGGATCTCATAGAATATGAGTTCCCTGATTGGGGCTGTTAATCTGGTCCAATCAGGGAGCCCTGGCTGACAGATACGAAGAGGAGTGACAGAGGTTGTGTTCACTCTGAGAGTTGGATCTGAGGGAGCTGGGTCAGTGTCAAGGACTTTCCATGTGTAAATAAAGGGTAACTTGGTGACAGGATACTGGTCTCTGTGGACTTATTTCACAGATTGACCAGGGATGCTTATTGCGTTCGGGGAATTAGGTTAAGTTGTTTGCTGCACAGCAGCAATTAGTCCTGTCACAAACCAGGAATGTCCGCATCCTCTCTGCTTATCCTGCTGTGGACTGCAAACCCCTGCATACAGAGCAGGGGAGTTGTGGGCAGATTTTTGAGACAGCTGTTGCATTTTTTATTGAGTACGGGTGGAAATGAACAATGCTGGTGTTTCTTTAGGATTGAGACTTATGATCAAAAAAGGAGTGAAACGGCAACAAACCTATTTTAAGAAATTTTGAATGACATAATATAGGGTGGTGCAGTGGCTCAGTGGTTGGCACTGCTGCCTCACAGAACCAGGGACCCGGGTTCAATTCCACCCTCAGGCAACTGTCTGTGTGGAGTCTACATGTTTTCCCCGTGTCTGTGTGGGTTTCCACCCACAGTCCAAAGATGTGCAGGTTAAGGTGGATTGGCCATGCTAAATTGCTCCAGGGATGTGCAGGCTAGGTGAATTGGGAAACACAGGGTTATGAGGGTGGGTCTGGGAGGGATGCTCTTCAGAAGATCAGTGTGGCCTCAATGGGCCAAATGGCCTGCTTCCACACTGTAGGTGTGATTTTACGATGCCATAGTAAGTACCCAGTATATTCCTGTTTCTCTTTCAAATTTTAAATTGGCCTTTTTGACAGCAAGATAAAAAGAAAAGGATAGGCCCTCGAGTCTGCATCAATAGGATCATGGGTGAATCCAAATGACATACATAAACTAACAACTGTAATTCCACTGAATATGGGGCTGAAGCATATTACGGTGCTGAAGATTAGGGAGCCTGATTTTGTCTCTAATGTGGAAATGCCTGATTCAGGAGTGCTTGGGTTTGGTATTATATTCCCTAGTGCCAACACCTCCCATTTCAAACAGCACTACATTTGCAGAAGGGAATAAAGAAGTACCATTGACTTTAAAAGCTCTCGCTTTTTATTTCCATCTCTGTACTGAGATAGAGTTTTGAATAAAATGTGCGCTGACAACACCATAGCAGGATTGATTCAGCGCACCTGCTGGGTCTAACACAATGAAGGATCCGCATTAGTATTCATGGTTGAAGCAGTAAGGACTATTAGGTTAACAACTGCATGTCCGCTGATATTAATTTAGCTCTTGTCACTTTGTCAGACACTGTATCTCCTGCAAGACGGTCCCTCCTCTTTTTCTATTGGTGCTGACTGTTTGAAACCACAAGAACCATCTTAAAGAAATACTTGAAAATGTTACAGCAGGTGGTCACTGTATGTGTCATTTTTCTTGGACAGATCAGCAATAATATCCCTTTCATCTCATTTATAAAATATAGAATGGGCACAGGAGGGGATGAAGTACCAACCCAAGAAGTTCTTCCCTTTCTTAATTTTGAATGTTAACCCTCCTTACATATGCCAGCTGCAAAATCATTTTAGTTTTTTACAGTGTGGAGCTGGAGGAACAGGGCAGGCCAGGCAGCATCGGAGGAACAGGAAAGTTGACGTTTCGGGCCGGGACCCTTCTTCAGAAATGGGGAGGGGGAAGGGAGCTCAAAAATAAATAGAGAGAGGAGGGGTGGGGCTGGGGATGGTAGGTGGGATGGTGATAGGTGAGTGCAGGTAGGCAGTGGTGGGGATTGGTCAGTGGAATGGGTGGGGCAGATATTCCTTCGTGACTGGAAGGTGTTGTCGTTTGTCACGAACAGAGCGCAGGTGCTCAACAACGCTGTCTCCGAGCCTCTGCTTTGTCTCGCTGATGGAGAGGAGGCCACATCGGGAGCAGCAGATGCAATAGACCACATTGACGGATGTGCAGGTGACCCTCTGTTTAATATGGAAGGTTTGTTTTGTGCCTTGGATGGAGGAGAGGGGGGAGGTGTAGGGGCAGGTGTAGCACTTCCTGCGGTTGCAGGGAAAGGTACCGGGGTGGTGGGGCTAGTGGGGAGTGTGGAGCGTACGAGGGAGTCATGGAGAGAGCGTTCCGTACAAAAGGCAGATAGGGGTGGGTAGGGAAATATATCGTTGGTTGTGGGGTCGGATTGCAGGTGGCGGAAGTGGAGGAGAATAATACGTTGAATGTGGAGGTTGGTGGGGTCACCACTAATCTCCGCCACTTCCGCCACCTGCAATCCGACCCCACAACCAAAGATATATTTCCCTACCCACCCCTATCTGCCTTTTGTAGGGAACGCTCTCTCCATGACTCCCTCGTCCGCTCCACACTCCCCACTAGCCCCACCACCTCGGTACCTTTCCCTGCAACCGCAGGAAGTGCTACACCTGCCCCTACACCTCCCCCCTCACCTCCATCCAAGGCACAAAACAAACCTTCCATATTAAACAGAGGTTCACCTGCACATCCGTCAATGTGGTCTATTGCATCTGCTGCTCCCGATGTGGCATCCTCTCCATAAGTGAGGCCAAGCGGAGGCTCAGAGACCACTTTGTAGAGCACCTGCGCTCTGTTCACAACGAATGACAACACCTTCCAGTCGCGAACCATTTTAACTCCACCTCCCACTCCCTGGGTGACATGTCCATCCTGGGCCTTCTCCAGTGTCACAATAACACCACCCACAAACTGGAGGAGCAGCATCTCATATTCCACCTCAGGAGCCTACAGCCCAATGGCCTAAATATGGAATTCACCAGTTTCAAAATCTTCCCACCCCCAGCCTCATCCCATTACCAACCCTCCCTCTCATTTCCGCCTCCTTGATCTGACACAACCCGTCTACCTTCTCTCCCACCTACCTGCCCCACTCATCCCACTGACCAATTCCCACCACTCCCTACCTGCACTCACCTATCACCATCCCACCTACCTTCCCCAGCCCCACCCCTCCTCTCTATTTATTTCCCAGCTCTCTTCCCCCTTCCCATTTCTGAAGAAGGGTCCCGACCCGAAACGTCAACTTTCCTGCTCCTCTGATGCTCCTGGCCTGCTGTGTTCATCCAGCTCCACAGTGTGTTATCTCTGACTCCATCATCTGCAGTTCTTCCTATCTCTTAGTTTTTTACATCTTTGGAGCAAGTGTCACCAAAATCAATTGTTTCTCTTTCAGATTTTGGAAGGTGTTTCAAACTAGATCAACTCACTTAGAGAACTGGGCTTGCAACAGCCAATTTAAGATCTAATTTCCAAAGGTTTAATGAAGCTAGCTGGGTCACAGTGCCTTTTAGTCAGTGGGTTAACCCTTTGAAATTAGCTTACCTTCAGCTCATTCTGACAATGTCAGCTCGCAGTTCGGATGTAGCATTGCTGATGGTGAATCCAATGTTAATTGTATCAGTTGAGGTTAAGTATGTACACGTGAAGTGAATTGATTGAATGGTTACTTGAGCATTAATAAACAGGCTCTCACCAGAGTTGGTGTGGCTCAGTGGTAGCTCTTCTATCCCTAAGCTTGAATATCGCTTTGAATATACCCAGCCATTCATAGACACATAGAATTCCTACAGTGTAGAAGAAGACCTTTCAGCCCACAAAGTCCACAATGACCTTCTGAAGAGCTTCCAACCCAGGCTCACCCGGTACTTTGTCCCTGTAACTCTGCATTTCCCATAGCTAATCCACCTAGCCTGCACATCGCTGGAAACTATAGGTAGTTTAGCACGGCCAATCCAACCAACCTGCATGTCTTTGGACCGTGGGAGGAAACCAGAGCACTGGGAGGAAACCCATGCAGACACAGGAATAATGTACAAACTCCACAGAACTGTTCTGAGGAAGGGTCACTGGACCCGAAATGTTAACTCTGATTTTTCTTCACAGATGCTGCCAGACCTGCTGAGCTTTTCCAGCAACTTCTGTTTTTGTTCCAAGTGACTACTTACCTGTTTGTGATTCAAAGTAGGAGGCCTATACCTGTAATGATTATTACTATGTATGAACATATACAAAGTAATGGCTAGCTCTGGTATCTTTCTGCACTGAATGGCTATCAGAAATGTTAATATTTTTGTTGGATTTCAAAAGCACCTGGCAGATGGTGAAATTTGAATGTAATAAAAATATGGAATTAGAATGTTCGCCTAATGATAATCGTAAGAACATAAGAAATAGGAGCAGGAGTAGGCCATCTGGCCCATTAAGCCTCTTTCACCATTCAATAAGATTAATGGCTGATCTTTTTGAGACTCAGCTCCACTTACCCACCCACTTACCATAACCCTTATTTCCTTTACTGTTCAAAAATTTATCACTCTTTGACCTAAAAACATTCAACGAGGAAGCCTCAATTGCTCCACTGGGCAGGGAATTCCACAGATTCACAACCCTTTGGGTGAAGAAATTCCCCCTCAACTCAGTCCCGACTACTGTCACATTGGCATGGAAACCCTAATATCCTTTAGAGGTGGAAATCCGTCATCCTTTTCTCACCTTCATGTGATGCCTGGCTAGCCAGCCATGCCTAATCTCATCATTGAGATATGAATGTGAGATTTTAAGATAGTTATGGTTAAGAAGAGGGTTGGTGAGAGATTTTGTTTCCATTGACAATTTGGTAGCATGTTGGGGAAACCAAGGAACCTGCAACGGTATAAAGACATTGGAAGATGTGCCCTGGTGAGGCTAGGGGAACAAATCTCAGGAGTGAGCCTTATGGCAAGAGGTCAGTTTAGGAGATGTTGGAACACTGGTGAGGAGGAGTTTCGGTCACTAAATGTCACAACCCTGCAAAATCGAGAGATGTGAACCCATTAGAAACTGCTAATGTATTTAGACTTGACTTCCTGAAAGTGTAACTTTCTGTGGAAAGTGTAGGACAGAAATTTTCTCTTATTGAAAGACTCATTTGGTCAAAGCTCTTCATTTCATGCTGATCAGGACAGAGGTGAGAATGTCAAGGTTCAAAGGGTGCAACCATTCTTGAAAGGGGATGAAATGATGGGGGAAAGGGAACTCTGATTTGTTGAGGTGTCACTGAGGCAAGACCATGATGAAATTGAAGAAAGAAACAATCTCTTCATGGCCTTGTTGATTCTTCTTTGATGTATTTTTGAGTTAATCCGAATTTATCTGATCCATATGATGTAATATTTTACCTATTTCAATCAGGCCTCTGTAGACTAAAATTCAATTTTCTAACAGCTCCTGTTATCTCTGCCCCTTTGATGATGTGATTTAAAACATTTCACCCTGAGATAATTATGCTAATGATATTCAAATTGTAATGAGGTCACCTTATGTTTTAAGCAGCACGAGTATGAAGCACCTATCATCATCCATCATTGTGTTTTGTGTATTTTAAAGTGATGTTTTAATCTTCCTCTTTTGCAGTCATTTCTTGAGGTTTCTCTGTATGAAGTCTCAGCTCACAGCCAAGCAGGTAGGCTGTCCACCTGCTGTTCTATTTGGTTTTCAATTAAGTTCTGTGATCTGTCTCCAGAGACGATGAGAATAAATCAAAGCAAATGTTTGAACCTTGTAGAATTCATTAGAGAGCTGTGGGCACCTCAGCTTAAAAACAAGGTTATGCAGTGAAGAAGGTTGAGGTGACAAATGGCATCAGTCCAAAACTTCCAAGTTTTGAGACTTGTTGTTAGTGTGTGAAATTGGAATAAAGATGCGTTCTGAAGTTGAAGATTGATCTATTTAGATTTCCGAATGCATTTTGTTACAAGCAAGGTAACATGTATGTTAGTCTAGTAGACTTTGTGGCACATGGATGCGAATGTGAAACAGATCAAAAAGGAAGCAAACCCTAAACATCCCGTTTTGCAAAGAGTGCTGGAGAGAGATGAATGATGTTCAGCAAGATCTAAGGCTCTGGTGGGCTGGAAATTCCAAACAAATTCAAAGTTTGCATGTGGGGATTTCTGTATGTTTACCCCAGGCCCCATTCTGTTCAGACAGGAGACACACTATTCAGTGTTGCCTGCTCTTCAATGGATTATATCCCAGTGTAAAATAGAGTCAGAGTCATACAGCACGGAAACAAACCCTTTGATTCAACTCATCCATGCCGACCAGATACCTTAAGTTAATCTACTCCCATTTGCCAGCGTTTGGCCCATATCCTTCTAACTCCTTCATGTTCATGTCAACCCAGATGCCTTTTAAATGCTGTAATTGTACCATCGTCCACCACTTCCTCTGGCAGCTCATTCCATACACGCACCACCCACTGCGTGAAAAAGTTATGCCTTAGGTCCCTTTCATATCTTTCCCCTCTCACCTTAACTCCCTCTAGATTTGGACTCACCTTTCCTGGGAAAAAGACCTTGGTTATGCACCCTATCCATGCCCCTCATGATTTTACAAACCTCTGTGAGGTCATTCCTCAGCCTCCGTCGCACCAGAGAAAATAACCCCAGCCTATTCAGCCTCTCCCTGTAGCTCAAACCCTCCAACCCTAGCAACATCCTTGTAAATCTTTTCTGAACCTCTTCAAGTTTCACAACGTCCTTCCTATAGCAGGGAGACCAGAATTGCATGCAGTATTCCAAAAATAGTCTAAACAATGTCCTGTACAGCCACAACGTGACCTCCTAACTCCTATACTCAATGTGCTGTCCACTGAAAACCGCGGTAACTGGATGTATGCTGAAGAAGTGGGGTGGGCAGCAGTATGTGTGACCGAGGCTGCATAGCTGAACTGGCCCTCTTAAATATCTCAAAGGCCTGTCCCATTTAAAGGGGGACTTGTGTAACTGTCCCAGCATAGCCTGGGTGGACGGTACATGATGGTAAATGAAGCAACAGGCCTTGAGAGAGCGGACTTGCGGAGTTTGCTTTTTTACGTAGTTTTAAAGAAGTAAGTGCAGAAGACAAGCGACACCATGTTTCCAAAGAGGATCTGAAGGTTCACTGGTATCCCAGAAAACTGTTAGAATCACAGATTCCTTTTAAATATCAATCAGAAAACATTGGGTTTTTTTTGCATGGAGGTGATGCTCTTGGACATTATATTTAAAAGCTAGGGTAAGACATGACAACATAGTGGTAATATCAAATGACTTAGGCTCGAATCCCAACTTTGTAGTTGCTGGAATTTAAATGACTTGCTGGTGGATAAAACAAAGAGCTGGCATCTGCACTGGCCTGGTGGACAGTAATTATAATGATTTGCTACTTGAGTGTTTGTTTAATTAGTGGTGCGTTCCTTAAATGAAGAGCTGGATTCCGTAGCTTTCAGTAATAATTGGGCACCGTGGGGGCTGGTGTACATAATCTCACCCAGTAGCACCATTCGGATTTATTCCCAACCACTTGTTGTTCCCCGCTTGATTTGTGCCATGCAGATTCTGATGGACAGAGTCTTTTTTCTGTTTTGTAAATTTGCTGATGGGTTAATTTTAAGTGGAGGCAGTCGGGGGTGGTGGGGGGGTGTGCTTCTGTCTACCTTCCGGTTGTTGTTAGTGGGCGGTGCTTGTAACTTGTTCACTGGGCAATTTAATTTGGTGGTGGGTGTTTTCCAGTTCCTACTTAAAACAAGTTAGACAACTCCAAGCAGAATGTTATAAATCCATTTGCCCAGGTGTCCCAAGTCAAATCACGTGGAACATAAACTGGTCCCGATGCAAAACAGTCCCAACTTTATTAGGAAACCAGTTACAATAATCTTTTATTACAAAACAATACTATCTCTAACCCTATTCAGCCCCTGAAGTTTACAATACTTCCCAAGTCTGTTGTCAATTTGCACAGCCACTCTGTCTCTCTATATCTCAGTGGGACTGAGAAGCTCTTTCTCTCTCTGTCTCTCTCTCTCTCTGGGCAGTCTGCGGGTCTCTGCCTTTGGCCACGCCAATCTCCAAAGAAGGTCCAAGAGAGCGGTCTGCAGGCGAACCCTGTTTTTATGCCTTTTTAGATGGTCTTCTGGAACTTTCTATAGTTTTGGCCCATCAGGAAGACTCACTTAATAGTTTGAAACAGCATCAATCATTTGGATGGCTTGCTCCTGTTTATTTCTTTGCGTAGCAGGACCTGATGCCAAAATGTCTGGGCCCTCCTTTGTTTGGTGGCTAAGTTGTTGGGGGGTATGTCTGTCCAGGATAACTGTTACCTTTTACGTTACGATAATGTCATTAGCATCTGGCTGCTGTGTTTGTACTATGTTTGGAGCGTGGGTTTTGTGACTTCAGAGTTTTACTTGGCCAATGTACCCAGCATTCTTTGCTGTTTGGCCAAGTTAGCAATCTACCTGCGTTTTGGCAACCAGGAGTCTGCTACATGGATTTATTTATATTTTAAAATTAAAGCTGGGTTCTCCCCCAGCGAGGATTTGACTTCAAGACAAGGAAAACGTCCAGAACAGCAAGGTGTTCCTAGTATGGTTACAGATTTACGATAGAACCCGTGGAATAGCTGAATGTCTTTTCCTGCCAGATTGCTCTGTGAAACAGCTTGGGAGATCAGGTCCCGGGGATCTGTTTGCCAAAGCTTGAAGCAGTTCATTGACCTTACTGGATTGACCTTGAGATGGTATCTCCCACCCACCACACCACTAAACTCTCACTACTCAATGTGCCATGCAGAACTAAATGAATGAATGATTTATTGTCGCATATATCCTGGGAGATACAGTGAGAAGTATTCTGATGCCACAATCTAGCATCATTTTAAGGTGCAAAACAGTGAAAAGTAAGCACTTAAATAGAGTTCACCTTCATTGGTCAAGGTCCCAAATATGGCTCCAGGGCTTTTGCAAGGTCTACGCTCCTTCATCTCTGCAGCCAATGCCTTGCTGCCAATTTTAGGAGTCCATGCATCAGGCCTACGAAGCCTGGAGTTCCTGTTATGGACACTGCTGATGTTGTTCCAGCCTCTCTGCGACGTCAGGAAGGTGAAGAAAAGGAAAACAGACGAAAAGAAGAGTGGGAAACAAAAGGATGTGGCCGACCTTGAGTAATGGATCTACCAGGCCTGTGCCGCCAACTTGAATAGCTGGGCCTACCCTCTCCTGCTGCCATTAACTGCACGCTCTGCACTTCCAGATCCACTTCTGCCACACCGAAAAGGCCTTGACAGAAAAGAAGAGAATAAAAAGAGCAAAAGGGAAAAGAAGATAAAAACAAAGAAAGCAGACAGAGGCGTACGAGCCCCAGACTAGGAGCTAAAATGTAGCGCTACTACTCTGCCACTGCCATCTAGGGCTGGGTTGTTGAGGGGGAATTGAGTGAGCCCTCTGGAGGAGACAGTGCTCTGCATTAATAAACCATAGCCCTGAAACCGTTGCACTCACTGCCACTATACAGTTTCAGGACTATGGTTTATTGATGTCGTGTCCCTTTTCAAATTTTACTCTCTTTTCCACTGTCTGGAATGTTATGTGCGACCTGCGGATAACCACTCCTCTTCCACTCTTATCTTCAACCCGACCCTCAGCTACTGTTTTTGCTACTTTCAGGTATTCAGGGTTTGTTTCCTGACCTGTCAGTGCAGCCTGATGATGAAGGAGAGCACATCAGCCCTTTGATGCAGGAGCTCTGTCGATCTGCCCGTTTTAACCATCAGCTCAGACAGTGGCGTTGCACGCTCGTTAGAGGGCATGTAGGGGTCTCTGTGTGTTGAGCAAGAATGGGCTGAAGTCAGGCCAGGGGTGAGGGTTAGGAAAGCTCAGTGCCAGCCGAGGGTGAGGCCATGGATGGATTCTGCAATAGAGGACTCGAGTGAGGGCGATGATAGTGTGGCATCGAGCAGAACATTGATGTGATATTTGATTGACCTGTTGCGCAGTCTCACATCACTGGGCACAGTGCTATGTGACAGCAGACAGTATGAGTTTAGAGGCGTTCTTTCCACTGTGGAAGTCGTGGCCAATTGGATGGCAGCGTTATGAGACCCAAACCATGATACAGCTCTGGTGGCCTTTGTCAGCTTTCCCTGAGGCCCCACTGCTGCAGGGGATTCTGATGTCGCCACAAAACTCACTGCCCTCCAGGCTCTGGCTATTACCATCATAGCTTGCTCAGCAAGGTGTCCAAAGGGGCATGCGAGGTCTAAGAGCAGTCCAGCAATTAACCATCTGGTCGATCACAAGAATGGGTGAGGTGCCAACCTGCCAGTTGCTCCAGTGCCATATCTTCCCTCAGGAGTGAAAGCTGCCATTCCTGCCACCGCTGGCACTCCATATCATTGGCCTTCTAATGTATCAGCTCGGTGAGTCTGTTTGGCCTGCCATGTCCCATACAGACATGGGTAGTCTGAGGTGTGGCTCCTAAGTTCCAGAGTAGCTGTAGGTCACATTGCAAGAGGTGGGAGATTTCATTTCCTTGGGGCAGTGGGCAGTGCATCTAGTTCCTATGCTGCCTGTGGCTGAAAAGAGAGAATGGGAAATATACTCTAGACAATGAGACATAGCATCTTTTAAAATATGATAAAACATCCCATTGCACTGCACGTGAATATTTTAAAGCCAAAATGATGGTCGGGGTGCCCTCTCTAGAGAGGCAGCCTCGTCCTCTGTTTTTTTTTGTGCACAGCTTTCCCTCTCTGCCTTCTCCCTGAGCTCCATCTCTATAGCATCGGTGCAGATGGGCCGAATGGCCTCTTTCTGTACTTAGGCATGTGACGATTCTGTGTTCCATTATAAACCCCATTGCTGAAGGTACGTACTTTTCACCTCCTGTAACTCCGTCCTCAAAATCCAGCCCTTGACTCTGGAAGTTTGCAAAACGTCTCCAGTGGCAATGGAAGTGCTTCCATTAACTTTGCACCTAACTGCTAACAAAAGCACCTCATCTGGAGATGGTCAGGTCAGATCTTTGAATGGAATTGGTGGATGTCTTCGATGGAGCTGGGCATATGATCAGCTGGAAAGGTGGATTTGAACACAACCTGCAAGGTCCAAACTGGAGCACCGCATCAGACTGTTTAATGTCATGATCCTCCCACGCTGTATCCTTTCTGTACCATGTGACACAGCTGCACCAATCTCCCTACCGCAAGGCATAAGGCAAACTGCATTGAGATAGACAGGGAGCATTTTAGCCAATACTGAGACAGGAGTGGGTAGGCTGGGATATTTTCTCACTGGAGTGTAGGAGGTTGAACGGTGACATTATAGATGTTTATAAAATCACGAGGGGTATACATAAGGTGAATGGCAGGTCTCTTTTCCCTAGGATGAGGGATTTCATCATATTTTTAAGGTGAGAGGAGAAAGATTTACAAAAGACATGAGGGGCAATTTTTTTCACACAGGGAGTGGTTCATGTGTGGAACGAACTTCCAGAGGAAGTGGTGGATGCGTGTGCAGTTACAATGTTTAAAAGAAATTTGGATAAGTACAGGAATAAGAAATGTTTGGAGGGGTGTGGGCCAGGAACAGGCAGGTGGGACTAGTTTAGTTTGGGATTATGGTGGGCATGGACTGGTTGAACCATATTGTATGATTGAGTTTTGGAATAGCTTGGTGAAGTAAATGAGCTACAGAACTGAATGTTGAACCCTAGATCTTTTTGACTGTGTTGTCCTAGCTTTCCAAATTCTGATTGGTATAGGCTGGCACATACCGTTCTAGTACCATGCTTAATCTTCTTGTAAAGAGGTAGGGCATGATCTGGCAAAACTACAACCAATCTGTGCAAATCAGCCAGGAATGGAAACTCAGGAATTTTATCGATTCTTCCCCTTTTTTTGCTATATGCCAAACCATTTTTTTTTATTCACTAGTGGGATGTAGGTGTCACTGGCTGACCAGCACTTATAGTCCCTATCCCTAGGTGCCCTTGAGAAGGTGGTGGTGATCTGCTGTGAACTGCTGTAGTCCAAAGTGACAAAGGGGAAATAAAAGAAGGGACTTAGGAAGACACTTTGATCACTCTGGTCTAAGCTGTAATCTTCCACAATTTGAAATGGAAACGTTGGCCGTTGTTAAACTCCTATATTTTTAAACATTTTGACAGACAAGATGAATACAATTCCCTGGTGTAAATGTAGCTTGGTTTTAATTTACTGTCTGTTGTATCAGAACGATGTGGCCTATGACAGGTTATGATTACAACTGAAGTCTTGACAATTGTCACAGCATCTCACTGCAAAGTAGCGGTTTGGCTTAATTGAATTCCGTTGGAGAACTGAACAAACTGTGACGAATTATAGCTGTCTTGTGATTTCAGCCATAATGAGATGCCACATGAAGGAGAAAACATTTTATTAGATTGGCTGGTTATAGTCTTCATTAAAAACCATGGAGGCCAAGAGATTCTGACTTTACCTCCTGTGTTCACCAGGAGGGATATTGCCTGTTGGCGAATTCTTGAAAGACAAAGTGTGAACAATACACATTTCTGGTTCTGGGACAGCATGGTGAGATGAAAGTGAAAGGCAAATTTAGATTAGTTTTGTCATTTGTAATCATGAAGCAGGGACCATTTGGAGTGGTTTAGCACCCTTAGTAAAATCACTTGAAGCAATACTCAGGAAAATAATCCCGGGATCACAAAAGTGTTACAGTGGCAGAAGGTGGCTATTGGTCCATTGTACTTACACTGGCTTGTTAAATGAGCATCATTACTTGGTACTACTTGTCTGCTTCTGCCCCACATTGTCACATGGTATTTTTAATCCAAATAGCTATCCTCAATTGAACCACACTTCCAGGCAATCAAACAGAAACATACTGAACCAAAGACCACGTCCCTCGGATAACTGGTTCGTGATCATCTCAGTTTAAGCTTTGTCAGAGAGATGGGTTTTTAAGGATCACCTTAAAGGAGGAACAGAGATTTAGAAAGGGGATTCCAGTGCTTAGAAACTAGGCAGCTGAAGGTATGGTCAATGGCAGAGAGAGTGGGGACTGTACAAAAGACCAGAATCGGAGGAGTGCAGAATTGAGGGCTGGACGAAGATACACAGGTAAGAAGAGATGAGGCAAAATTTGATAACCAGAACAAACATGATCATTTGAGGTTTTGGTGAACTGATATCTAATGTTGTTCCCTTTAACTCATTATGCAGAAGATTCTTGCAGGCAGAAGACAGAATTGGGACTTGCAGTTATTCCTCTGGGTTGACTTTGAATTCAGTCAGAAGGCAGAGTGTGAGGAAGAGCTCTCCTCACTCAGTGTTTCCCACTGCTACTGTTTGATTTGTGCAGAAGTGAGTGGTGTTGCGATGATTAGAATCATCATCAAGAATCTGAATTAGTATCTGATAGTGATAGGAATTGAAGTGTGTTGGAACTCAAAGGTCAACTGGTGATCACAACTGCTTTCATACGCTCAAGTTAAAGATGTGGTCTTTGGAGAACAAAATTGCACTGTTGCATGTTAGAGATGTGAAGCAATATCTACTTATCCTTGTTTGCATTTCTGCACACATCTCTCTCTTAGGAAGTTCTGAGTTAAGTCAGTTACCTGGGTAGGGCATTAATTGTTACAGTCAGATGGTGTACAAAGAAATCCTGCAAATTTCAGCAACTGTTGCACAGCTAAGTTCGAGACTTGGTCAAAATGCTGGTTTTCGCTTTATAACTGTGGTTGTAAACAGGGCCAAATGTGTACACCAGGGAGCATTGAGAGCCAACATACCTCAGTTACAGCTTTCAGGGAGAAGAACATGTCAAAAGCAGAGAACAATACTCAGCTGTTCACAGGGTTTTCAGTATTTTTTTTTCACTGAGCAAATCACAGCACCTGTTAATTTCCTACGAGAAGTGCCCCAGCAGTTGACCCCTGATCCTGCACATGTAACTCAACAACTCAATCTCGCTTCTTCAACACCTTTTAGAGTAATGAATATCCCAAAGACCTTCACAGGTAGGCATCAGAGTGATAACCCAAAAGCATGAACATTTGAAAGCGGACCAGGCCATTCAGCACCTCTAGCGTGTTCTATCACTTTATAATATCATGACTGATCAGATACTGACTGAAGTCCCCTTACCTACCTAACTTCCAATATCCTCTGACTCACTTTGTTAGTTCAGCATCTAACTCTACCTTAAATATTCAATGTCTCTTGTTATGGACCAGACCAGATCAGATCCCCTCCAAATATTTTAAGAAGTTAGCCTAGACCGTAACTTTTTTCTTATTTTAAAGGCAAATGTAAACTTTTGTGATCCAGATGCAATTTGATTGGTCAAACTACTTGATGTTAAGCAAAACACAAATTATTCAAACACTATGGTTAAAATACTACAAAAGAAGAACTTAGAATAATTTAACTCTATTCGAAAACATAACAGAACAATAGATACAGTAACTACTGCTAATTAACAGTTACAATATAGTAACTTCCCATAAACACACCCCTTGACAAAAAGGCAAATTCAGAATTCAGATTTTCTCACATTCAACACCACCATAGACCGATAGAACTGAAAAAATCGCTAACCAAAAATCCTTGATCTATGAGAGCTTGACCACACCCACTCAGGCTGCTTCTATTGTTCCAACTTTCAAAAGTAAACCCAAGGGCCTCACAAGTTGTTTATCTTCTCGTAGACTGCTTGCCACTTGTCCCCTAATCTCACGCTAAAACAAACCATGACAAAACACACCTCTTTAAGCCATAGTGTAGTCCGCTGGCCCCACTGCTCTCTGGGGAAGACAATTGCACCAACTTAGAACCCACAGAAAATATTTTTCCTCATCTCCACCTTAAATGGGAGAGGCGTTATGTTTAAACTGTGTCCCCCACCTCTGCGTCAACCTCTCCTTTAACATCTCTGACTCATATGCTCTATTTCCATGGTCTAAGCTGCTTCTGTACTTCAGCATTGTTTTAATTTCATGGATCTCATGAGGTCTGAGTGTTGGGTCTCTGTACTGCACTCTTGAGGCTGTTTTAGTGAGCTGTCTTGTCCCTCTGCTGCATTTCTGTCCTTTTCCTTACTTTAGACTATTGTCTAAATTACAATAGGCCTGTAAAACTCTTTCTTTATATTCTAATACTCTGTATGACAATTCTTCTAATCTACTCTTAACATGTGACTATTGATGTCGCATCAATCGTACAAGTCATAGTCATTAACATAATCATTCCTATTATGTAACACTGTCAGCATCCCTCCCCGTCAAGTTCCCTCAGCATCTTGTATGTTTCAATAAGAAATGGGTGAGGAATTAGGTTTTCAAGATGCCTGAGGAGTTGTTGGCCAATGACTCTGGATGAATAACCCAGTAGACTCCAGGTTAGCAATCCAGGGAAATGGTTTTAAAACTCCACCATGCACATTTAGCTAATAACGTTTGAATTCAATACAACTGTGGAATAAAAATCCAGCCTGAAGGCAACATTCTAACCATTGTCAATTAGCAGAAAAACCTGTCTGGTTTGCTAATGTCCTTTAGGGAAGGAAACTGCCGACCTTACCTGGACTGGCCTACATGTGACTCCAGACCCACTGTAATGTGGTTGACTCTTAACTGCCCTCTGGGCAATTAGCAATAAATGCTGGCCCAGCCTGTGATGACCACCTCCTGTGAATGAATTTAAATAAATGCTTTTGAAGATGGGAGGGGGGCAGAGCTTCCCAAATCTAGTTGTTACCCCTTAGACAGGTGGGGGTGGGGAGAGGGCAGGGGGTGCAAGTGCGAGAGGTGTAAAGGTGGATCCTGTTGGAGTGGCAGTTGTCATTCTGAGGTCAATGGCAGCTACTGCTGCTTCAGAGCTCATGCCCCTCAAATTTCAGACTGTCTTTCATCACCCATCCCCACTACCCCAAAGCCCCACACTCTGGAACAGTCTGAATTAATAGGGGATTGGGAAGTGTTAAAGGCATCCTCTGGTATGTGGAGCTGAACTTGAATAGATAGAGCTGTGGACAAATTTCTGAACTAAAGCCAGAACTTTGAATTCAGTTTTATCAGGAGCAATGGCTTGGAGGCACTGGACACCATTCAAAAGACATTGGTTCAGATAACTTGTAGTTTACTTAATATAGAATGTGGAAATAGCAATGGCTGCATTGGCAAAGTCAAGCCTGGATTGAGATGCTGGGGTTATTGGGAATGCCTCTGGCTTAGTAATTATAGGCTTATGTTTTGGAGACATTGTTCAAATCCTACCATGGCAGATGGTGACTTTTGAATTCAATTAAAAATTTGGAAGTGAAAACTGGCCTGATGTTGATTGTAAACATCTGGCTTATTAATGTTCTTTAAGGTAGGTAATCTGTTATTTGTTCTGGGTCTGGCCAACATGTAATTGCATACCTACAACAATGTGGTTGAATCTTAACTTTCCCCTGGCCAACATGGGACTACTTTCATGCCAAATGCCAGACGCAGCAAGTGATAGACAGAGTTGAGCGATTCCGCAACCAACTGATCAAATTTTTAAAAATTTGTCCTTGGGACGTGAACATAGCTAGCTAGGTCAGTATTTGTTGCATACTTTCTCTGGAGAAGGTAGTGGTGAGCTATCTTCTTGAGCCACTGCAATCCTGCAATGTAGGGGCATTGAAATAATAATTAGCACAAAGGTTGGCCATTGGACGTCAGTCATCTCAGCTCCAAAAGTCCCTTTTGCAGCTCAGAATTCTGCAGTCATTCTCTGTTTAAGTAATACTCTGCTTATTATTCTTCTTGGCAAAGCGAACAATGTCGCTAATTCCCATGTTATAGCCCATCTAACAGGTTATTGCTCACTCACTCAGCCTATCCCCGTCCTTCACCAACTTCTTCATGCATTTTCACAAAATACTATTCTAACATCTCATGTATCAGCTGGGAATTTATCCCATGGTATTGCTCTCCTCCAAGAAGTCACTGATATTATTTATAAAACATTGAGGTTCCAGCACAGACTGCTGTGAAAATCCACTCATTCTATATAATAGGTGTACAGACCACTTAAATATTTGTCTGTCACTGTATAACACTGGGGTACAGTACCGGTGGGGACAGGCCTGTCATTGTATAATACTGGGGTACAGTACCGGTGGGGACAGGTCTGTCACTGTGTAACACTGGGGTACAGTACTAGTGGGGACAGGCCTGTCACTGTATAACACTGGGACACAGTACTGGTGGGGACAGATCTGTCACTGTATAACACTGGTGTATAGTACTGGTGGGGACAGGTCTGTCACTGTGTAACACTGGGGTACAGTACCAGTGGGAACAGGTCTGTCGCTGTGTAACACTGGGATATAGTACTGGTGGGGACCGGTCTGTCACTGTATAACACTGGGGTACAGTACCAGTGGGGACCGGTCTATCACTGTATAACACTGGGGTACAGTACTGGTGGGGACAGGTCTGTCACTGTGTAACACTGGGGTACAGTACTGGTTGGGACAGGTCTGTCACTGTATAACACTGGGGTACAGTACCAGTGGGGACAGGTCTATCACTGTATAACACTGGGGTACAGTACTGGTGGGGACAGGTCTGTCACTGTGTAACACTGGGGTACAGTACTGGTGGGGGCAGGTCTGTCACTGTATAACACTGGGGTACAGTACCAGTGGGGACAGGTCTATCACTGTATAACACTGGGGTACAGCACTGGTGAAGGACAGGTCTTTCAATGTATAACGTGTCTGGGGATGGTTGTTGATGGTGGTCATTGTGGGCTGTTTAACCGTCCAGCCAAGTACCATGCATCATTTAGTTTGACAACACAGTGCAAAGGTCACCAATGAGCAGTATTTACATGTGGCTTCCCATGACTCCTGGTGTTGAACCTGAGAGATGCACTCAAAGACTTTACATTACTCCAGCAATGAGCCTCCAGCAATCACATTATCATCAGAAGATTAGTTACATTCAATGAATCCTTGCATTGCTAAAGAGATTAACAGCACTATTCAAAAGATGGCAGTTGGTTCTAATAAGTACCGAGCAAATGTTATTCGTGACATTTTGCATTTCAATAGAAAGTTGACAGTAAAATTAAGAGGTGCATTCAGTTTAATAAAACCAGACAGATAAATTAATGTCACTACAGTTTGCCAATCTGCCTGTTGACTATTACAACAATATTTCTATATTTTCTCTTGGCCTTAATCATATTAAAATAGTATTAATCCTTTTAAGAAGATTGAAGAAAGGACTGATCATCTATCAAACCTGCCATTCTGGCTTTTCAAAACCATAGGTTCTAATAATTCAACGTAATAGTCTTCCTTTCAGCATTAACCTGCATCGGGAATGCTATCATTGTCACTGGGACTTCAGACATGCTAATTGGAACATGTAGGCTGTCAAAGAAGGGACAAATACAAAATTTGATACACACTTGTTGCAATGGAGAGCAACATTGTTCTCTGTGAATTGTGAGTTGTCAGGTGTAACAAAAATGCTACTGTTAGAATCTGACCTATTGTTCCACTTTTTAAGACAACAAGGTGCAGGGCTGGATGAACACAGCAGGCCAAGCAGCATCATAGGAGCAGAGAGGCTGACGTTTCGGGCCTAGACCCTTCATCAGAAAAAAAAAAGGCTGCTATGATGCTGCTTGGCCTGCTGTGTTCATCCAGCCCTGCACCTTGTTGTCTCGGATTCTCCAGCATCTGCAGTTCCTACTATCTCTGTTCCACTTTTTACTTTGGTCTGTTGGGTGAATGTTGTAATTTGCCCTCTGGCAGGTTTAATGGCGGGGGAATGGGGTGAGTGGTGTTGCTAATTGTAAAAGCTAATGCATGGCCTTCTCCGCTCCTGTCTGCTCACCCACATCCTTTCTCAGAATTTACCGCGTGCTGGTGGAGACTAGTTGATGGCTACTTAATGGCCTCAACCCAAGACCTGTGCCATGAGGGAAGGCCTGTAGATTTAGCTGGTGTCAAGCATGGGTGAGTGGAACCCCTGGTGTGGGTCCCCTGTGCCTATTGAAGGCAAACCCCATCCACAAGATCAGACTGCAGCTTTCACTCTTCACCAGGTCTATCTGGTTCACCAATGTGCTTTAGGGGAGGTAACTGCTACCCTTATTTGGTCTGACATACATGCGACTCCAGACCCACAGCAATGTGGTTAACTCTTAACTGCCAACTGAGACAGATGTGTTGTCCCTGTCTTTGGAAATGTGGTCTAGATTGTGCAAAGATAGATGTGATTAACATCCTAAACTTGACATGAAGCAAATATGGGTCGAGCAAATAATGATTCAGCACATCACAGAAAACATCAACTAGCGCATATGGTAAAACAAACATTTCTCAGCAATCCATCCCAGATGTTAGTAGCATTGTTGACCCAAAGAATCTCATTTACATTTCAGAAGAGACTTTGATTCTTCACTTTTGATCAACCGGACTTGAAACTCCCTCCAAAGCCTCTCCCTCAAGGACTGGTGGAGGAACTGTCAAGAGCACAGACATGATGAAATTTTTGTTACAAACATATGAATCAAGAGCAAGATTCGAGCCCTTTGAACCTGCTCCGCCATTCAACTTTGCAACACGAGGACCATGAGACATTTGAAAACATGCACATTCCTTGTGGCCAACACTCCTCACTTTTGAGTCAGCTTACGTGTTTGAACCTCAACTTCCTTAAGAAGTCAGAAAGAGCCTCACCAGTTGCAAGAGGACGAAGAGATCCAGAAACAGAGATGCGTTGAAGGACTGGTTCAGCAAAAACCATTTTCAGGCTAACCAGTTATGAGGCAAACAGGAGAAGAGCTCACTGATCTTCCTAAACACTTTGAGGAAGCCAGCCAGCATAAGAAAAAATATTTTGATATTACCTATGATGGCACAAGAGAAAATGTTCCTATGTTTGACCAGTAACAGTGAGGTGTGAGGTTTCGCACTAGAAAAGTATTTTATCTGCTGTGGCAATGTTTATGCTCCTCCCTTGACATAAGAAGTTGGGTTTGGATATTGTGGTATTTATGCATCCAATAGACATTTATTACAGCTCACTATTTTACATTTATGACAACCATCCATTATACCGAAACGTTAGATTACAGCAGAGCAGCATTGAACAACAAAGTGTCCAGTGGTGCATCATGTTTAAAATGATTCCCGGATAAGATGGAGATTGAGACCTTTATGTATTCAGGTCACAAGCTGTTGATACAGTGAAGACATCATGAAAGGTATACTGATTATTGACTATGAGATATAACGCAACTCAATGGCCAGCAAGGCAAAAGAAACTCAAATAAATTCAACACAAAGAAAAGAGTAACCAAGACTGTGCTACCATTTACCAATATTGTAAACCATTAAACATAGGAGCAAATGTAGGCCATTCAATGAGATCATGGGCAATCTGATAGTCCTCTACTCCATTTCCTATCTTATCCCCACAACCATTGATTCCCTTACTGATTAAAAAATTGTCCATCTCAGCCTTGAATATATATAATAACCCAGCCTCTTGTGGTAAAGAATTGCACAAATTCACTACCCTCTGAGAGAAAGATTTGCTCCTCATTTCTGTCTTAAATGAGCCACCCCTTATTCTGAGATTATGCCTTTTGGTTCTAGACTGTCCCACAGGGGGAAACAATCTTTCTGCACCTACCCTGGTAAGTACCCCAAAGAATTTTGAATGGTTCAATAAGGTCGCCTCTCATTCTTCTAAATTCCAATAAGTGCAGGCCTAACTGACTTAACTTCTCATATGAAGTTCCTCCATACTTGAAGGTTAGAACAACAAAAATTCCATTGTGTCAGCCAAGAATGTAAACTTTGAGCACTGACAGCTTTTCACAGTCATAAATGGTGCATGACAAGAGCCTGGTGCCTTCAAGTTTCCCTTCAGGAAGGTGTGTGTGGAAGAATATAGTGGGGACGCTTAGGCATTGCTTAGTTGTACAGCTAGGACTCAGACTGCTCTATTGTAACCATAGATCTCAAAGAGATTGAAGAATGAAGAGATTGAAGATTGTTAAGTCTGGGAAAACACCTCTGCCATCAATGAAGGCAGACCATCAACTAAAACTCAGCAAACTTGAAGTGAACAGGAATGAGCAGCAAAACCCACTTAAACTCACTCTGGAATCTTTCACTGATCATCCTGAGACAAGAATGAGGAGCATATTTTTAACTCAGTCATTTGGTAGCGTCTGGAATGTGTTTTCTGAAAGGCTGATGGATGCAAATTCAATTGGTTTCCATCTGAGGGTGTCAAAGGAAATAGGGAAGCACATTGTAGACGCACCCTAACTCTAACCTTTCAGAGTTCCACAGATACAGGAGTCATCTCTCTGGATTGGAAAATTACACATGTCGCTCCACTTTTTAAGAAGATCAAAAGAGGAAAGCTGGTAAATTACAGACCATTCAGCCTACCATTTGTGTTGGGGAAATTGTTGGACTCTCTAATCAAGGATGGAGTAACTGAACGTAAATTAAAAAAATTCAGTTAATCAAGGAGAGCCAGCATGGATTTATGACAGGTAGGTTGTACCTGATAAACCTCATTGAATTTTTTTGAAGAGGTGACTGAGGCAGGGGACAGGTGAATGTCTGTGGATATTGTTTATCTGGACTTCCAGAAGACATTTAATAAAACCCTTTATAGGCAGTTAAATAAGACTGAAGCACATGGAAATTGAGGGCAAATTTACTGAAAGGGCTAGAAAATTGGTTGAATGGCAGGCAACAGATAATAGGGATAATGAGTAGGTACTCAAATTGGCAAGGTACGATCAGTGGTGTCTCACAAGGATCTGTGTTAGGGCTCAATTATTCACATTCTTTATTAAAGACTTGGATAATGACATAGAAAGTCATATATCCAAATTTGCTGATGACACAAAGTTAGGCAGCATTGTAAACAGTGTAAATGAGAGTGTAAAATTACAAAGGGATATTGATAGTCTTGGTGAATGGGCAAAACTGTGACAAATGGAGTTCAACGTAAGTAAAGGGAAGGTTACCCAGTTTTGACTATAAAATGATAGTTCAGGGTGCTTTCTAGATGGTTTGAAGTGTCCAAAGAGTGTTCAGGTTCATAGATCTCTAAGCTGTCACGATGTAACATTAAAATGGAGCATGTGCAGAAAATAATCAGGAAAGCTAATGGAATGCTGGCCTTTACATCTAGAAGACTGGAGTACAATGATGCAGATGTTATGATGCAGCTATACAAAACCTTGGTTAGAGCCCAGTTGGAGTACTGTGAGTAGATTTGGCACCATAACTTAGGAAAGATATATTGGCCTTAGGGGGAATATAGATTTACAGGATGATACCCGGACTTCTGGGGTAAAGTTATGAGGAGAGATTATACAAATTAGACCTGTTTTCTCCAGAATTTAGAAGGTTAAGGGTAAACTGATTGAAGTCTTCAAGATATTAATAGGAAGCGACAGGGTAGATAAAAATGAATTATTTATGCTGGTTGGGAATTCTCAAACTAGGTGGCATAATCTAAATATTAGCATCAGACAGTTCAGGAGAGATGTTTAGAAGTACTTTTATACACAAACTGTGGTAGATTTTTGAACCTTCTCATCCACAAATGGCAGTGGGTGCAGGATCAGTTGTTAATTTTAAATCTGAGATAGATACATGTTTGCTTACCAAAGCTTTTAAGGGATATGTGCCAAGCACTGAGTTAGAACACAGATCAGCCATGATCTTACTGAATGGTGGAAGAGGCCGAAGGGGCTGAATGGCCTGCTTCTGTTCCTATATAACTAACAGGGAATCAGATAAATAATCAAAAGGAAAATATACAAGTCTCTGCTGAAGGAGCTGGAGAATGAGCCAAACTGGATAACAATTTTAATGTTAATGTTCATCTCTCTCTGCATCTTCTTGGCAGCTGTAACACTGCACCCTGCTCTCTGTTTGACACCCTGGTGTGCATGTATAGCACGATCTCAGAAGTCACACAACACCAGGTTATAGTCCAAAAGGTTTATTTGAAATCACAAGTTTTTGGAGCTCTGCTCCTTTGTCACTTCACCTGAGGAAGGAGCAGCACCTTGAAAGCTTGTGATTTTAAATAACCCTGTTGGACTATAACTTGGTGTCGTCTGACTTCTGACTTTGTCCACCCCAGTCCAACCCGGTACTACCATATCATAATATCTGCCTGTAAAGCATGTAAGACAACACTTTTCACTGTACCTCGATACACATGACAATAATAAATCAAATCAAAATCAAATCAGTTTGAAAAAGCTGGAGCACAAGTCTTCCAGGACTGCCTTCTGCACTGAGCTATTCTGTGATTCTGATTATCATATCTTTGTGTTAAATCTTGTCCAACACATTACTGCACAGAAAAAAATACTATTTTGTTGTTAAAACCTGTTCATTATCATATTATATTATCACCTACACAAGCTGTGATTAGGTACCAAATCCTCATCATGAATTAGAGCCTGCTCATTTGGTAACCGTATTTGTCATAACCTTCTTAGCTTCTTGCAGACTGTAGACCCTCCACCATCCTGCGTTCTTTTCAGTATCATTGTGTACTAAATTTGTCTTCTCACGTTGTGATTTGCTGTAATCTGCAATGGTTATCTTCACAAATCATAAGCTGTTTATTTCTATAACATCACTGACCAAAGCTTGTTCTTATCTTCTCTACAAAGTGTACAGCTGCAACAAGGAAGATTAGGTTTTCGAGTCTGAGGTGCTGAAGATGTGATGATAGTAGCAGATATCATGTCACTATTGGCTCGCAGAGATTATTTTTGTTTTACAAACCACTTAATCATGCCTTACTAAAGTTAATTAATTTTTGCGAACTTACAGACGGATGCCAAACTTTATGTGGCTGACTTGACATTGGGAAAATGAGTTGTCTCCTTTTGCCAGAGTTATGATTTCTCTTGCAGAGGCAACAGTGCATCTTGTTATCACTCAAAGGAATGTAAGAAAGCACATTGCAAGTGGAATACTTCTGGCATCCAGTTGTCACAAACATTTTTGCTCTCACTCCCTGCTCACAACACAACCACCAATCTTGAAAATCCGCAGGTTAGTTCAAACTACCTGCACTGCCCATCACCTAATCACTCCACAATAACTTGTTCAACTTGCCTTCCGTGAAGCAACCTTCCCGAGCAAAATCACCAGCACACATCCTGCGGGTCAAGGAATGCGAAACATGTGAAGTCTCTAGTATGTTCCTTGCGACAAATTTCATCAGTTGAATGGCAGGATTTTTACAATCACTGCAAGAGTGGTCTTTGCTAAACAGGGTCAGGGTAAGCCGGGGTCTCTGTAGCCAATGGGTCTCAACAGCTTGCACTTGCAGACAGTCATCAACAATGGTGCCTCTCCAGTCTGGAAATGCATATTCATCTTTAGGAACTATCTGGGAGAAAATGGAACGTTTTGAAATATTTGGACATTCTCGGGATTGAATAGGGGCTTAGCATGTGATTTCTTGGAAACTAAACTAATAGTTTAATGCTGTGGTTTACTTGCTTTTTTTTTATTCATTTGTGGGATGTGGGCATCATTGGCTAACCAGCATTTATTGCCTGTCCTTAGTTGCCCTTGAGAACATAGTGGTGAGCTGCCTTCTTGAACCGCTGCAGTCCACCTGCTGTGGGTTGATGCACAATGTCTGAGGGAGGGAATTCCAGGATTTTGTCCCAGCAACAGTGAAGGAGCGGTAATATATTTCCAAGTCAGGATGGTGAGTGGCTTGGAGGGGGAGAGCTTGCAGGTGGTTGTGTTCCCATGTATCTGCTGCCCTTGTCTTTCTAGATGGAAGTGGTCATGGGTTAGGAAGGTGCTGTCTGAGGATCTTTCACAAATTGCTGCATTGCATCTTTTAGATAGTATTGGTGGTGGAGAGAGTGAATGTTTGTGAACGTAGTGCCAATGAAGCTTTGTCCTGGATGGTGCCAAGCTTCTTGAGTGTTGTTGGGGCTGCACTCATCCAGGCAAGTGGGGAGTATTCCATCACACTCCTGACTTGTGCCTTGTAGATGATAGACAGGCTTTGGGGAGTCAGAAGGTGAGTTTCTCGCTGCAGTGTTCCTGGTTTCTGACCTGCTCTTGTAGCCACTGTGTTTATGTGGTGAGTCCAGTTGAGTTTCTGATCAATGATAACCCCAAGGATGTAGATAGTGGGCGGATTCTGTGATGGTAACACCATTGAATGTCAATGGGTGGTTAGATTGTCTCTTATTGGTGATGGTCATAGCCTGGCATTTGTGTGGTGTGAATGTTACTTGTCATTTGTTAGCTGAAGCCTAGATATTGTCCAGATCTTGTTACATGTGAACACGGACTGCTTCAGTATCTGAGGATTTGTGAATGGTGCTGAGCATTGTGCAATCATCGGCGAACATCCCCACTTCTGACCTTATGATGAAGGAAAGGTCATTGATGAAGCAGCTGAAGATGGTTGGGCCTAGGATAGCACCCTGAGGAACTCCTGCAGAGATGTCCTAGAGCTGAGATGATTGACCTCCAACAACCAAGACCACCTTCCTGTGTGCCAGGCATGACTCCTACCAGCGGAGAGCTTGCCTCTGACACCCATTGATTCCAGTTTTGCTAGGGCTCCTTGATGCCACACCCAGTCGAATGCAGCCTTGATATCAGTCTCACTTCAGTTCTTACTGGAAATCAAGTGACTTTGGAGAAACAGTCAAGCAAAGCTTTCAAGGAGATAAGAGGTGACGATTATTATCTTAATTATTCAAAATACCTAACTTTGAAAGGACTGGGGTGGCGGGGGTGGGAATGGGCTCTTAGCAGACCTTTCTGGTCTTACAGTTTTACTTTACAGACCCAGAAGCTGCAGGCCTGCTATCTGGACTCCTGTTTCTCAGTGGAAGTTCCTGAGAAAATTAGAGTTTCTACCTATCAGTACTTCTGTCTACCTGCTAAAACCTGAAGAAGTGGACTGTGTTCAATTCCCAAAAGACTCTAATGCAAGTTAATTACAATCAGAACTGGTCACTAATGTCAATCTATAGTTGTTGGAAATTCATCTTTGTTGACCGCAAATTTACCGGCCATGAGAGGTCATCACACTTTATCCTTTGTTTCCTGACCCTTTGCTCAGGAGAGTTGATTTTATTCTTTTTTGCCTTCTTTTATAAAAAAAACCCGTCCTTGCTGAAACTTGTCCTCTTTGTGTTGTGTAGTGTGTTTTGTGTCTGTGTGCAAAAGTCTGTCTGTAGATGGAATTGGAAGGATTTAGTTTCAATTCTGGATTATAGTTTGGATGTTAATTAAGGTTTGGTCTTGCTTTAAGAATAAACTTTGTTCATAATAAATGGATTATTTTGAGCTAACTAACGAAGACTGGTTCAATGTTTCTTTAATTCTGGATAACAGTTGAACAGAATAACCATTGTGCTAATTGAATCCACAGATTTAAAATATGACTGATAGAGTAATGGGAGCAAATTACCACAGATGCTGGAATCTGCACTGAAAGCAAAAATTGCTGGTAATCACAGCAGGTCAGGCAGCATCCGTGGAGAGAGAGCAAGCTAATGTTTCAAGTATAGATGACTCTTCATCAGAGTTGATGTGAGATGTAGAGGAGGCAACATTTATGCAATAGTGTGCAGATGGAGTGCTGGGGGGAGAAAGGGTGCTGATTAAGTGAGAGGGACTTGATGGTCGGTGAATTGTAACAAGACTAAGAGATGGGTTAAACTTCATAATCTCAGCAAATGAGGAGGCAATCACTTGGCTCTGGAGAATTGCAATTGCTAAATAAATAATACCATTTCAAAAGATATCATCAAGTAATTGTGGTTAGTTAACTATTGTACTGTTATACAATTAAATGCATGTCTCTCTTGCTTTATTATCTTGCATGCTTCAGGATATCGCTAAATACTGTACACACTGTTGTACTGTAAATGTAGCCACTAATTAGTGTGCAGTAAGCTCCCAAAATTTGCAACATGATAGTGTCATATAAAGATTTGTTCAAGTCAAGAAGAAATATTCGATTTCTTAAGATGCATCTTGTTGTAGACCAGACCAGGCACCCCAAAGAATATCATGGAGATACCTTAGACTCTAACATTCATATTTTTTCAAAAGGCAAGGGTAAGTTGCTGTGTTCCAAATATGATTTGATACCACTAAGCTGTAAGCAAGCCACACTATATTCTTACAACGTAGTTAAAATACAACAAAAAGAAGAATTGGCATAACTTTACTCTATTGAAACGATTAAGACAATGTATTACTTAACCACTAATCATCAACTGTTCCAATAGAGGCAGCATTCTATAAACGTACCCTTGGCAAAGGCGACACAGTTATTATTCTCACGTGCTGTCTCTCTCCAGTCCAGTAGAAAGAAACACTGGAAGAAACAAGGTGCCCCTTTTAACTTTTAGGAGGAAACCTCTGTGTCTAAGACTTCACTCTAGCAGCAGAGAACGCAAGCTTTCAGTTCCAGCAGCCAGCAAAACCCATCAACTAACTGGTGGCACAGTGGCTCAGTGATCAACACTGCTGCCTCACAGTGCTGGAGGCTGGGGTTCAATTCCAGCCTCAGGTGACAGTCTGTGTGAAGCTTGCATCTTCTCCCCATGCCTCTGTGAGTTTCCTTCCAAAGTCCAAAGATGTTAAGGTTAGGTGGGTTGGCCATGCTTAATTGGCCCATAGTGTCCAGTGATATTTAGGGTGGGAGGATTGTGTCTGGGTGGGATATTTTTCAGAGGGTCAGTGTGAGCTCCATGGTTTCAATAGCCTTCCATGCTGCAGGGATTCTAACTGACAGCAAAACCAAAATCTCTTTTGTCTGTGTGAGCCCGCACACTCATGAATTTTTTGTCTTTAAAAAAGAACACCCATGGAAAACTCAAAGCTATTTAGTAACTGCCTGTCTGATGGAGATGTTTCTGCACCACTGTGATGATGGCCCTCTGCAGGAGAAACAGGACAGAATGTATTTCTTAAAGGCATGTATCATCGCAATATGATGTCCCTGAAGAGGAGAAAGATGGAAGATTTTGTTTGCAGAATTAAAATTGGTGTTGCCTTCATCTATGAACTCATTCAATATCCATATTTCAACAGGTTGCCCCATTTCCCTCCAGGTGATGGGATCACACTGGATAGGAACTAGGTCTCAGATTCTATTCCTGATACATGGTGAGTCAGCCAATTGAAGCATTAACAATGTTTGAAGAACTATAATTGGACTCAATTGATTGGATATGTCATCCAGGCAGCCAATGGAGGGCAAAGGGATTTTTGAACCATTATAGATTTTTTTGTTGTTATTCTTTCACCAGATGTGGCCATTGCAGATAAGGCCTCCATTCTTTTCCTATCCCTAATTGACCTAGAAATGATTTGGCCATTTCAGAGGGTAGCTAAGAGTCAACCACATTGCTGTCTGGAGTCACATGAAGGCCAGGCCAACCAAAGACAGCAGATTTCCCTGCCTGAAAGACCTGAGTGAAATCAGATTTTTATTTATTATAAGTGGATTAGTAGATGGAAACAATTGATGATGTTGAATAGGTTTACATATGTATAACCTAGAAATAGGAGAAGGCCATTCAGCCCCTCAAGGTCACTTGCCATTCAACAAGATCATGGCCAATCTGATCATGGCCTGAATTCTACTTTCCTAGCTACTTCCCATGTCCTTCCAGTTCCCTGTTAATTAAATAAATTTAAATTCCGTCCTTGCTCATGGTGAGATTGAATGGATGTCTGTACTTAGCCACAATCAGAAATTACATTCATCCTACCAAGTTCCAGGTGAAGACATTCTCCAACAAAAGAGAATATAAACATTCAGAGGCATTATCATCAACATCCTAGAAGTTACCTGAAACTTAACTTGGCCAACTGCATAAATACTGTGACTATGTGAGACAGTCAGAAACTTGGAATACTGTAGTGATCAACTCCTCTCCGACTACTCAAACCCTGTCCACCATCTACAAGGCACATTTCAGGAGTGTAGTTGAATCCTTCCCACTTGCTTGGATGGGTGCGGCTCTAACAACACTCAGGAAACTCAACACCATTCAACGCAAAGCAGTTGATTTGATTGGCATCACTTCCATCATTTTCAACTTGAAGTTGATGTTCAATAACAGCAGTGCATACCATCTCCAAGGTGCATTTCAGGAACTTAGCGATGTTCCTTAGACAGCACCTTTCAAATCTGTGAACTCTACCACAACAGCAGCACTATGTAGGACTACCATCATCTGCAAGCTCCCCTCCAAGCCACACCATCCTAAATTGGAAATATATCCTTCAGTGTGACTAAGTCAAAATACTGGAATTCCTTTCTGAACAGCACTCTTGGTCTCCCTACATCACAAACACTGCTGCATTTCAAGAAGGTAGCTTGCGAGCCACCTCCTCAGGTGATGAGTAATAAATGCTAAGCTTGTCAGTAATTCTCACTGCTCAATTAAAAATAAAACAGATTATCTGTTCATTTGCTTCACAACTGATTGTGTCAGTTTGCTGTGAGAAAGTCAGTTGCAGTGTTTCATATCACAATAAATACTGCCCATCAACAGTATGCAATAATCTGAAAAACACTTTGGAATGTGATGAGGTGCTATATAAATTTCTTTTAAGTTCTTTCCTTTAGATAGAAAAGAGAGACATGATTGCTCTAAAGGATATTGTGACCCATTGTGCAATATAGGCATATGTGTTGGAAAAGTACAATCCCATGAATGAGGAGGTGTCTGACCATCACTCAGGGTTATATATTTGATGAAAGGCCATGTGGATGAATTAAGAAGCAATAGTGTTAATGAACCAGGACCTGAGCAATAGTAGTGGGGGCAGGGGGCAGACAGAGGGCTATTATATAGACTCCTGAAGGGCAGGGAAAAAGGGCAAATTATGGACAAACAGGCGTGGTGTCCAGGCTACAACTGCTTCATTGGTGTAGCTATCTAAGCTTGCAATGCTCTGACACCTTAAATTTTACATGTATGTGCTTCTCTTATTTAAATTGGTTCTCTCATTGAAGCTTGGTGGAGTGTAGAAAGGCCTGTGCTATGACAAAAATCCTGCTTCTTCTTTGTTGGATAAACAGATGCCTTTAAGTTACAAGCAGCACACATTGGACATCACTTGCAGCTGCAGAACTCATTCTTTTTTCATGTGGTTAACCTGTTTTGGTACATGGTTCTTTAAACAAAACTCTCCCTGCACTTTCATATATTGAAATTGATTGAAGAAGGAATTATAACATGGCAATAATTTACATGTGACTGCATTGTGAATGAGACATGAATATATTCCTCATCTTGTCCCATCATTGTATTAATATTAACCTCTCCTTCCCACATCAACAAATCTTTCCCCTGGTCCTCTGCATTCCTGGTTGAGTGAATCCTTTGATCTACCCTCTGTGTACCGATTGTGCTGTGCTAGTAACCCCAGTTAGCAGCGAAAATCCTCCTCTTGTGGACGTCACCCTGAAAATCCTTTGATTTCCTCCCACAGTCCAAAGATGTGTAGGTTAAGTGGATTAGTCCTGGGAAATGCAGGTGGGGCTGGGTCTGGGTGGGATGCTCTTTGGAGGAGTGGTATGCATTGGATGAGTTGAATAACCTGATCCCACACTGTAGGGATTCTATGATGAAATTCTCAATAACTATTTTGTCTTTAAATCTCTGACCATTTCTCTGTCTTCTAACAGCTTTAATTCCTCCCTTGTCTTTGATACATATGCTGTGAAAGTGTTTGGTAAAATAAAACAGGAGCTAATAAGAAGAAGTTGCAACCCAATTATTTACTAGCCTTTGCTTAATTAGTCCTGTGTCTGTGCCTCAATTATCGCTTTGCATTTTGGCTGACCATCGCCCCAGTAGTTCAGGCTGACATAATGAATACAGACACTCCAGCCTGTTCGCTCACTTTTTAAAGCTGCAGTTGGGTTTTCAGTTTCCCAGATGCTATTAAATTACATCAAATTTGTGTCTTCCACTTTTCCGAGGAGAAGTGTGCTTTAACCTGGTACTGTAGAAGAAATAGTTGCTCAAATGTTAAATGTTGTGCCACCGACTCTGCAAATCAGGAAAGGGAGAAGTGGATTTTTAAGTGGGTGATTTTGAATGACAAATTTTTATTCAAGCACAGCCTCATACACTTTTTTTTTCTCTCTAATGGGGAATAGTGGACAGGTCCCAGAAGGAATTAAAATCAGTCATATTTGGAAATGAACTTACTGGAGCTGCATTCTGATATGTACAAATTGGAGCAGTATGTGTCCTTGGTCATAGAATCTCTTACAGTGTGGAAGCAGGTTATTAGGATCATCAAGTCCAGACTGACCCTCTGAAGAGCATGCTACCCAGACCCACCCTCCTCCTGTAACCCTGCATTTCCCATGGCTAACCCACCCAGCCTGCACATCCCTGGACACTATAGGCAATTTAGCATGGCCAATCCACCCTAACCTGTACATCTTTGGACTGTGAGAGGGAGCCAGAGCACCCGGAGAAACCCACAAACAGACGGGGAGAACACAGAGCATAGAACAGTACAGCACAGGAACGGGCCCTTCGGCCCATGATGTTGTGCTGGACATAATGCCAAATTAAACTAACCCCTTCTGCCTGCCCTTGGCCCATATCTGTCCATTCCTTGCATATTCATGTGCTTGTCTAAAAACCTCTTAAACTCCCCTGTAGTATTTGCCTCCACCACCAACCCTGGCAAAATTCCAGACTCCTACTGCTCTGCGTAAAAGAAACCCTGACCTTCATACCTCCTTTGAACTTCCCCCCACTTCACCTTGAATGCACACTGCATAGTACTATACATTTTTTAGAGAATGTGCAAACTCCACACAGACAGTTGCATGAGGGTGGAATATGAACCTGGGATCCTAGCACTGTGAGGCAGCTAACCACTGAGCCACTGTAGCCTTTACTGCTGTACCCATTCTGTATGGCAGGAGAATTCCCAGCATGATGAACCATTATGATGGCAGCTCCGAGTATGGCCAACAGGTCACAATGTTGTACTTGATCCCAGAACTTCTGAGCCAGAAGTAAGGACACTACCCCCATGCCACAAGTAAACAGTGACACTCCCTGTGTCTACCTAGCTGTGCACTGGTTGTTTCATGTCGCAGGGGCCAACAGATAGATTCACTACTGTGCTGATCAGTTAATGAGTCTTGAAGTAGTTGAGGCTGCTCTTGCTTAACTTGCTTAAAATGACATTTCAATCCTTCACATCCATCAGAGGTAAGAAAGATGTTTTTGCCTCTCAAACAACAATTCTGCATCCAAAACATTTTTCACAGCAACTACTCAGCAGGAAGGGAATTATTTTCTCTGACTATTTTGTACATTGGCAGAATTCCATGGAAGGTGGCAGTTTTGATAACGCATCTTAATAATTTACTTCACATCAAAAAAGCAAACCAAGCTAATTATCTTGAAATAAAACAGAGTGATTCATTATACGCGAACAAATGAGACCTAATTCTTCTCCATTGTACTGTGTGGTCAGAAGGTGACCGTGCAATGATCCTAAAACCTCTACTGCGACAAAACAGAAATATTACTGCTTTTATCTCACTGCACTATTTCCCCTGAGGTTTCATGAAGTTGTTTGGCTAAGCAGTGAGCTGTATAAACTCACATTTTTGCTCAGGTACAGTGCATTTTCAGTCATAGAGTCATAGAATCATAGAGTCATACAGCACAGAAACAGACCCTTTGGTCCAACCAGTCCATGCTGACCATAATCCCAACCTAAACGAGTCCCGCCTGCCTGCGCTTGGCCCATATCCCTCCAAGCCTTTCTTATTCATGTACTTATATAAATGTCTTTTAAATATTGTAACTGTACACACATCCACTACTTCCTCTGGACATTCATGCCACACACGAATCACTCTTTGTGTAAGAAGTTGCCCCTCATGTCATTTTAAAATCTTTCTCCTCTCACCTTAAAAATATGCCCCCTAGTCTTGAAATCCCGCACCCTAGAGAAAACATACCCGCCATTCAGGTTATTTATAACCGTCATAAATCTCTGTGACCTCCTACAGTCCCAGCCTATCCAGACTCTCCACATAATTCAAATCCTCCATTCTCGGCAATATCCTGGTAAATCTTTTCTGAATGTTCTCCAGCTTGATACTATCCTTCTTCTTGCAGTTAGCTAATCTCACCTGATCTCTTTGATTAGGGAAAGGGGAATTAATTTAGGCTGCTGCCCCATGACTTCTCCCAGTGACAATCCTAGAAAATGCATAAGTGGAAATTAAGATGTCTCGGGTTTGTGTTTTGACCATTGCTCGGGTAAAATAACTTTCTAACCTTCACGTCACGTAAGATTGCCATGCCTGCAGTTTGGAGGCCACTAGGCACTGAATCTGGCAGCACAGGAAGAGACTGGGTTAAACTTTCTGACACAGGTGAATGATAGAGAATTTTATTCTTTTCACTTTACATATGGCCATCCTAAAGGTTTGAGGATCTTCATTCCTTGAGTGATCATTATTTATGCTATCGGCTATGTGTCAGCCTACTTTGATCTCTGCATATGTGCACAGTGCCAGTAAGTCCTGAGCTGTAAGTGTGGAGCTGGAAAATGACAGCATCCAAGGAGCAGGAAAGTCAACACTTTGTCATGTTGACTTCCCTGCTCCTCGGATGTTATCTTACCGGCTGTGCTTTTCCTGCTCCACATAATTGACTCCAGCTTCCAGCATCTGCAGTCCTCACTGTCTCCAAATTGCTGAGCTGTCCTACTTCAGGGCTGGGTTGTTTGATAGTGAAAAATCTACAGTAAAGGTGACAAATGCTCTTACTTTCAGCAGAAGGCTTCCACAGTTGTTGTCTCCTAGAAAGGCCAGTCCTGAAAGGACAGTTCTGATTCTAAACTATACACATTGTGAATCAGCATTTATTTAGAGATACTCATTACAAATGTATGCCTCCCAGCCCAACCATAACAGCTTTAGCCTGCTCCTGTAGATAGGAACACTAGTTGATCCCCCACTTCATACCCATCACTTGCTTGGAATTAAAACAACTCATTTGTATGTCAGCAACTAGGGGTCACAACTCCAAGACTGTCAGCAGGAGAGCTAGGAGTGAGATGAGGAGGAACTCCTTTACTCAGAGAATTGTTAGGATTTGGAATGCGCTGCCTGGGAAAGTGGTCGAGGCAGATTCCATAAGGGGATTCAAAATAGAGCTGGATATATATTTGAAATGGATGAAGTTAGAAGGCTACGGAGATAGGGCTGGAGAATGTGATGATCTTGGCTGCTATTTAGGGAGCTGGTACAGACACAATGGGTTGAATGATCTCCTTCTCTACAGTAAAATTCTCTGATTCTATGATTCTAAATTGATATGCAATGAGTAACAGTAACTGTCATTGGGGGAAAAAAAAGTCATGGATTTTGTCTTCTCTTACTGGGGATGTAGAGTAATTGCTTGAAATTTTCAGAGCCAGCGACATGTGCCAAGGTTCAAAGAATTCAAATTAGGCAACATTAGAAAAGTAGAAGGGAATGCGACAGGGAACAGATAATCAGAAATAGAACAGTAATTTTATTTGTTTCATAGGAAGTGGGCGTGTCTTGCTGGACATAAATTTGTTGTCCTCCGTAATTATCCTTGAGGAACTGGCAGTGAACCATCTTCCACTCTTGTGTGTGGACAGGAACAGTGTTTACTGAACATAGCTGTATACAGAAAAGTGGTAAGAAAGGACATCTTAATGATTCTGATGTGGCTACTATGTTCTCACATGCTAAGTTGCTATGCCTAGGGCAAGGGAACAGTTCTCTTTACTCAATGTCTTCCCCCAAGTTCTTTAACAGTGCCCCTTTCTTTTACCATTAACATTTTTAATCCAGTTATTGTTCCCCCCCCACCCCCAGCTCAGTGCCCTCCCAAAAGTCTCTTGTGCTTAAGCGACTAATGGGCAATAGCGTTCTCAATTCTTTTAGAAAATGTGAATGTTGTGTCAGCTCCCTTGTTGATTTTTTGAAGGGTCAATGCATTCCACTTTGGGTTGTAACTCACAAAGACTTAAATGTAGGAGCAGTGAAGATCAATCAAAGAGAAACCTATTCACAGGAGCTGGTCTTGAATGGTCACCACCTTGATGAAAAGGAAGTCAAGGACATGAAAATTCCCCTCTCCTTTCTGTCTGCCTTGTTCCCTGTCTCAGGGGGAAATGTATTAGATGAGAAGAAGAATGAAGATTAAAGATCAGGCTGGAGATGAGGAAATGAAGACTTCACTAGTTTTAGGACATGAACGCATGTTTCTGTAGGTATTGGTCTTGATACCTTCTGAGTGGGAGGTTGATGAGGTTCAGGTAAGGATATCTCAGTGATTCTCTCAGACTGTTATATTAAGAATGACAGAATAAAGTGTCAAAGCAAGACCAATGGGAAACTGTTGTGTGGTATGCTAATTTACAGAGCTATTTAGTCATAGAGTCATAGAGTAATGCAGCATGGAAACAGTCCCTTCAGCCTAAACTGGTCCACGCTGACCATAGTGCCCACTCAGCTAGTTCCAATTGCTCACATTTGGTCCATATCCCTCTAATCCCTTCTCATCCATGTACCTATCCAAAATACAATTTGAAAATACAATCTCCTTCTTTTGTCATTTTCTGTCCTCAACAAAGATCTAAAGATTTTTCATCCCTCTCTCTATTATTTTGACAGCTCATTAACTGTAGCAGAGAGTTTCTTCAGCAAGTCATTCACTGTGATTTCGAAGTGAAGAACATGACGACAATAAGAATGTGATTGCATGGGAGGAGGTGAAGAAGATGTTGCCTGGGGTGGAACATTTCAGCACTGAAGAGAGGCTGGATAATCTTGGGTTGTTTTCTTTGGAGCAGAGAAGGTTGAAGGGGGATCCTAATTGAAGTGTATAAGATTATGAGGGGCATGGACAAGGTGAATAGAAAGCAACCAATTCCCTTAGCTGAAGAGTCAGTAACAAGGGGGCACAATTTTAAAGCAAAAGGCAAGAGGTTTAAAGGAAATTTGAGGAAAAGCTTTTTTGCCCAGAGGGTGGAGTGGGTTTGGAATGCATTGCTTGGGAGGGTAGTTAGGTCGGAAACCTCACAATCTTTACAAAGTACTTGGATGAGCAGTTGAATGTCATAACATTAAGGCACTGAGACTAGTGCTGGAAAAATGGGACCAGCGTAGGCAGTAGTTATTTTTGGTAGTGCAGACTTGATGGGCCAATGGGTCTGTTCTATATTGTGTGATTCCAAGATTCTTCTATGATTTCGGTAACAAACAGGATTTTTAATCTTCGTAAAAAAATGTCACTTGTGTGAGAACAGTAGTCTAAGCATGAATATTTTGAAAATCTTCTAAAAGCTTTTCACTTTCAGTCTGCAAGGCTTGATTGTGCATTTTGACTGCTAGTATCTAGACCTTTAGGTCAGGAATCTCAATGACATACTTAAACTGTGCCAATGTTTGTTGAATTCTGAGCTGTCTAAGTTCATTGCTATGTTTAACTTTAAACTCAGCGAAAGCACTGTGTCCCTTTGAGCTTCATAATCTGAGTATGTTTACTTTGTGTAAAACTGTATAAACTTTATAAAGCTGCCATAAAACTCGCTATAGCGTTTTCAGAGATAGCAAGAACTGCAGATGCTGGAGTCAGAGATTACACAGTATGGAGCTGGAGGAACACAGCAGGACAGGCAGCGTCAAAGGAGCAGGAGAGTTGATGTTTTGTTTCTGAAGAAGGGTCCCGACGCGAAACGTCAGCTTTTCTGCTCCTCTGATGCTGCCTGGCCTGCTGTGTTCCTCCAGTTCCACACTGTTATCTATAGCTTTTTGATGGCTTTTGCTGCAACTTTCAGCTGCCATCTTTGCAGATCAACAATGTCTATTAGATGTTAAATATTAACACAATTCATTTTAGACTTATGATCACTTTCTTTCTGAATAACTCACAATTAGTTACTTCAAAAGAATCATAGAATCCCTACAGTATGGAAACAGGCCATTCAGCCCAACACTGCTCCTCTGAACAGCATCCCACCCAGACCCATTCCCCTACCTCTGTATTTCCCATGTCTAACCCAACTAACCTAAACATCCCTGGGCACTATGGGCAATTTAACATGGCCAATCCACCCTAACCTGCACATCTTTGGACTGTGGGAGGAAACCAGAGGAAACCCACACAGACATGGGGAGAATGTGCAAACTCCACACAGTCGCCCGAGGTTGGGATTGAATGCAGCTCCCTGGCACTGTCAGGCAGCAGTGCTAACCACTGAGCCGCCATATCGTCCCCTTTTATCAGGGTTAATTATGGTGGGCCTTTGCTGAGGTTTGAAGTTATTCTGTAAACATGCCAAGCTCACATTGACGTTCTCAGTACATGACTGCTGGGATTAATTGCAGACAATTGCTTTCTGCCTATGCAGCTGGTAGTTGGCCCCAATTATGTTGGCTGAGGATTAGTACAAATGATTTTTTTATATAAGCTCTGACACCTCTTTCTCACATGATCCAAAATGTCTCTCTAATTCCTGAACTCTTGGTATCTCAGATTCTCTGGCCACTTTACTAACTGTAGAAATTTCTGAATTTTTACTTGCTTTCATTGCTGGCTGAACTAGCACAAGGTTATGCCTTGTGAGGCAGTGGTCCGGCTATCCATTATGAAGAAATTCTTCATCTAACTGGGGTTGTACTTGCTATTGCTGTGTCTTATGGACAGTTTTCATTATTGGGCAGACAATATTACTCTTTTTTTATCTTCTTCAAGGAAGCAATGATTCTCATTGAAAGAGAGCAATTGGGTTGTCGGGTTAAGTGTTCCCTGAATCCAAAAGTACAGGAAAATCCAACATTTCAGACTTGACTAAATAAATGATTGAACGACCTGTGTGCTTGTTTCCTTCTCTGCAACTGTATTCTGAAAGAGCAAACCACTGTCTGGAACATCCTCTAAATCCTCCGATAATGTTTCCAACTTTAAGCTGGGGTTAGAAACTTTGAGTTCCATATAAACGACTTAAAGTGCAGATTCCCTATGCCAATACTTCCACTGTGCAAAACATATTTTAGTGTAAATACACTAATTCACTTGCTGTCAGCTTTTTCTTTGAATGACCCACATCAGGGTGGTAAACCTGTGAAAATCTCTTTGATCAAAGATTATTGAACAGCATGCAAATACATCCTAATGAATTATTTTCACTTGTGGACTATTCAGTCCTTATTTTCCAAGTACTTTCCCAATTAGTAACTAACTTTCTTTGATTATGTGTCATTAATCTCTCGCTGTAATTAGAACCTGACATTGTACTTACTGCTTTTGGAGCAATGAAGGGAATATAACAATTTCTAATGATCCCTAGCCTAAATGGTGAGAGATTGCAGAGCTTTGAAATGAAGGGGGATCTAGGTGTCCTAATACATAAATTGATCTCAGAAAGCAATTAGGGAATCTAATCAAATGTTATTGTTTCTTGCAAGATGAATTGAATACAAAAGTAGGGAGGTTGTTCCTCAGATATGCAGGGCATTGTGGAGGCCACATATGGATTACTACATACAAAAAGTGGTCTCCTTTTCGAGGAAGGATGTAAATAGGTTGGAAGCTATTCATAGCTGGTTTACCAGACTAATATTTGGAATGGGCTGATTGACAAATGAGGAAATGCTGGACAGTCATAGAGTTGTACAGCATGGAAACAGACCCAACTCATCCATGCTGACCAGATATCTTAAATAAATCTAGTCCCATTTGCCAACATATACCTCAAAATCCTTCCTATTCATGTGTCCATCCAGATGTCTTTTAAATGTTGTAATTGTACCAGCTTCAACTACTTCCTCCAGCAGCTCATTCCATACACCTCTGTGTGAAAAAGTTGCCTCATTTTTCCCTTTCCAATCTTTCCCCTCTCACCGTAAACCTATGCCCTCTAGTTTTGGACTCCCCCACCCTGGGGAAAAGATGTTGGCTATTCACCCTATCCATGCCCCTCATGATTTTATAAACCTCTATAAGATTACCCCTCAGCCTCTGACATTCCAGGGAAAATAGCTCCAGTCTATTCAGCCTCTCCCTGTAGCTTAAACTCTCCAACCCCGGCAACATCCTTGTAAATCTTTTCTGAACCCTTTCAAGTTTCACAAAATCTTTCATGCAGCAGGGAGACCAGAATTGACAGTTTAGGTTTGAACCTTTTCAATGCTGAGGGGTCATGACAGGATGCGTGCGACAATATAGAGACGAGGGTTACTGTTTCAAAGTAAAGACCATCCACTAAGACAGAAGTGAGGATTTGTTTTCCTCAAAGAAGTTGTGAGTCTTTGGAACTCCTTTCTTGAAAAGGTGGTGGATGCAGAGTCCTTGAATATTTTTAAGGCAGAGATAGATAGATTCTCGATAAGCAAGGGCAGGGGAGTCGAAGGTTACCAGTGGTAAGGGGAGTGTGGAGTAATCAGTTCAGCCACGATCTATTTGAATAGTGGAGCAGACCCTTGCTATCTCAAGCTCCAGCATCGGCAGTTCCTACTATCTCAGGAGTAAATCATGAGTTTGTGTGTTCGGTGGAACAATGCATTATTACTGATGGATAATTGTCAGGCCCATAGCATACTGTTCCATTGGTGCAATGTTGATCTTAAACAATGACGAGACAGAATACAGGAAAGATATTGAGTGTTTAGTGGCATGGTGTAAATACCAAAAGATCTCCATCAATGTTAGCAAAATGAAGGAACTGGTCATTGACTTCAGGAAGTAGGGTGGAGGTCATGCCCCTGATTGTATCAATGATGCTGAAGTGGAGATGGTCGAGAACACCAAGTTTCTGGGAGTGATGATCACCAACAATCTAAGGAAATTCGGCATGTCCATAAGGACTCTTAACAATTTTTAAAGATGCGCCATAGAAAACATTCTATCTGGATGCATCACAACTTGCTCTGCCCAAGACTGCAAGAAGCGACAGAGAGTCCTGAACACAGCCCAGACCATCACACAAACCAGCCTCCCATCCACTGATTCCATGTATACTTCCCGCTGCCTCAGGAAAGCAACCAACATAATCAAAGACCCCTCCCACCCCAGTAATACTCTCTTTCACCCTCTTCCATTGGGCAGAAGGTATAAAAGTTTGTATACATGTACGAATAGATTTGAGGACATTTTTTCCCCGCTCTTATCAGACTTTTGAATGGACCTCTCAAATATTAATTCTGATCACATTCTCTGTACCTTCTCTGCAGCTGTAACACTGTATTCTGATCTCTGTTCTGTTACCCTGATGCATTTTGCATGGTACGATCTGCCTATATAGCATACAGTATCTTGGTACATGTGACAACAACAAATCAATCAATCGATCAATCATTCAATTGTATGACTCAGTTCCTAGTCGACACGATCTGCTAATGGAAGCAGTCTCTTTGCCATGGGTCATTATGGGCTGGATAGCCCTTTTTAGGGGTTTCACTGACACAGTGGGCTGAATGGTCTCCTGTTACATAAATGTTCTGTGTCTGGAAGAAATGCAAAGCTGTAACCATTTCCCCGTGTGATTCTATTCCTCATTTCTTCATTCTGAGCTGAGGCTATTATCAGTCTGCAAAGGCAGGGAAAGGCCAATCTAGTTAGACGATGCTGTCAGCCTGGTTTGCCACCTCACTCTTTCATTTGTCTTTGTTTTTTTTGTTCTCTGTCACGGTTGGCTGTTGCACGTATCAGCTTTCATTGGTGAGAAGTTGGAATTAATTAGAACCGGAAATGGCAGCAGTGAATCATGCCATATCAACTCAACTTTGATATTTTTAAACTCAGGATTTGCTATTAGAAGATACATTTACTGCAGAAGTGCAAAAGAGTGAGAACCAAATAGTTTTGAATAATTGTGCTTATGTCGGTTCAACCACACCTCTGTTGCTGGAAGAGGTTACGCTTATAATGCAGAGCATTATATGTCAGTTAGATTGGCCGAATTGTGCAAGAGATTGGAGTAAGGATGCGATAGCCTGGGGTTGTCCATCCAAGTAAGAGATGGGTTACAGAGGACAGTACTACGTACAATGGTGTAAAAGAGTTTGCAGAGTCAGATGTCGGACACTCATAGGTTGGGGGAAGTCATTATGGACTGTAAACTACCGACAGAGACAAGGCTACCCATCTCCCCAATGTGTAGAACAGAACCCCAAGATACAAGCCTTGGAGTGGAATTACCACTGACTTGACTATTTTAATGTAATTGTGGCCACCATCCTGTTTTTTTTAAGGTTCTTCCTTGTGGTGTAACCATCACTGGTAGGGTCAGCTTTCACTGACAATCCCTAATTACCCTTGAGTAGACTGACTTGCTAGGCCATTTCTGGATGGCATAGCAGCTGCGCTTAGCACTGCTGCCTCACAGCACCAGGGAACTGGCTCCGATTCCACCTTCGGGTGACTGTCAGTATGGAGTTTGCACATTCTCCCCCATGTCTGTGTGGGTTTTCTCCCCATTCTCTGGTTTCCTCCCACAGCCCAAAGATGTGCAGGTTAGAGTGGATTGGCCAGGCTCGATTGCCCATAGTGCCCAGGGATGTGCAGGTTAGGTGGATTAGCCATGGGAAATACAGGGTTATAGGGTAGGGGTTAGGTCTGAGTGGGATGCTCTTTGGAGGGTCAGTGTGAACTTGATAGGCTGAATGGCCTGTTTCCTCAGAAGGCCTCAGATGTTTCCAAGAGTGATTCCAAGAAAGAGGATTTCAGGTGAACCCTGTTTTTATACTTTTTGGATGGTTTTCTGGAACTTTCTATAGTTCCGATCAATCAGAAAGATACTTTACATTTTGAAACAAGAGTCAATCATTTGAATGACATGCTACTGTTAGATTCCTTGTGTAACAGGGTCCAGTGCCTTTCTGTCTGAGCCCTCCTTTGTTTGGTGACTAAGTTGTTGCAGTACGACTGTCTAGAATAACTGTTACCTTCTACATTATGTTAGTGTCATTAACTCCTGGTTGTTGTGTTTACAGTGTGTCTCGATTATGAGTTTTACTTGGCCAATCAAAGTTTTACTTGGCCAATATTCCCAGCATCCCTTGCTGTTTGGCCACCTGTGTTTTAGGGAGGCTGCTACAATATAAAGGGTGATACAATCCCACAGCTACAGTAATAAAGCAGCTCAAAAGAACCAGGAATTCAGTTCAGAAAGGTGAATGATTTCTTCCTAACAGCAGGGTCAAGTTTTCAGTCTAGTGGAATCCATCACCCTAACCAATCTATGCATGAGCAATTCTATTGCTTTCACTTTTATCTTTAGCAATAACTGTAAGGATATTGTTCATAGCATCATCACCCAATTATTTTCCGGAGGCAGTCCATTTAAAAATAATTATTTTATGAAGAAACTATCAATTCATTGTCATATTCATAGAATTGCCACAGTGTGGCAGCAGACTATTTGGCCCATTGAATTAACACTGACTCTCTGAAGAGCATCCCACCCAGACCCACCACCCTTCCAAATCTCTGTAACCCTGCATTCCTCATGGGTAATCCACCTTGCCTGCACACTATGGAGCAATTTAGCATTGCCAATCCACCCTAACCTGCACATCTTTGGACTGTAGGAGGAAACCCAAGCATCTAGAGGAAACCCACACAGACACAGGGAGAGCATGCAAACTCCACACAGACAGTTCCCTGAGGGTGGACTTGAACGCAGATCCTGGGTACTGTGAGGCAGCAGTGCTAACCACTGAGCCACTGCAATGCCTTCATTGTTAGTCTGAGCTTTTTAATTCTTTATACTTCTAATTTATTATAATGGTTTTGTACTTTGAAGGTCTGTAATGCTGGACTTTTTATTTCTTTATTTCTAATCCTTTTTCTTAACAATTTGTATTGAAGAACCTGTACCTTGGCATCTTGTACCTAAGATGGTGCTTTAAATGGTGTCTTGTAAACTTTTCACTGTGCTCACATGAGTACATGTGACAATAAAGTTCATCCAAAACTACAATTTAAATAAGGTGAAAAGGCAGATTATATAATTAAATTAATGAGAATAATTCAGATGTGGATCAGCAAAACCCTGATCGATATTTCCTCTAGGCACTGAGATTGACAAGATGGACCAGAACGGCGTTTTCCAGTCTTCTGCAATCTTAAGTTCCTGTAATTAACAGTGAAGTGAAAGAGTCCAATCTTTAACTGGATAGTGGAAAAAAAACCACTGTGCATCTGTCATTATAGCTGTGATCCCTGTGGATTAAATGGATTGGCTTGCAATTCTGTGGAATTAATGAATTGATATGAATCTACTTAAGGAGTTCCTCTGGTCGATTATTATTTAATACAAATTAAATGTACAGCCCAATAAGTTTTAAATGCTAATGTTAGGTAACATGCAGAGTATGTTGTTAGTTTATACTATGGTGTATAAGGACACAAGTTCTTTCAGTTGTCTGGTCATCCCAGTTGAATAGTGATCTTAGGTTTCTGGGTTTCAACCACTTTAGTATTCTTGAGCATTCTAATAGAAATATATACATATATATCATATTTGTAAATATTTAATTTGTACCATTAAAATGTGGGTATGCATATTGTTATCATTGGAATTTTGTTTCTTATGATAGAGGCAGACATGTGGTTTCAGTTCTGTGAAAGTGTTTTTTAAAAACAGTTAGTGGAGTTTAATTTAGATAGATGTGAGATGCTGCATTTTGGAAAGGCAAATCAGGGCAGGACTTACATACTTAATGGTAAGCTCCTGGGAAGTGTTGCTGAACAAAGAGACCTTGGAGTGCAGATTCATAGTTCCTTGAAAGTGGACTCACAGGTAAACAGGATAGTGAAGAAAGTGTTTGGTATGCTTGATGCTTGCCTTTGTTGGTCAGTGCATTGAATATAGGAGTTGGGAGGTCATGTTGCGGCTGTACAGGACATTGGTTAGGCCACTTATGGAATACTGCCTGCAATTCCGGTCTCCCTGCTATAGGAAGGACGTTGTGAAACTCGAATGGGTTCAGAAAAGATTTACAAGGATGTTGCCAGGGTTGGAAGGTTTGAGCTACAGGGAGAGGCTGAAGAGACTGGGACTATTTTCCTTGATGTGTCAGAGGCTGAGGGGTGACCTTATAGAAGTTTAAAAAGTCATGAGGGGCATGGATAAGGTAAATAGACAAGGTCTTTGCCCCAGTGTGAGGGAGTCCAAAAGTAGATGGCGTAAGGTAAGAGGGTAAATATTTAAAAGGGACCTTATGGGCAAATTTTTCACACAGAAGATGATGCCTGTATGGAATGAGCTGTTGGAAGAAGTGTTAGACGCTGGTAAAATTACAACATTTAAAAGGCATCTGGATGGGTATGTGAATAGAATGGGTTTAGGGGGATATGGGCCAAATGCTGGCAAATGGGACTAGATTTATAGCCGTAGAGTCATAAAGCATGGACACAGAACCTTTGGTGCAATCAGTCCATGCCGAACATAATCCCAAACTAAACTAGTCCCACCTGCCTGCTCCTGGCCAATATCTCTCCAAACCTTTCCTATTTATGTATCTTTCCAAATGTCTTTTAAATGTTGTAATTATACCCGTATCCACCACTTCCTCAGGAAGTTCATTCCACATGTGAACCACCCTCTGTGTAAAAAACTTGCCCCTCATGTCTTTTTTAAATCTCTCTCCTCTTACCTTAAAAATGTGTCCCCTAGTCTTAAAATCACCCATCTGAGGGAGAAGACAACTACCATTAAGTCAATGGTTTAACTCTATCTATACCTCACATTATTTTATAAACTTCTATCAGGTCATCTCTCAACCTTCTACGTTCCAGTGAAAAATAGTCCCAGCCTATCCAGCCTTTCTTCATAACCAAAACCTTCCATACCTGGCAACATCCTGGTAAATCTCTTCTGAACCCTCTCCAGCTTAATAATATCCTCCCTATAACTGGGTGACCAGAAATGGACACAGTATTCCACAAGAGGCCTCAACAATGTTCTGTGCAACCTCAAAATAACTTCCCAACTCCTATATTCAAAGTATTGAGCAACAAAGGCAAGCGTGCCAAATGCCTTTGTAACCACCCTGTCTATATGTGACATAAACTTCAAAGAATTATGTACCTGCACAAGTAGGTCCCTCTTGCTCTACAACATTACCCAAGGTCCTACCATTAATTTTATAAGCCCTAACCCTTGTTTGTTGTACCAAAATACAATACCTCACATTTATCCAGATTGAAATCCATCTGCCATTTTTCAGCCCATTGACCCATTTGATCAAGATCCCTTTATAATCTTAGAAAACCTTCACGATCTACTATGCCACTAATTTTGGCATCGTCTGCAAAGTTACTAACTATGCCTTCTATATTCTGATCCAAATCATTTATATAAATGACAAACAAAAGAGGACCCAGGACCAATCCCTGTGGAATACCAATGGTCATAGGCTTCCAGTCTGAAAAGCAATCCTCCACTATTACGCTCTGTCTCCTGCCGTTAAGCCAATATCTGGACAACATTGATGAGTTGGACTGAAGGAGTTGTTTCCATGCTGTACCTCTCTATGACTGTATGACTCTAAGTCACTTGGACCAGTGAGAGCCAGTCAGTGCCTAATGCATAATTTCTAAGCAGGTATGGGACTTAGGTCATATGGCAGGGCGCTGCTGCATTTACAGCATATAGAGAAATCAGACCAAGGGCTATGAGTTTAGTTTTGACTTCAGTTCCAAAGAGTTAGGAGTTCACTTCCGAAAGGTTTATGATTTCTTCCTAACGGCGTTGTCAAGTTTTCAACATAGGGGAATCAGACACCTGAGCCAAAATGCGTTTTAGTTTGCGAAACCTCCAAGCCATGAGAGTTTGTCTATAAGTCTTCAAGTTGTCAGAATTGAGAAAAAAGGTTAACCATAAAAATTGAGAAATGTTCATGCCGGTGAACTCAGAAAGGAATCAGAAAACTATCCCAGCAGACCAAGGGAAAGAAACTGGGAAGCATTAGTTAAGTAAATAATTAAAGAGTTGAGATAGAACAGAGATTTCCTTGGATCACTGGGGAAGCAAGAATGGACTTTTTTGTATATACTGGCTCTCTTTTTGATTTGATTTGATTTATTATTGTCATGTGCACTGAGGTACGGTGAAAGGTATTGCCATACCTGCTTATGAACCTGTCGTCAATGAGTCCAATCCAAGTTACAAAAAATTTCCATTTTTGTCTGAAATTCTCTAACTTCTGTCATGTCTCCATTAAATTAACAGTTTATCTCTTGAATGATGAGATACTCTATTAGTTTTTTGTCATCCTGACTGTCATCTGGAGAGGTGGAGATTGCTATACATTGTTTTCAGCAGCAGCAAGGCTTGCTGTGAAAACTGAAGGCACTATCAAAATATTTCAGTCAAATTGGTGTTGGTAAATGTGAAGAAATATTTTTAATTGAACACTACAGAATGTAATTAAAATTAGTATCTAGAATATGCCAGTTACCAAGGATATAGGCCAAAATATTAAGTTACATTCTTTTGTAAAGGATGAATAAGAATTAGGGTAGTTACTTAGAATTCTAATTTTTGGAAGCTAATGATCTAATTTGTAATTAAAAATGTTTTGGATTTGTTTAAATGCTGCCTCTGATTTTTTAAAAACTATAAGCCTCTTAGACATAAGGTGAACTGATGACGTTACTTTGTAGTCAATTTGGTAATGATTTGGTACATCACAATACCCAGTGATCTGATGTTAATTCTGCTGGAAAAATGCAATGTGATGTTTCTGTCAAGTCACCCCTGGCTTAATAGATGTCATATTGGGCTCTGAGCGGCTAATGTAGAGTGGTACCACCAATTCTCCTTTCTATGCTATTGACGATGGTTGACCACTGGTGAGTTTTAACAAGAAGAAACTCTTGTCTTACATAACAAGAGGTTGTTTGTTTCATGATAGCACTATTGACTAGTTAGTAATAACTACTGAAGATGATTAGGAGCCAAGATCATCAGTTCTGATTTCATCAGGATCTTATTCAAGACTGCTTGATAACCCACCCAAAGGCCGAGTGAAATAATCAAATAGGGTGGAACTTAGTGCAACTTCAACATGAGCTCTTGCAGAACCATTACAGTGTGCAATATCGCCTCCCAAACTTCTTTCCGCTTCAGATATCATTTATACTTTCAGGTGCATGATTTCACTTATCATTGCTCTATCTTCCCCAAGTCCCTTGTATCACTGCTGAAGGTACTCAGAAGCTTCCACTGTTCTTTCAGAATGTTTCCCTTCTGACTTTGGAAGATTGACAGTTCTTCGGCTTGAGCCCTGCTGACCTTGATTGTGACCTTCATCATGATTGTTCTGTGATCCATTTCTTTGCTGTAAGATTTTATATCTCTTGGATGTCTTTCACAGAGGATGATGTTCCTGTTAAAACTCACAGTTGGTCTATTGTCCTTTCTGAAGCACCTTTAATCTCCTGAATTTTCTTTGCAAATGAACCTTTCACTACTGACACAGATAGTCGTCCTACAATCTCACCTGGAAGACAATTCATCTCATGAATATCTATTATGGAAGATGGCTGCGCTATAATATTTACTTCCTTGTAATATCCTGGATTTCTGCACAAGATAATTTCTTCAGAATCTGTAGATATTGTTCTGGCTTGCATGTAACTGTACCCAGCTCATCTCCATTTTGTTCAAGTGAATCTTCACTGTTCGCCTGCTGATACATCTGTGTTGAAATATGTGAGCTCTTTACCTCATCTGGTTGATTGGATCAGACATGTTCATGTCCCCTTGGTGGTTGCTCTTTTGGTGAACTAATAATTTTCTCATTTGCAGTCATATTACTCTAGTATTGCTGGTAGCTTACAGCATTATCCCTGTCATTGGTGCCAGTAATTATCCATTAGCAAGGAAAGGATTGAAATGTTGTTCTTCACCTTCCGTTGTCTCATCATCCGATGCCAAAGCCAAATGTACTGTATTAATTTATTCACTGTGCTGTTTTGCTTCCTGAACAATTTCAATTAGTGATCCTTAAGGGAGTTCAAGTGGAGTGTAAGGCCCCTTCTGGTTCTTTGTATTTGTTTCATCTGCCAAACATTGCAGATTTTTGTTGAATGATCTGTCTCATGTAATGATAGGAATATTTTCCAAACTTGACAAGCCTGTGTACTCATTGATTTTGGAGTGAATTATGAGATCTTTGATCTTTTGTTTTAGATCTCTGCCCTCTGAGCCTTGGCTGCAATCTCTAAATGTCTCCAGCATATCCTTCCAAATACATCATCCCGAAGGGAAGCTGGAGTAACTAGTCTTCTGTCATACAGTAGGAAGTTGTCTATATTTCTCAAATGCTGTCGATGCTCATAGTAATTGTTCTCAGCCAATTTATTGGACTTTAGATCGAACCATCCTTCAACACAAAGCTGATGTATGGTAGCCCATCCTTAGCAACTGTTTTGTTCTTGTTAAATCTGCTTGAGCCTCTTTTGGCACGCTGGATACCACTTCCTCCCAGCCATGCAAAACCTTTATTATTGTCATAGTAGATAATCTTTCTTCTTTATAGAAATTTAGATTCTTACTTTCATTATGATAAGTGGAGTTATATATCTGGATGCATAAATGTTATCTATGGGGGAAAAAGAAGCTTTGGAGGAGACGTTGTATAAATAATGGTTCTTCAAGAGCTACTTAAATAAATATGGATCATAAGAGGAGAACTAGCATCAATTTATTAAGGGAGAACTCTGCTTGACCGGCTTGATTGAATTATTTGATGTGGTATCGGAAAGGGATGATTGAGAACAAAGTTATTGGTAATGAACATATAGATATTCAAAAGCAATTTAATAAATATTACATAACAGGCTTGTTAGCAAAGTTGAAGCCCATTGGATAAAGGGGCAGTAGAAAAAATGATATAAGGAGTATGATTTATGCATATTTATGCATCATAATATTTATTTCGAGTTTTGATTTTGAACTGGTGGTGTGTATGAGGGTGATTAATGATTAACTTATCAGCATTTCTGAAACCATGCTATTTTTAAACCAGTATGAGAAAGAGAGTTTCTGGGTTGACAATGGACATTTGTTTATATTATTAGAGTTTCATCACTGGACAGGGCAGACATTGATTTTTTTTGCTTAAGGGAAAGCAGCCATAGTTTGGAGAGACAACACCAGAAATTGCTGGAGAAACTCCACAGCATTTATGAAAAGAAAGCAGAGTTAACAATTTGAGTTCAGTGCCACTTCCTGAGAATTGAGGTTTGGAGAGATTTTGTTTTCAGTTGTCAGAAGTCCTTTTTTGAGGTTAGATGTCAGAAACAGCTTCACTCTGGAGAAAAGAAGTTAGTTCAGAACAGCTCAGGAATAGATTACCTCAGTGTAAGGATTTTAGTTTGATAGTTCCAGACTGGAAGTGTTTGTTAGAACCCTGAAGAGATTATTTGAAGCTGTGAAAATCGATGCTCTGTTGTGTGACTAATCATGAAAAATGCTAGTCAGGCTCTTAATTCCAGGAATTAAAAGAAACAGATAAAATAGTTCTTTGAACACCCTCCACTTTTCCTTCTTTGTTTTACCTATTGACAAAGTTTCCCAGTCTCTGCTCCATTCTATTAAACCTGCTTGACTTAAAGGTCCAAAATTCTAGTACCTGATCTTTGCTTATCTCTTACAAATGCTACATGAAAATTGATTATGTTATAATCAGTATTTGACAAACACTCAAGAACAACCTAGGTCACTAATTAAATCAGACTCATTGATCATTCAAGATGGCGGCAGCGGAGTAGCAACATTTGGACTACTGAGTCTGGGGCTCATCCACTTCCATCGGTTTTTCTTTATCCCTCTTTTTTATTTTTCTTTGAAGTCTTTTCTCTTTGCTTCTCACCTCAGTTGCAGCGGCATCATTGAGAGTTGGCCATGCACAGAATGCTAGACAAAAATGGCGGAATGGGCCTGGGAAGCCGTGAGGTGCCGAGGAGGTGCCCGGTGGCAGCGGCAGCAATGCCAGGATGAGGTGGACACGGCTCCACCCCAGCCCCAGGTGCAGATTCCAGGCTTAATTCCCCGACCCAGACACGCAGGTTGAACTGAGACTGTGGGCAGGCCCGGGTGCCTGATGGCAGAGGTAGTGATGGTGGCAAGTTTGGTCTCAGTGCAGGACCCTGCGGCACCGGTGATGGCTTCTTCAGTGAGGTTGGCCCAGGGTGAACTCATGGGGGCAGCGTTGGTGGAGGTGAAATGACGCCAGGGAGTGGCAACTCTTTGTTTCAGTGGCAGCAGAACATTCTAATAAATAGAATGCTTGGACACATTTCATTTCCCTGCAGAGGATTGATTCCTGTATGTAAATATATGTGCAACATCTAACTAGCATAATGGCCCAACTGGTAATTTAACATGTATTTTTAATGTGATTTTTAACACATCTGGGATTGTTCAGGAAGTGCTGTCCATTCACAGAATCACATGTAACTTTAAAACGTTCTTTGACTTCTTTTCCTTAACTTCTGTCCTTGTCGGTGCCTCTCATTTACTACAATAAATACTCTCTCTAGTCACCAAGCGTCTATGTGGATAAGAATATTACAGATGATGCACTTGTGATAAATCATGGTAAGGAAGAAAAGTTCTAGAAAGGGAATAAACCAATCACGGTTCACCAAGGAAGTTAAGAATGATGTCAAGATGAAAGAATAAAAAAAGACAAACGATGACCAAAAAAAAATTGCACAGTTGGAGAAAATAACCTTTGATGATAGGATAACATGTAATCTAAAAATAAATAGTAAGAGCTTCTTTAAATATATAAAAAAAAAGAAGAGAGAGGCCAAAGTAAACATAAGTGCCTGAGAGCCTGAGGGTGGAGTAATAATAATGGGCACCAGGAATAGCAGAGGAGCTGAATAAATGTTTTACATCAGTCTTCGCTGTAGAAGGCACTAATCTTATTCTGAAATTATTCAATAATCAAGAGGCAAAAGTGATGCTGAGGAAACAAATACAATACTAGCCAGGTTGAATGAATGGACAAAAACTTGGCATGTGAGATTTGTACTTTGGCAGAAAGAATGGAGGAGCTGAATATTATTTAAATTGGCAAAGACTGCTGAACGCTCTAGAACAGAGGGATTTGAGAGTCCTTAGGCATAAATCGTGAAAAAAAAAACCAGCATCCAAGTTCAGCAGTTAAGAGGGAAGGCAAATGGAATTCTGGCTTTTATTTCAAAGGGAGTATTGTATATAAATAGGGAGGACTTCCTAAAACTGTACATAACACTAGTTAGAGCATGCTTAGAACATTGTGAAAACTGTTGGTCCCCTTTCATAAAGGAAAATATACTTTGGCATTGGAGGAAGTTCAGAGAAAGTTCACTAGATTGATTCTGGATGTGGAAGGATTTTCTTTTGAGGAGATATTAAATAGGTTGTGCCTGTACTTATTAGAGTTTAGAAGACTGAGAGGCGACCTTATTGAAGCATATACAATTCTTTGGTATGGTAGATGCAGAAAGTTGTTTCCTCTTGTGGGAAAGTTGGGAAACAAAGGACATAATCTCAGAATAAGAGGATCACCCAGTTAGTCGTTGAATGAACGACTTCAGAAAGTCAATTCAGAAATAGTAAGCTACCATCTTGATCTTTGATTGACCTCAGCTTCAAGTTCAGATGTTAAATAATCTATGTTTACTCATAACATGGCAGCACAACAGCACTAGGTAATAAATAAGGATATGTAGATGTGCAATGTGTTTTATAAGTGTCTAATTTGAATTAAAGAGACAACATACTTACCTTCAGTTCTATTGTTAGATGTACATGCTTCTAAGCAGCTAGTGCAATGTTATCTGGAGCAGGAACATTGAGTAATTCAATAGGGAGCCAGTCATGAAAAGATCGAGAGCAAGAGGACACAGATTTAAAGCAATTGGCAAAAGGAACAAAAGCGCTGTGGAAAAATAATTTAAATGGTTAAAGCCTGTGAAATACTGCACAGAGGCTGGGTCCTGTCACCCAGTCACCCTTTATTTACTAGTGCACAGTACACTATCTGTGGCCAACCAGCTCAGAGTCAATTCTCAAAACTGAGGAGATTCTAATCTCCTGGTTACATTTTTCTTCCCAGTTATTTCTTTTTTCCTGGTTGTATCTTTTTGCTGGCTTATTTTCCAGTTATACTTTTTCCTTCCTGTTTTTGTATCCCTCCAACACTGCCATACAGCAGTAATGCTTATTCCCGCCAACCCCCATGCTGTGTGTGTGTGTGCGAGACACGGTAAAAACACCAGGTGTGCAAATAACTTTATTGATAGTCCACCATCAGGAAAAACACCCATGTGACCAAAGAACCAGTCACAAGCAGAGCCCCTCTGGGGGCAAAAAGTGAGGGGGAGGGTAGGGATCAAATTAAAATAGAGTTTGTGGAGGAAACGAGGAAACGAGGAAACGAGGAAACGAGGAAACGAGGAAACACACACCCCACAGTGCCCACCCCTCCTGAAAGAATTGGTGATCTGCTGGTTATATTGGTCAGCCAAGGCTTTCCTGATTGGCCCAGGTTGACAACCCTAATCAATGACCTTGTAGTCAACGAAGTTCAGTTGGTCCCAATCACCACAGTCTGGGATGTGCCTCATGAGATGAAGCAATTGGAATAGAGGCATTCAAATTGGAACTGGACTGCTATTTGAAAAGAAAGACTATAAAGGTTGGAAAAGGGGGTTTAAGAATAGTGCTGATTGAGGTGCTCATTTTCAAGAGAGCTTGTCCAATATATTATTATTATTATTATTATTATTATTATTATTATTATTATTATTA
>NC_063349.1:3450253-3520640 GCF_021869965.1 Rhincodon typus
ATTATTATTATTATTATTATTATTATTATTATTATTATTATTATTATGATGACGATGACGATGACGATGACGACGCTGACGCTGACGCTGACGCTGAGACTTTAAGAAGTTATTTTGTCCTTTTATTTGAAGACAGGTTGTAAGGCAGAGGCACTGAGCAGTCTACCAGAATCACAAGAGTAACCAGTTTGGGAGGCCTCAAGATTTTTTTTAATAGCCTGAATGGGTATGGCCAGGATCTCTCACAGATCAGGATTTCTGGGTTTTGGTTTATCTCAGTAGCACCAGAAGCTGCTGGGGTCTCAACAGAGTTGGAAGCTTCCATGAACATGTCCTAGCTATTACTGTCTCTGAAATTTCTCTTGATATTTTTCCCTCCTGGGTTGGAGAACTGCATGTGAGAATCTGTGTCTGAATTTTCCTTTTGGCCAAGGGGGCTGTGTTTATGGGATGTTACTATATTGGAACATTTAATCAGTTATAGGTGCTGTACCTATTGTTCTGAGTGTTTTCCAGTAGATATGTTATTCTAAATTCCTCTCTTTTTGTTTGTATTTTAACTGCAGTGTTTAAATAAATTGTGTTTTGCTTAATGTTGAGTAGTTTGACCAGTCGCTGAAACAGGCACTTCACATTTGCCTTGAAAATAAGAAAAGGTTAGGGTCTAGGCTACCTTCTTAAAATATTTTGCAGGTGCCTGGTCTGGTCCATAACAAATAACAATAGACCAAGTGACCTCCTTCTGCATTCATAGCAACGCTGTGATTTCTGGTCTGCATGGCTAAGCCAGTCAGTATTCTTGTTAGTGCTTTCCAATCAGTCAGTTCAGGGATGTTGTTACACACCTCTGCAGCTGGAGGGGCTTGAACTCTTATCTTCTGACTCAGAGGTAGGGACATTACCACTGTACCACAAGATCCCTTCTAAGCTGAGCAGACAGAAGGATTAGCGTACACAATGCGCTGATGTAACGTCCCAAACCTTTGATTAAAGTGTAGAAAGCTGAAAACATTGTTACAAAATTATTATGGCCATCCAGGTAGAAAGTTCCATCTCCAAAATCAAAATTCAAAACTCCCTGATTGGAAAAAAAAACATGCCCAGCTCCCTTTCAAGCTGATATTTCTTCATGATTTGTTTGGCGTTGTCAAAGTAAGAACTAATGTTGGAAAAGAAGCACTTCCATCCCAGTTTGCACCCGCCCTGGTAAATTTGCTTTAGGCTGACACGAGAAAATGGCTGGCCTTGCAGCCTTATCACATTCACAGTCAATATCCTCAGGAGGAGAGAGTGGAATGACGTGACAAGGAGAGTCTATAAGCAGTGCTTCAGACTGCTCGAGAAGGAAGGAATGCTGATAATAATAGTCTCAGAAAGTTCAAGTGCCAGGTGTTGTGAAGGCTCTTGAACTGAGCAGAGAGGTGTCAACAACCAAATCTTTAGATGCAATAGGTCACAATCAGGATTTTCTAGAGTTTCCTAAATCTGTCTGTGTGGAGTTTGTACATTGTCCCCATGTCTGTGCGGGTTTCCTCTGGCGGGGGGTCCGGTTTCCACCCACAGTCCAAAGACGTGCAGGTTAGGGTGGATTGGCCATGCTAAATGCAGCGTTACAGGGACAGGGCAGGGATCTGGGTCTGGGAGGGATGCTCTTCAGAGGCTTGGTGTGGACTCGATGGGCTGAATGGTCTGCTTCCATATTGTACGGATTCTATTCTAATGCTTCAGAGAGGTTCAGTCCGCAACATGAGAAGGGTGATACATGAGGACAAGGAGAATTCTGTCTTTGTTTTTATTGCGGGGAGGGTGTATGAGGGCAGAGGTGCGGGAAACGCGTGAGATGCGGTCGAGGGCGTTTTCAACCACTGAAGGGGGGAAATTGCGGTCCTTGAAATACAAGGACATCTGGGAATGCCTCATCTTGGGAGCAGATGCAGCGGAGGTGGAGGAATTGGGAGTAGGGGATCGCATTCTTGCAGGAAGGTGGGTGACAGGAGGTGTAGTCTAGGTTCTTCGGAGCAGATGCAGCGGAGGCAACTTCCCCCTTTGGAGGCAGATTAATTAAGACAAGACTCACTAGGTTGATATCGGGTATGGAGGGATTGTCTTAACAGGAGAGGAGAAGTTGATTAGGCCTCGTTGAAATATGGAAGAATAAGAGATTTGAATGAAACATACAAGATTCTTAGGAGACTTCACAGGGTAGAAGTGGAAAGATGTTCCCCCTTGTGGGGCAGTCTAGGACAAGAGGACATAATCTTAGAATAAAGGTCACATTTTTAAGACAGAGATGAGGCAGAATTTCTTCTCTCTGAGGCAGTGAATTTGTAAAATTATTTACCCCAGAGGTCTGTTGAGGCTGGGTCATCAAGTATATTCAAGGCGTGACAAACAGATTCTTATCAAGTGGAAAAGGTAAGAAAGTGAGATTGATGATTGTCAGATCTCATTGAATGGCGCAGCAGACTCAGTTAGCTGAAGGGCCTATTTCTGCTCCTATGCCTTAGGTTCTTATGGTCTTATCATCTATGGTGTGCCGCCCTGTGGTATGCATTGCTGCTATGTGACACTTGTCACCAAACATGTCTAATACATCGAGGTCGACACCTCTTCTTGTAGCCCTTCACCTTGCCCTTCAGAGAAGATGTCGGTAGGTTTGCAAATCTGCTCAATATGCTGACGTTTTCCTTTCCGGATGTCCCTTTTCAGTTCCTTTGCCTCTTGTGTTTGTCAGCATCCTGATTTCACTGGCTTCTGTTTCCTTCCACTTAATTTATTTTCAAGGTTCCTGACACAAACAGAAAGGCAGATGCAACATAATAGCTCAAATGTGGAAGTCAATGAATTGGAAAAGGACTGATTGGCAGAACTGAGAAGGTAATGATCAATGGATGAGGTGCTGTTGTGGTTAGTGGAGTTCTGCTGAGGAGCACATTCGATCAGGGTTGCACCCTATTTAATTGAGACATGTTTGCTTAATTGTTTGGTCATCAGGCAAGAATTTAAGAAAATTATAGATGACAGACTTCCCTCATGCAAGGAGAGGAAATAAATTGTCAGTGTTCACCACAGAGGCAATGCAGATGATGGGTTTTCGTTTCCGTTAGGAGGAATTGGCATTAATGAGCGAAATGACCTTCATATTTTCTTCCTTGAGGTGGAGGGAAGTCTTATGAAGACTGGATGAGATGCAAAAGGCTTAAAGAAGTGATGAGTTTTCCAGCTCTCAGGGTTGGACAGATTAGAGAGCAGACAGTGCGATGTGCCGAGCTCAGCAATGGCAAGGAAAGGGGAACAACACATATCTCATTGTGGCTTAAGGGAGCACTGGGCAAGAGTATTTGGGTGCTGTGCTGGCCTTGGGAGTGATGATAAAGAGAAGGTGCAGTGAGATTATGACAGGGAGGTGATGAAAAATTGTGCATGAGTTGTTCACAAAATATCATCAATGAATAATTGCCTCGTATTATTTTGATTTCTTTTTCTGCATAACTATGTATTTTCTCTCACCTGGGAGACTGTGATAACCTGGATGGCAGATTGTAATAAACAGCACACAAGGATGATAGAAGTTGCCATTGCATATGATATCTGTGTTGCTGCAGAGAGAGGGAGAGAGAGCGAGAGAGAGTGGTTCAATGATGGATGAGTCTGGTACATGCATAAAAAGTTGCTGTGTCAGCAATGTCGGGAAAGACGGCGCATGTTATCTCGGCAATCAATTCAAATCAGCATTTATTAAATTAGGCCACTAATAAGAAGTCTGTTCAAATTGCTTCACATCTTGCAGACTGCAAGCCCCAGAGATCTCCTTCTAATTCGAACTAATTTTTCTTTAAAGATTTGAGTTCCTACAAATTAACTACCTGTAATTAAAGTGAGCTTAGGATACAGGATGTTAGCAAAATTAAATGTCTTGAGCATAGTGGTCACATTTGAGTAACACGTTTGAGTGCAATTTGGAGGTAAATGTGTCTGGAAGCAGAGAAATGATTCTTAATGATCTGCACAGTGTGAGCTACACTGCATGTGTGTTTATATATGTTCAATGTCATTTGCTGTAAGTTTAGACTTTCAGTTTTTGAGTTAGTAACATGCGGGTTTTTGTGTGGCTGAAGTGAGCAATTAACCTGTCAGTATTACTAATAGATAAATATAATAATAGATTTTCTAATAATCATGGTTAGCAGGGAATGGAATCAATGCCGGATCCTGTGGGAGAGGAGCACACAGAGCAGTGAATATAAATTTCCACCTGAGGATGTGGAGGCCTATTTACTGGGAGCAGAATCAGAGCTAAACCCTGTGTTTCCAACTGAATTGGGAAACAAACAAGAGAGGCACCAGGATGAGTAAAAGTCAGAAAATATGAGATTGTAGAATCCCTACAGTGTGGAAGCAGGCTGTTAGGCCTATCAGGTCCACACCAAAGGGCATCTCATCCATACTCATGCCCCCACCCTATACCCCTGCATTTTCCCATGGCTAATCCACCTAGACTATATATCCCTGGGCACTATGAGCAATTTAGCATGGCCAATCTACCTAACCTGCACATCTTTGAACTGTGGGAGGAAACCGGAGCACCCACAGGAAACCCACACAGACACGGGGAGAATGTGCAAACTCCACACAGACAGTCACCCGAGGGTAGAATTGAATCCAGGTCCCTGGCACTGTGAGGCAGCAGTGCTAACCACTGAGCCACCATGCCATTCACAGTGGAGACTAAAGTTAAGGTAGAAAAAGTGGTAGAAAGTTTCTAATGTCTTAGTTTATTTTAACGTACAGAGAGCTATACTTCAGAGATCCAGAATAGAAGCGGCCTTAGAATTAATATTATTTGAGCTTTAGGGCATTGCTAGTGTTTAATGAAAGGTATCCTCTTGCTCTATGTAGGAAGTCAGACACAGTTACAATATGCGGGAAGCATCTCCACCTGCAGTTTCTGAAGCCTGAGTTTCGGAACTGGAGCAAAAGAACAAGTGCTAACCACATAGAGTACAAAAACTAGGCAGGCAGTGCAGAAATCCCTTGTGGCCACTCCCCTGCCAAGCAGATAGACCACTTTGGATACTGTTGGAAGGGAACGGCCTCTCAGGGGAAAACAGCAACAGCCAAATTCATTGCAACACAGTTGATTCTGTTACGTTGGAGAGGAGGAGAAAGAGCGGGATTGTGGCAGTAATAGGGAATTCAATAGGAAGGGGAACAGATGGATTGTTCTGTGGCTGCAAACGAGATTCCAGGATGGTACATTGCCTCCCTGGTGCTAGGGTCAAGGATATCCCAGAGCAGATATAGGGCATCCTGAAAGGCTGGGGTGGGGGGGAAGCCAGTGTTCATGATACTCATTGGTGCTAATGACGTAGGTAAGAAAAGAAACAAGCTCCTAAAAGCAGAATATAAAGAGTTAGGATGCGGGTGAAAAAGTAGGATTTCAAATATGGTGATCTCAGGATAGCTACCAGTGCTACTTGCTAGTTACAGTAAAAATTGCTGGATATATTGCACATCTATGTGGCTGGAGTGAGGATTTCAAATTCCTGGAGTATTGTGGCTGGTTCTGGGGGGAGGTGGGACCAGTAGAAATTGACCCGTTTGCAGGCAGAGCTGGAACTGGTGGCGTTGGGGGAGTATTTGCAAGTCTGGATGGGGAAGATATAAACTAAAGTGGCAGTGTGATGGAACCCTATACAGGGGGACGGAATAAGACTAAACAAAAGTCAGAATGGGAAATTAGAATGGTGTTGGCCGAGAATTCAAGGGCTAGAACCAAACAAGGCCACACTGAACAGGAATAAGCATCTTAAAAAGGCAAGCAAGGCTAAAGAGAAAAATCAGGGATATCCGAGGAAGAGGCATTTAAATTGGACAATTGAAGCAACAGAACTGATGACTGGAGACTGTTTAGATTCCAGCAAAGGGAGAGAAGAGGCTAATTCAGAGGCAGGGGGGAATAGAGAATGAAAGTAAGTAAGGAACAAACAAACAAATAGGATAAGCATCTATAGGATGCCACCAAATCCTTTTGCCTTGGAAGTATATGTCTACCCTCTATCAACTTCACTTCCCTCTTTGAGTTAAAGTCCTGTCTACAGCCTGAGTTATTCAATTCACCAGTACACTGGCCTCAGCACTGTTCAAGTGAAGTTGGTCTCATGAGAACAGCTTTCTTTTCGTGGTGTCAGCTCCCCATGAACTGAAACATATTCCAGTCACATCAATCTTTGAGCCATGCTTTTAACTACTTGGGTTTTTTTTTATCTTACACTGGTTTGCTCGTGGCTGAAGTGGAGCTTTCGCTTTTTAAGTTAACTCCTGAGTCTTCAAATTCTTTCAACAGAACCTCCTTTCTAGCGTTGCCAGTGTTGTTAGTACCAGTATGGACAATGATAACTTGCCTCTCTCTCCAAGATTCTCCTCAGGGGGTGTCCTTAACCCTGGCACTGGGCAGGTAACAAAGGACCCATGCAGCCTATTCATCTCCCTCATTGAACTGCCCCCTATGTCCTCCCCTCACTTGAATAGCTCCCTCTTGAAGCATAGAAACATAGAAAATAGGAGCAGGAGTAGGCTATTCAGTCTTTTGAGCCTGCACCACCATTCAATATGATTGTGGCTGATCTCTGAGTGAAGAAATTCTTCCTCATCTCAGTCCTGAATGGCTTACCACTTATTCTTAGATTGTAAACTCTGGTTCTGGACTTCCTCAACATCAGGAGCATTCTATACTGAGGTGTCATATTCAGTTTGTACATTTTCCATGCGGTGTCTACTTGCATCGGCACAGTTTGCAAGAACCTCATGACTACTAATTGTATGGGCCATGGCTCCTCAAATTCTACCCTCATGTCCTCATGCCTGCCTTACCTGCAATCACACCTTCCTGTCTCTGATCACTGACCAAATTTGAATGACCTAATCTGAGGGCTGTGACTACATCAGAGAGCAAAGTGTCCAGATAACTTTCCCTCTTCCCTGATGTAGCGTAATATCCGCAGCTCAAACTCCAGCTCCTCAACTCGGATCAAAGTTCCTTGATATACAAGCACTTGCTATAGATGTATTCGCTCCTTGGTGTCCAGCAACCCCCACATGCTGCAGCAGCAACACATCATGGGCTCCAGTTGAAGAAGCCCTGCTCTTTACACTTTATTGGAGTTAATTGTTTTTACATCTTACACTTACCAAGAGAAAGGTAAAGGATTAGTGACCTAAACACAAGGTGAAGATCTTAGTTTTACTTTAAGCATTAGAAATAAGGACAGAAATAGCTGCTTTCCCTGCATTAACAGCATATTGTTTGTGACATTATCCAGCAAATTTGCTCACTTGGCCTCTGCCTCACTCAGGCAAAGTCTCCCGCACCCTGACCTTGGTCTTTACCAACCAGTTCTAAATCAGCACAGTGAGTGGTTCAGGAAGGAACTTACAGGTTGTTGCGTTTCCATTATCTGCTGCCTTGTCCCTTTAGATTGTAGTGACAAGTTGAACCAAAGTGTCTGCTTCCGAGCTGGATGACTCTATGACTCTAAGTCAGGATGGTGAGTAGCTTGGAGGGGAACTTGTAGGTGGTGTTCCCATGTATCTGCCGCCCTTGTCCTTCTAGATGGAAGTGATCATGAGTTTGGAAGATGCTGTCTGAGGATCTTTGGTGACTTTCTGTAGTGCATCTTGTAGGTAGTACACTCTAGTGCTATCCAGCCTCAGCAGCAAAGGGAATGAATGTTTGTGGATATTGTACTGAGCAGGTTGTTCTGTCCTGGATGATGTCAAGATAGTTGTGCTGTTAGAGCTGCATTCATCCAGCCAACTGGGAAATATTCTATCACACTCGTGACTTGTGCATTGTACTTGTGGACAGGCTTTGGGGAGTCAGGAGGAGAGTTGATACAAGGCCCTGAACTGCCCTTTTAGCCATAGTATTTAATCTATGGCTGGTCCGATTCAGTTTCTGGTCAATGCTAACCCCCAGGATGTTGCTAGTGATGGTAATGCCACTAAATGTCGAGAGGCAATGGTTACAGATGGTCTTTGCCTGGTACTCATCAGCCCAGGTCTGATATTGTTCCGGTCTTGCTATATTCAGATGTAAATTGCTTCGGTATCTGAGGAGCTGTGCATGGTGCTGACCATTGTGCAAACATCAGTGAACTCCTTCACGTCTGTCTTTATGATAGAAGGAAGGTCATTGATGAAGTAGCTGAAGTTTATTTTAGTAGACTAGGCCTATATTCCCAGTAGTTCAGAAGAATGAGAGGTAATTCAAAACTCCAAGGGGCTTAATTGTGTTGGGTCTTGGTGTGACCCCATCTGGAGTATTGTGTACAGTTTTAGTCTCCTTATCTGAGGAAAGTTGTTCTTGCTATAGAGGGAGTGTAGAGAAGTTTCACCAAATTGATTCCTAGCACAGCAGAACTGACATATGAGGAGAGATTGAGTTGGTTGGGATTGTATTCACTGCAGTTTAGAAGAATGAGGGAAGATCTTATAGAAATCTTTAAAATTCTAGCGGGATGAGATAGGTGAGATGCAGGAAGGATGTTCCCGATGGTGGGAGAGTCCAGAACCAGCGGTCACAGTTTAAGGATAAGGGATAAACTATTTAGGACTGAGATGAGGAGAAATTTCTTCACCCAGACTGTGGTGAACCTGTGGAATTCACTACAATGCAAGTGGGTGAAGCCCAAATACCATGTATTTTCAAGAAGGAGGTAGATATAGCTCTTCTGGTGAAAGTGATTAAGAGATATCTGGGGAGGGCAGGATTAGTGTATTGAGCTGAATAATGAGCCATGATCATGTTGAATGGTGGACCATGCTCGAAGGGCTGAATGGTCTACTCCTGCTCCTAACTTCAGTGTTTCTACATTTGAAAGAGGAGATTTTCTCCTAAAATACCCCAGCCCATAAAGAGAGCAGAGATATTTGCAAGCTTCGCTGGTGTTTATTCATGCATATGCAAGGATGTAGGGAAAATGGATCTCCCTGAACTGTTGTAAATGTTAATTTTTATACTTTTTTAGTTGGTGGCACTACATTACTTGAATCATATACATAATTCCATTCATCCAATCATGGTCAACTCCCATTCTTACATTTGAATAGTAAATTAACCCAAGGGCACATGCACAGGAAGGAGAGGAGTATAACAAATTGCTAACTGCTGTATTTAGTCTTGTTTTGAAGGGATGACTACTCCTTTCTTATTGGAACATTTTATCCATCTATGCCTCCAGTATAATGGCTTAATAACTTAGTACGGTACAGCTGGGGAGGTAATGGCTTAGTGCTATTATCGCTGGACTGTTAATCCAGAGACTCACATTATCTTCTGGGGACCCAGGCTCGAATCCCACGATGGCAGATGGTGTGATTAGAATTCAGTATCTGGAATTAAGAATCTAATGATGACCATGAATCCATTGGCAATTGTCGGAAAAGCCCATCTGTTTCACTAAAGTCCTTTAGGGAAGGGAATTGCCATCCTTACCTGGTCTGGCCTACATGTGATTCCAGACCCACAGCAATGTGGTTGACTCTTAACTACCCTCTGGGCAATAAATGCTGCCTAGCCAGCAATGCCCTCATGCCATGAATGAATAAACTGGCTTCCTTATGGGAAAGGAACCATTAACACTGTGCCTAACATTGTTCAAGCAGGAGCATTGTCACTTCACTGCAAATCTTTTGTGCCTCTGGGACATGGCTATTTGTCTTAACCTTTTCTCGTCTATTTATGCTCTGTTTATACTACCAACATGTCTGACTTTAACACACTGGATTCATTCACCTGTGTTTCCTACGCTACAGTACGTGCTCCAAATCCTGCACCAAGTGTACGGAATTTTTATTTTTAATGACTTTTTTTCTTTCTCTTTCAGGACTTACAACTTGATGCACTTTGATAGACCACCTGGCACCATTTTGAACGATGGGTGCCTCGAGATCTTCTGAGTCATTAATGCCAATGCTGTTTGTCTTTAAGGAGAGCTTCAGAGTGTTTTGGCAGCGTACTGCCTGTTCTCCTCAGGAACGCTGGCTATTTGAGAGTTGAGAAACCAGGATAAGACGAGGGAGACACTGCCTAGTCACAATGTCTGGACTTAGTGGGAGAACTATCTAATGAATGCTCATTAGGATTAGAGCTTGGAGCATCTGCAGGCCCATGGCTCAAGAAAAGACTGCAATGTTTGACATTTTCACTTTATTTCTTTGTTTTTCTACTTTTATACTGGGAAGAATGTGGTGCTGAACTTATTTAATTATTTCTCTATTACTGTAACTAAGATTTTGTACCTAGGTGCAGGTAGCTGTCCTATAATGTGATAGTTCTAGTGTGACCTTGTACTACAGAAAATCGCGCTATAGAAAATCACATTACAGGGAAATCGCTATAGAAAATCACATTATAGGGAAATGCTATAGAAAATCGCATTATAGGGAAATCGCTATAGAAAATCGCATTATAGGGAAATGGCGATAGAAAATCACATTATAGGGAAATCACGAAAGAAAATCACGTTATAGGGGAATGCAATAGAAAATCACGTTATAGGGGAATGCTATAGAAAATCACGTTATAGGGAAATCGCAATAGAAAATCGCTCTACCTGTACAGCAGAAAGTTCGCATTATCCAAACAGCGTCCACTATTCATCAATCACATTACAGCCAATTCGTGTTAAAGAAACACACGTTATAGCAGGACTACCTGTACTTTGTACCTAAGATGGCACCATGTGCGGTGGCTTTGTCCACTTTTCACTGTAATCGCGTACTGCGGACTTGTAACAATAAAAACTAGATCTAAATCCTCAATTTCTTGAAGCCAGATCTACAAGCACTCAGGCAAAGCTCCTGCAAAACCAACTGTGGTGGATCAGAAATAGTGCCCAGGCTAAATGTATAGGTGTCAAGAATCAACTTATCTTTGACAGCCTGCATATATATTAATGTGTGCATATGTATTTTTAAAATTACGTACAATTTTATTTCCAAGATTTCTACTTCAAAGATTGCACGGCGACTTTTCCCTTGAAGTTGTGCAGTCTCTGAGCTCTGAAGGTGACTGCATCAGTTTGAAATGATGTGATATTATTCTTTCTTTACCAGCCAGCGAATCGATGACATTTTGACACACGAGTGAAGCCTCTATTTTTCAGAAATGTATCAGTGCTCCTGGTTGACGTCAGGCTGACAGGAATAGCACATTAAAATCAATCTTCCTGCACTGCCGTTATCTCTCACTGCTGTGTTCAGTGTGGCAGTGCAGATAGTACTAATCCTAATGTGCCACGCAGTACTGCAAGCCTCATTCTGTACACACTGGTTATTAAACATTCAGGAGAAAGTTAATGTTGGAAGCATTAGTGAAAGTTGTCTCTCTAATCGTCTTGAGGCTGAGATTTTTGTTCCTATTGCTTTTGTGTTGGCATGTTCTTTTTTTTTCAGCCATGCAGATTTTCATTACAAAAAAAAAGTAATATAACAGTAATAAAAGTGTGCAGAGGACACTAAAAGTCTGCAGAGGGATATAGATAGGTTAATTGAGTGGTTAAGGGTCTGGCAGATGGAGTGCAGTGTTGGTAAATGTGAGGTCATCCATTTTGTTAAGAATAACAGCAAAATGGACTATTATTTAAATGGTTAAAAACTGCACCATGCTGCTATGCAGAGGACTCTTGTGCATGAATCACAAAAAGTTGGTTTGCAGGTGCAGCAGGTAGTTAAGGCAAATGGAATATTGTCCTTTGTTGCTAGAGGGATGGAATTTAAAAACAGGGAGGTTATGCTGCAGCTGTATCAGGTCCCGGTGAGGCCACACCCTGGAGTACTGTGTGCAGTTTTGGTCTCCTTACTTGAGAAAGGATGTACTGGCACTGGAGGGGGTGCAAAGGAGGTTCACTAGGATGATTCTGGAGTTGAGAGGGATGGCTTATGATGACAAATTGAGTAGTCTGGGACTATACTCGTTTGAATTTAGAAGAAAGAGCAGGGGAATCTTACAGAAACATAACATTTTGAAAGGAATAGATAGGATAGAATCAGGGAGGTTTTTTCTACTGGCGGGTGAAACTAGGACTAGGGGTCACAGCCTCAAAATAAGGGGGGAGCAGATTTAGGACTGAGTTGAGGAGGAACGTCTTCACCCAAAGGGTTGTGAATCTGTGGAATTCCCTGTCCAATGAAGCAGGTGAGGCTTTCTCATTGAATGTTTTTAAGGCAAAGACAGATAGATTTTTGAAAAGTAAAGGGATTAAGGGCTATGGTGAGCGGGCAGGTAAGTGGAGCTGAGTCCAGGAAAAGATCAGCCATGACCTTGCTGAATGGCAGAGCAGGCTCAAAGGACCAGATTTCCTACTCCTGCTCCTATTTCTTATGTTCTTATTGGAAATGAACGTATTGGTTGCACTGAAGCACTGTTCTATGTGAAGCATTGGTAAGGCTTTTTCTTCTTATCTGGGCTCCTTGGGGTGATTTTCTTTTGTGTGATTGGGGAAAATATATTATTTACTTGGAACCGGATAGAGATCATGCTTTAATTTTCCACGTGATGAAATGGGATACTTCATTGTGCTGAGTCTGTATACACTGGCATCAGTAGCAATATACAAGCAATAACTGCACATAACAAAGGGAGATGAAACTAAAAGCCACCTCCAGGTGGGAGTTGGCATTTGATTGATTATAACGTGGCTTGGAATGAATTTTGTGTATTTTAGGTGAAAAAAAAACCAACATCTGAAACCGTTTCATAAAAGCATTTAATGTAAAGGTTTGTAAATGGACTTGATGTTAGCAGAAAGATATGATTTACCCTGAACTGCTCGTACAATAGGGAACCAGATTACGACCAGAAAATTAAAAAGAAAACATTAGCCGCATTCTGGTGTTGATCTGCTAGACTAGTTTTGAAGATATTTTGCACAAAATGAGTAAATCACCTCATTAAGCTGAGCGAATGATTAATTTGCATGCAGACCCTTCTCTGCCTGACAAGACAACTGCACAGATTGTCTTCTTAACAGATTATGTTAATAAATAAAATTATAGCACCATAGAAACAAGCCATTCAGCCCTTCTTGCCCGTTCTATCATTGAGTAAGTTGATGGCTAATTTTTACCTCAATTCCAGTTTTTTGCCTTTGATAATCCAAGATACACTTGTTTACTGTAAATCAATCCCACTCTTGACATTTTAAGATTACACGGTATCGCCTAGGTTTTGGAAAGTACTTAGTGAGAGAGATACGGAAGAGACATGAAATCCTCGGTCATAGATTAGAAGCAGTTAGGAAGAAAATAATCAATGTCCATCTTCTTTTGTTTTCCACCATCCTGAATGATACATGGTATCGTTGACCAGTTGTAATGAATGATGTTTCTCAGTTAATCTACAAGAGGCCTAGAAAAGACATGTGAGAAACCTTGATATACTGGGATGGTTGGATGGGTAGGCTGCTAATGGATAGGGGGGCAGGTGGGTTGGGTATTAAGATACCAAGGTGTAGAGTGTCAAGTGGGTCAGATGCCAGGTAATAGAATGCCTTGCTTCAAGTGGCAGAGGGAAGTTCAGGTAAGTGGAGTGTTTAAGGCATGTCCAGATGCAGAATGGTTCTGGTGGGAGGCAGTGGCGATGGGTTTTAGGTGGAGGTTGATTGTTAGATCTGAGGTGAGGCAGGGAACGTCAAGCACCAGTGGAGGTGGAGCGGGGTGTGGTGGATGGGGTTCAGCGGCAGGGGAAGGGTATTGTGTCTGAAATGGGTCTGGCAGCAGAGGAATGGCAAATCAGGACTGGAACAGGGAATGTCGGGACAAAGGTTGTTGGGTCCAGAGTGTGGGAAGGGGAGTCAGGTCCCAGGGATGGGGTGGGGTGGCTGAGTCTGGTGGCAGGGCAAGAGTTGTCAGGTCCGGAAAAAGGGGAAGGAATTGTGGGGAATTGAGTCCCGTAGCAGGGAATGCCAGTGTGGGATCTGGAATGGGACTCTGCCAATGGCAGTCCTTGTCCAGTAGCAGAGGAGTGCCAGGTTGCAGGGATAGATAGGGTGTGTCTGATCCATGATGCTGGGTTTCACATCCCAGGAATAGAGGGGCAGGCTGGGGTCCAGTGGTGTAGAGAGGAATTGGGATATACATGGGTGTACATAGGCATGAGTTGTCAATTCGATAATTATACAAACAGATAAAATAGACTGACATTCCCAATTTCAACACTTGAGAAGCTTGACAATGCATCCTAGTGTTCACATACCAGCCTGAAAATGTAGATTTTGTTGATTGTTGCACTTGTTTGGCAAACTGGTGCTGGTTTCTGTTACTCTGCATCATCGCACCACCATCATTGTTGGAGTCTTCTTCCTCACTCTCTTTTTCATGATTTGTGCGTTATACATCAATCTGAGCTGGCTCCTGTTTCTTCACAATGCAGCAGGAATGAGTATGACCTGGGCTGCTTTGCTAGCTTCCATGTTCTTGTATTTATATTTCTAACTTGCACCTTCCACCCAATGCACAGTTTTTAGTAGTTCTCTGCCTGCTCACTTGTATCTCATTCACTCTCCTCTCTCTTTGAAGACAATTGCCCTGAGTTTTGGAATGGTTCGATATTTATATGCTGGAAAAGATCATTCACACTTGTCTTCCAAACATAAGTTGTACTAGGCATGGTAATCCCATCTTCATTGCTGTTGCATGCGAATGCAGCGATGTAATGCAATGCCAAATCCTGTTGTGTTGCTTGACACTTCTTGATCCTCTGGAACAGTTGGCTTGCATAGATGACAGAAGTGTTCAAATAAATGGCAATAGGTTTCTCGTCTTGCAAAATACAGGCATCTAGGACATTTTTGAGATACATCTCCTTCCAGAATTATGTCTTTCCTGAGGTCATAATATTGCAGTACTGTCTGAACTTGCTTGACAGAACATATTGGCGGTCATCTTTTTGGATATGGGGGACATCCTTCTTGAGCAATTTTCTCAATGGAGGTACTTTATCCAGGAAGTTGGGAATATGTAGTGAGAGGAGATCAGGAAACCCAGTACAAAATCACAGATCCTTTATATCCTATGGACTTGCTTAATGGACTCAAAGGAGTTGTAAAGGAGGGAATTCCAGGATTCTAAAGGAACAGTTGTATATTTTCAATTCAGGATGGTGATTGGCTTGAAGGGGAACCTGCAGATGGTGGTGTTCCCAAGTATCTGCTGTCCTTGTCCTTCTAGATGGTAGAGCTTGTGGCTTTGGAAGGGTCTTTGGTGAATTTTGGCAGTGTCTCTTGTGGACACTTCTCCTGCTCAGTGTCAGTGGTGGAGGGTGTGGATGTTTATTAAGGTGCCGTTAATGCCCCATTCCATCACTTTACTTACGATTGAGAGTAGACTAATGGGGCAGTAATTGGCCAGGTTGAATTGATCCTCCTTTTGTGTACAGGACATTCCTAGGCAATTTTCCAAATTGTCGGGTAGTGTTGTAACTGTACTGGAACAGCTTGGCTAGGGGAGCAGCAAGTTCTGGAGCACAAATCTTCAGTACTATTGCTGGAAAGTTGTCAGGGCCCTTGGTCTGTGCAGCATCCAGTGCCTTCAACTATTTCTTGACCCCATAAGGAGTGAATCGAATTAGCTGAAGACTGGTATCTGTGATGATGGAAGAGGCCAACATGGATCATCTGCTCGGCACTTCTGTTTGAAGATTGCTGTGAATGTTTTAGTCTTATCTTTTGCACTGATGCATTGGGCTCTTCCAACAATGAGGATGGGGATGTTCGTGGAGCCTCTGAAATAACTCCACAGAGGCCAGTATCCCATCAACATGTTAATCTTTATTTACATGTGTATTGTACTTGACCTTGGCCTGGCTTTCACAGAGCCAGCTCTCAGAGTGAAGACAACCTCTGACACTCTTATTTATATCTGTCAGCCAGGGCTCCCTGGTTAGACCAGGTTACCAGCCCCAATCAGGGAACTCATATTCTATGGCTGACTTCATTACAATCACTACAGCATCCTCCTTCAGTGAGTTATTTAATTGTCCACCACCATTCACAACAGGACGTGACAGAACTGCAAAGCTTAGACCTGATCCGTTGGCTATGGGCTCAGGTGGCTTTATCAATCACTTGCTGCTTATGCTGTTTGGCACACAAGTAGTCCTATTTGGTAGCTTCACCAGGTTGATACTTCATGTTTGCCTTTTAATACTCTCCTGATACTTGCCTTACTGTCAATGCTGTGGTATTGTACGGCTTTGTTGGTCAGCTGTGTTTTGTTCTGAGGTTTTATCCTTTGGAACCAGATCCATCAACATTGCCCCTTGATTCCAAATGCTTTACAGACATTGAGAAAAGCCGGACAACATTTTGGTAGGTGTGACAAATCTCCTCCGTTACAGATTTTATGGTCTGATGCACTTTACTGACTGTAGCAAAAATGCTGGCTGTATCTAAAGCATGTAATTGTTGTTCACCTGTCATTATACCTGTACCCATCTTCAAGGAAAGCATTGATGTTATGGCCCTTTCTCTTGGAAAAATGTTCCTTATAAGGTGCAGAGGTGATGACTAGCTCAAATTTCCTCTCTGAAATTTATTCTTTGGAAAGACCACACCATTTTCTTTTGCTGAGGAATTTTCTGACAAACTGATCAACAGACTCTTGATGTTGCTGTCTGTATGACATGAGTTGGAGTTGAAGTTAATTTTTATCTTGAGTTGGCATTCAAGAACTTTCCAGATCTTTTCTGGATCTGTGAAGACTCTCTTTGTCAACGGCAAGCGAGGTTTTTAGAGCTTTATTTTCCCAATTTACCTGTTATTTGGTCTGCAAAATACAACTATATACATTGGTTGAACAGTTGTAATTCAGTAAAGGTGTCAGTAAAGGCTGCTCAATTCATGAGTAAGTATTTGTCCTCCATTTCTCTTTACAGATCTTTACATTTTTTTCTTAAGATAAAGAGTGCAGTGCTGTGTTTGGTTATTTCATCTGTTGTTTTTGCTCCTCTTTCCATTTCTTTTGTTTTTGTCCTGTTTCTATGTTTTGTTTGTTACTTCTCCCTTGAGCATTTTAATACAAACAGTTTAAGAATTACAAACATATAGTAGCAGTTTTTTTTTGCCTGTTCATGCTAATGAGTTATAATGTCCTGATTTTTTAAAAATGTCCTATTGGTTTGGGTAAAGAAAATGGTGGAACTGACCAAGGTAAAGTGTTTTAATGCAATTTTTCAAGTATATTTTAAGCTGTATTTTCTTCAAAGAACACTTCAGAATTACAGTTTAAGGACTGCTTAATTGCCTAAAACATCATATTAACAGACCCTCTAGTTTATTTTTAATGAGAGAGGAAGAGTATTCAGTAAGGTCAGTAGCTTGAGTTTTGGTTGCACTTGTAACTTCAGCCTTGATATTTTAAGTAAGGCACTTTTAGATACTTCTTATATATTGAAAGAACTTACTTTCTAATCAATAGTTCTGTTGCCTTGCTGGTAATGTCTGCTTAAGATCTGTACAGCTGTCTGTACTCAGAGCAGTTAATGCTGTTTAAGAATTCTCTGTTGCCCAAACCTTTTGTTTGGTTGTTTTTTAAAATTAGTTTTCAAGCCATCTATAATCAAGATATCAAGAGATATCATCAAGAGTCTTCTTTATAGATGGCCACTATTGCTGCTAACAATGGTATGTGTTTGCCTCAAATAGGGTATTTTACTAAAAGCAACAATGCTTATGTTATCTCCCAGTATATAAGAAACTGGGTGTGGATATTGTGGTATTGAAGAATCCAACAGACTTTAATTGCATCTAACCATTAAGTACAATCATTATATTCATCAGGCTTATAAGTGTCTGGGCTAATATTAAGATATTTGTTACATGCTTCACATGATATTGTTGTCAGATGGAGAATAAGACTTTTATATCCTTACGGCACAGGTGATAGTACAGTGATGATGTTATGTGCATGTCTCTTAAAGATGTGCTGACATAATGATCATAAGATGGAATGCAGTGTCCAATTCTGGTCACCTAGTTATAGGAAGGATTTAATTAAGCTGAAGAGGGTTCAGAAGAGATTTACCAGAATGTTGCTGGGTATGGAAGGTTTGAGTTATAAAGAAAGGTGCTGCTTGGTCTGCTGTGTTCATCCAGCCCTGCACCTTGTTGTCCTGGATAAGCTGGGACTTCTTTCACTGGAGCATAGGAATTTGAGAGGTGACCTTACTGAAGTTTATAAAATAATGAGGGGTATAGACAGAGTTAATAGTAGGTGTCTTTTCCCCAGGATGGGGAATTTCAAGACTAGGGGGCACATTTTTAAGGTAAGGGGGAGAGATTTAAAAAAGACATGGGGGCAATTTTTTTACAGAGAGGGTGGTTTATGTGTGGAATGAACTTCCTGAGGACTTGGTGGAAGTGGGTACAATTACAACATTTAAAAGACATTTGGATAAATACATGAATAGGAAAGGTTTGGAGGGATAAGGCCAGGAGCAGGCAGTTTAATTTGGGATTATGGTCGGCAAGGACTGGTTGGTGTGCAGGGCCCGTTTCTCTGCTGTATGGCTCTTTGACTTTTTGAGTTTGACTTAGAAGATTCCAAAGCCACTAATACTCTGGAAAACAAAACATGGAAATTGAACACTTTAGCAGTAAGAGAAGATAAACAATGTGCTCAACTATGCCAGTAAGGCACGATAGTTTGTTGAGATGCTCCAGTACAGACCCGGCCATTACTACACTCATTCATTAATGTAGAGGGCTCAGTAAGAGGCCAGAAGTGGGACCTATGGAAGTGGCAGTTTCATCGTTATAGTACTACTTCAGGCTAACATGCAGCCCTCTCAAGATAGCATTGTTGTTGCTCCAATACCTGGTCATGTCCTAGTAAGGCAGAGCATGGAAGAAATTACAACCTTGTATGATGCATGGATCAAAGAATTCTACATGTACTTTAGATCGAAAAATAAATCTAGTTATTGACAGAGCAAACTTCAAGCAGTGTCTCAGCATTTGGGAGATCAATCCATTTATATCACCAACAGGATGTTTCTACTACGGAGTTCTAAAGGATGACTTTAATTAGAAACACTACAGCAGTCAGTGAGGAGGATAAGAGTTGTCAGACTTCTGTGAGGAAGCATCAGTGACTTAATTGGATGGTAGGCCCCAAGATAGTGTTGTCACCCTCCTGAAACCCCATCAAAAATCTGAAAGATTGGGAATTGATTCAAATGACCATTTTAGGTTGTAAAAGACGTGGGTCAAAAGGAAAACCATAAGTGCAATGACTATCCAGGAATAGAAGCTGGGTGCTATTGATGTGGTGATCTGGGGTGCTTTAAAAAACTGTGAGGTATCAGCATCATCAGCACTCCAAAAGCAGAGAAGTCCTGAAGAAAGGAAAATTTCCAGAGAGGTGGAAATTATACCGCAAGGAATTAAAAATTCAAAATATAGAAATAAAGGTCAAGCAATGTCAACACAGATTCTGGACCATCACCTGAGAGATACAAAGGTTGGAAACCAAATTTGAACTCAACAACTAGACGCTTGCTGTGATTGAAAGTTGGTGTATGAACATAAAACTCCAAGGTCCAGGAGGCATAGAACTTAAGGTTCATGAACAAGTTACCATCTAGTGTAGTCACAAAGGATGAGATGCCAATAAAACTCTAAATACCGAAGAGTCAGAATACCTCAATCTTGAGCAGAAGTAAATGTATTTGTCTAGATCTCTTAGAAGGATTAGACACATTATTCCAGAATGAGTATTGGAGAAAATTTGGCATGAAAGGAGAAAGGGAAAAAATTGTGGCTGTAAGAGCTGCTCCTTTTTTGAGGTATTTTCAGTGTTGGAGCTGATTTCCTGGAATTGTTGGGCCAGTAATTACTGTTTTATTAGCTGTTGCATTGTTTTGGAACTTCGGAAAAAACAGATCAAAACAACAGCACTTTACAAAAGGAGGAAAGCGAAGGGGAGCAGGTATCATGTTGGAAATGGCACAAACAGAGAAGTGAACCTGTACAGCCGTGTGACCGAGCGGTGATCCTGTACAGCCGTGTGACCGAGCGGTGATCCTGTACAGCCGTGTGACCGAGCGGTGATCCTGTACAGCCGTGTGACCGAGCGGTGACCCTGTACAGCTGAATGCCTGTACTGTTTGATTTCAAGTATATCTGTACGTCCAAGTTCGCTCTAAGAAAGCTAAACAAACAATGAAATTCACAGCTGACATTGGAGAATCCTGTGTGAAGGTCTCACAGCAGGGGAGCAGCTATGTGACTTATTTTTTAAAGCGTGACCTGTTTCTTTTTTAAATCTTCAACAGTGAATAGAGTGGGGTTTTTTGATTATATGTTTTATTTAAATTTGTCCCTTGATTAAACTTTAAAAATATAAAACATAGATACTATGTTATCCTGGAGCAGTATTTTAGAGCAGTGAATTTGTGCTATTTCCTGGGTCTGTAGATTGTTAAGAAGCAAAGATGGCATTTAGTGGAGTGATGTGCTCTTCCTGTTGGATGTGGGAGATTAGGGGTACGTCAGGTTCCAAGCGATCGATTGCGATGGGGGACTTGCTAGTCAGAGGTACAAACAGACGTTTCTGCGGCCGACAGTGAGATATCAGAATGGTATTGAAACTCACTCAGAGATAGTAGGAACTGCCGATGCTGGAGTCTGAGATAACAAGGTATAAAGCTGGTGCTACTAGCTACCTCCCTCTCCTATCTTTCCTGGAGGTAACCCATCTACCTGACTATATCTGTGGTTTTTCTCCCTTCCTGCAACTGCCATCCATCACATTCCCAGTTTCTGTAAATTCCTCATTGCCTCTAACTGCTGCACCAACTGAACCATGCAATCAGATAATCATCAGTAATATGGAAACTCTCCCTAATCTCCCACATCCAACAGGAAGAGCACATCAGAATGGTGTGTTGCCTCCCTGGTGCAAGGATCAAGGATATCTTGGGGACGATGCAGAATATTCTCAAAGGGGAGAGAGACCTGTAGGTTGTCATTGTACACATTGGAACTAACAACATACGAAGAGAAAAGGATGAGATTCTGAGGAGAGAATATAGGAAATTAGGCAGGAATTTTAAAAACCAGGTCCTCGAGAGTAGTAATATCTGGATTACTCCCAGTGCCACAAGCTAGTGAGAGTAGGAATAGGAGGATAGAGCAGATGAATGTGTAGCTGAGGAGCTGCTGCAGGGGAGAAGGATCCACATTTTTGGATCATTGGAATCTCTTCTGGGATAGATGTGATTTGTATAAGAAGGATGGATTGCACCTGAATTGGAAGGGGACTAATATACTGGCAGGGAGACATGCTAAAGTTGCCTGGGACGATTTAATCTAGTAAGGTGGGGGTTGGGGTGGTGGAGTGAAAACAGGGAGATAGTGAGATTTACAAGAACTGGAGTGTTTGAACTATAGGGAGAGGTTGAACAGGCTGGGGCTATTTTCCCTGGAGTGTTGGAGGCTGAGGGGTGACCTTATAGAAGTTTATAAAATCATGAGGGGCATGGATAGAGTGAATAGCCAAGGACTCCAGGGTAGTGGAGTCCAAAACTAGAGGGCACAGACTTAAGGTGAGAGGAGAAAGATTTTAAAAAGACCTAATGGGCAACTTTTTCGCACAGAGGGTTGTGTGCATATGGAATGAGCTTCCAGAGGAAATGTTGGAAGCTGGTTTAATTACAACATTTAAAAGGCATCTGGATGGGTATATGAATAAGAAGGGTTTAGAGGGATATGGGCCAAATGCTGGCAAATGTGACTAGATTAATTTAGGATATCTGGTTGGAATGGATGAGTTGGACCAAAGAGTCTGTTTTCGTGCTGTACAACTCTATAAGTCTGTGACTCTCAGCGGAGTCTTGTTCTACGGCAATAATAAACACTTAGTCAGCAACTGAGAGAAAACTCAGAGACATCAGTGCTGCAGAAAAATCTAACAAGGGGTGCATAACTCTATCTGCAGGGACGGTCAAAATATAATCTAGAAAACCGAGAGCTGTAAAGGTACCATGAGCCAAGACAACACTTGATGATAGCAGAAGATTTATTGGCATTTGAATAATAGAATGCATATACCAAGCCTAAGAAGACTCATAAAGCTCGTCCCCAACCAGGGCAAAGTTGCCCACTTAATTTCCACCCCATAAATCACCATCAACATCCACTCCATTCATCACTGTCCAGGGGCAGCTGCCCAAACTATCTACAAGATGCACTGCATTATCTTTCCAAGGCTCCTCTGACAGCACCTTCCAAACCCATGACCACTACCATCTAGAAGGGCAAGGACAGTAGGTGCTTAAGAAAACCACCACCTGCAAGTTTCCCTCCAAACTACATTACATTCTGAATTGGAACTATATTGTCATTCCTGCACTGTTGGAAATCCAAGATTAGGGAATATTGTGGGGGGAAAAGGCATTGAAGCATATAAACAGCCATAATTGTATAGAATGGGAGAGCAGGATTGATGGGGTTAATAGTCTACGTCAGTTCCTATGTTCTTAACAGATTATTGACGTACATTCACCCATAGGGTGATGAGTGCCTGGAACATGTTGCCTGAGGAGGTGGTGGAAGCAGACACAAGGGCAGCATTCAAGAAACACATTGACGAGTACATGAATAGGAAGGGAATAGAGGGATATGAATCCTGTAAGTGAAGACAGTTTTAGTGTGGAAGGGTGACATGGTGACTCAGAGGTTAGCACTGCTACCTCATAGTGCCAGGGACCCAGGTTTGATTCCACCCTTGGGTGACTATGTGTGTGGAGTTTGCACATCCTCCCCGTGTCTGCGTGGGTTTCCTCCGGGTGCTCCGGTTTCCTCCCACAGTCCAAAGATGTGCAGGCTAGGTGGATTGGCCATGTTAAATTGCCCGTAGTGTTCAGGGATGTGTAGCTTAGGTGGGGTGGATCTGGATGGGATGCTTTGTGGTTTGGTGTGGACTTGTTGGGCCGAAGGGCCTGTTTCCACACTGTTGGGATTCTATAAAAAAATGTGTCAGCGCAGTCTTGGAGAGCTGAAGGGCCTGTTTCTGTGCTGTATTGTTCTTTGTTCTTTGTATACCTGTAGGACTGGATCAGTTCAAGAAGGCAGCTCACAATCACAGTCTCAAGAGCAATTAGGGAAGGTTAAAGAAAACTGGCTTAGCCAGCAATGCCGACATCCCGTTAACAAATAAAAAGAAAAATTTTTACACAGAATCCCAAAGGGGAGGAGGGTTACATAAAGAGCAGAGCAAGAGCTCACTAATCTGTGACCAGCTCATTTTCAGAAGGAATAAAAGATTACATTTTGTTGTGCCAAATGTATGAGTCACAAAAGCTATTGATTTTTCTCAAAGTTCCCAGAATGGTTAAGGGAAAGGAAAGCGAGGCGTTTGTTCAACTCCAGAGGTGACTATGACTCTGAATGGACTGAAGTGACAAGACTTTGTCCAACCAAAGCAGACTCAGTGATCCCAGCACCGAAAAGCATCTTAGCAGCACAGAGTTTCTCTAAATAACTAGTATTGGACAATGGATCTCAGTTTTGTGAATTTCAGAAACGGGAGGAATCAACTGAGTGGCAAGTTCTTCAAGATAGCCTCAGTCAAATGACGAAGTAGAGAGGATGGTCATGATTGTAATGCTATTAATGAATGAGAATATATTCTTGGAGTTAGCTTGACTCCATTACAGAGTGACACCATTGAGTAATCAGTAGTCTCCAGCACACCAGTTAATGTGGAGGGGATTAAAAATTGATGCACCAGTGTTAGAGCACAACTTCAGGCCAATTATATTCAAGACCATGAGAATGTAAAACAAACAGAGAAACACCACAGTAAAAAGCAAAAGAGATAGTACAACTCAAGATACAATGGGGACACTCTGTCAACCTTAAAAGCAGAAAATCTTGCTAAGATGCAGATAGTATGAAATCACATTCCCCAGAGAAACAGATCAACTGGGATCTTATATTGTGAGAACGCGCGAATGATATCTCAGAGAAACAGAAGTGTATTGATTTTACTCCAAACAAGAAGTGAGACTGAGTATGATTAAGATAGAATGTAGGATGGACAGATCCACAATGCATCAGGCAGTGCACAGAGTGATACAAATCTGGTACAGCTGTTACCGATACAGTGCAACTCCGTAACGTTAGTCCAAAAAAGCTCAAGTGAAATCATGTGATCCAGATTGGGATGTCCTGTTAGCATTCCAGATCATCTCGACCTTTGAAAGAGATTCAACTTGGGGGCCTGGGAATGAGGAAAGGGGAAGATGATGATAATAGTTTTTCTGATGTAAGTAATGAAATTAATAATTCCGAACACTATGTCATCCAAGTAACCTACAGGAATAGTGTTGACCAAACGTGGTGAAGTTGTAGTATAATGATATATGCAAAGGATAATGAAATCACTGATACTGTGACTTGTACATCAGTCTGAGAAATCGAGAGAATAAATCAGACTGGATACGGCACATGGAGAGAGACACCTTAGACACTTCACTAAAAGAGGTGTATTCAGAAACCTGTACAACACAGATGTAAATAACAGAGTGTTTCAGTAAATCAGGACTGGAGATAAGGAGCCATCCACCTCAGGCACTGTATATATGTAGGCACTTACAGAGATACTAAGGATAAGTATGCTGGTTGTAATATTACCTTAAAGCACATTTAGGAATCTTCCTATAATGTTTGAAATAAATGTTGAAATAACTTATTCTTAGAATGTATGCATTGCTCACACATTACCCATTTGTTGCCTATCAATAGGGAGGTGTGTGGACTTTATCTTCAAGCCACTGCGGTTGGTCTACTGACGGTGAATTGTCTGAGACATCCCACTGGCTTGTGTCATAAAGTGAGAAATGAATCTGTTGAAGAATTGTGGTCAGTATTCTGTATATTAAAATGCTAATGAAGATTAACTGAGAGCAAGGGAGAGTTCTCTTCGAGATAAGGATAGAGATAAAAATGCAGCACAGTCAGAACAGGAGAAGTGTAACAAGAAAAAGCAGCCTTGAAAGTGCAGTCCAAACACCCAATAGTTAGACAACACGTGGTAGATAGAATCAATCCATGTAGGTATTAGCAAGAAGTATATATCTGTAACTTTGTACAGTGCATTTCTGGAATGTGACTGAACATCTGGAATAGTAACTGTAGGGGTTATCCATAATTTGACTTTACATGAAGTTGACTTACTCTTAGGGAATGACTTGGCATGAGTGAACTTTATGGCTTCTTCGGTAGTCATCGAAAGGCCAAATGAGGTCCAGGGGACAGAGCAATTACAGGGAAGAAGTTCCAGGAGTTATTCCTTCATGTGTAATAACCTGACCAATGGTCAAACAAAGTTCACCATCAGAAGTTGAATTGATACCATTGACATATTGGAAATTTCACTAAACCTTCACTGATCATAGCTCCGCAAGTCAACCTAGAGTTCAGTGATGAACAAGAAACAGAAATTGCTGGAGAAACTCAACAGGTCCAGTGGATAGAAGACAGAGTTAACATTTCAAGTCCAGAACAAGGGTCAATGGACTCAAAATGTTAACTCTGTCTTCTCCCTACAGATGAATGTCCGACCTGTTGAGTTTCTCCAAACTTTTTTTGCTTGTTTAAGTATTACAGCACAGTTCTCTGTTTAGTTCCAGAGTTCAGTAAAGTAGCCCAATTATCTCAAGTCGAAATTGAAGTCAAGGAGTTCAGGAATCTGCAATATGAAAGATGGGATTCTGATGAGGAAATGGACACCTCCCCAGAAACCTACGGATGAAGAATGGATGGTGGTTCACCAGATGGTGAAGTCACCATCCTGAGAGGAGTCCCCAGCATTCCACTAGAATCATTAATGTCTGACAATGACCACTTTCTGAGATAAAAGAAGCTCACACTGGGTTACTTTAATGGACAAGAAAACAAAAACATTTAATATAACAAACTTATCCTCTCACATGACAAAATGAACGATTAATTACTAGTAAGCAAACTTATATAGTACCACCTTTAAATCCAAACACACATATTCATTGACAAATCAAAAGGACAAGACAGATGAGACAAACAGCTTTTTGGGAATAGTGAGAGTGGAAAACATAGGCAAAAAGGATTGAAGTCTGTGGACTAAGAGTCTCAGTCAAAAGGAGTGGAATGATATGGCTTTCTTACAGTTATTGGTTTATGTCAAAGATATCATGGTTTTGCTGATTGTAGCAATCCTCAATTCAATATCTCACCTGTTTGACATAGATCTTGGCTTGAGTTAGAATTTTGTTTTTATCTCTTTACAGAGTCTTTGAGTGTTATTTCTTTTCTGCTCATAAAAAGGGGGAGCTTTTGGAGGACTCAGAACCCGACTGCTCTCTCTCCTCTCAGCTTGATCACCATCTGCTCAGACCCAATCTGAAGCTGTTGCTAGGCAGTTTTTCCTTAACCCCAAAGCAACCTGTGCCATGTAGTCTCACATAAGTATCAAACCAGCTTCTCCCCAAAACATTGCTCGTCCTTGTGTAATGAATAAGTGACCACAGGGCCACATTTCCTTTGAGTTATAATAAAAACAAAGTTAGAATCATAGAATCCCAAAGTGAGGGAAGAGGCCATTCTGTCCATTGAGTCTGCAACACCCCTACAAAGAGCATCCCACTCAGACCCAGTCCCCTCACCCTATCCCTATAACCCTGCATCACTCATGGCTAACCCACCTAACCTGCACATCCCTGGACACTATGGGACAACTTAGCATGGCCGATCCATCCAACCTGCACATCTTTGGACAGTGGGAGGAAACCCAATCACCCAGCGGAAACCTAGAGTTCATCTCTTCAACAAAGAAGTCCATGCTTCCATATTCCATTTCAAATTGCAAATCAAATATGTATTATTTAAAGTCTTTGAGAGAAGGTTTGTATCTTGGGTTGTGGCTGAGGTTGCAGACTTTTTCGCCGAGCTGGTGTGTTTGGTTGCAGACGTTTCATCATCCTGCTCAGTAACATCATCAGTGTTACACCGACGGTCTTACCTAGCAAGATGATGAAACGTCTGCAACCAAATATGTATAATCCTCCAGTGCTAAGGCCCAAATATCATCCAGAAGTCTGTGGTGTATGAATCAAATTGTTTACTTAATTGGCTAACCCTGTTAAGACAGGGCATGTGGAGATTCAGAAGATCTGAATGTGTATAAGTCTGCACTTATATTAGCCAGGTCTTCACAGGGATGTGGTTCAGTTTTGTAAAAAATGCCATGCATGCCAGATGACAGGAAAGCCATCAAACCAGCCCAGTTTTAGAGGAACCATTTAGTAGGGTGTTAGTGAATTGTGTGGCACTTTTATCAAAAATGAAAGTAGGATACCAGATATTATCACTACCATGAATATAGCTACTCTGTTCCCAGAGCTCATGCCTTTAAGAGTAACTACTGCTAAGGTAGTTGTAGAGAGATTAATCTTGTCCTTCACTTGATGTGGATTACGATTGGAGATCCAGTTAGATCGAAGGTCTAACCTTTTGTTTAAAAATTTTTTAGGAAGTTATGTGTAGTTTGGATATAAAACAGTTCAAGTCTTCAGCAAACTATACACACACACACACACACACACACACACACACACACACACACACACACACACACACACACACACACACACACACGCCCACAGACACACACACACACACAGAGGCTCACACACATGCACACGCAGACAAACGCACGCTTGCACAGACACACACACACATTTACACACACACACACACAACACACACATACACAAACACTTCATAAAGGTGCCGTCAAATCCTCAAAATGATGATTAGAGTGTGCTGTCGTGAATGCCCTCATGGAAGCATTGGGACAAGGGACAAGAATTTTTTAGTTTGTCACTCCACATTTCCTGAATGAATCAGTTTTTTTTAAAAAGATTAGTTTATGGACATGAGATAAGAGGTTCTATTGAACTTACCAGAAAAATAAATCTTTGAGAGAGAGAACATATCATCCAAGTGATACAACGTGTTCCACAAACAGCTTATGAAAACCTGCAAAGTGACTGGCAGAACATCTTAAAGTATCTCTAACAATGATGAAAAAATGGGCTGACAAGCACATCAAATACTGAACACTTCAATCAGGGACATGAGGTGTTAGTTTTACTGTCTTTACATGGTTAGTCAATTCAATAAATTATTTGATCAACACCAGAGATCACCTGAAAAAGAAGTGGTTGTGTCGCAATAATATGTTTGAAGTGATAGCATCACCAACAGGCTGATAAGCAAACACAGGTCTGTTGGGTAATAAGGACAGTCCAGGATGAAAGCTATATTGGGAATGAGGCAGAGGTAGCTTAGAAATTCCCAAATTGAACCACTTATTACCTGGTTCGCTTACACTGAACTGTTTTAGAGGTTAGAAAATGCCCTCTCATTGTTAGAAGCTGAAGAATGAAAAGGTCTAACAAAGTTACTCACCCAACTTAAAAGAGTCTGCAGGGACAAACCAGGATGTATAACTTTACCTCTACATGGTGTGGATATTGGAAAATCCTGTACTTTAAAATAATATCCTACTGCTTTGTCCAGAGAAACAGGCCCAGGCAGAAAGCAGCAATCCAATACATGTTGGAAAATTGCTGAATTAAACCCAGTCAAAGCAGCTGGAATTCTCCAGTGGTGCTAGCGCCTTAGCTTGATGGTTCAACCATATTCTGCATTGACCACAGAAAGATCAATGCACTCACAAAGACAGACTCTGGCTCAATTCCTCACTTTGAAAATGAGAGAGTTGGCAGTGCCCATATTTCTTCCAAAATAGATTTATTGAAGAGATTCTGTCAGGTTCCTTTAACACACTGAGCTAAAGGTGTATTGGCCTTTGTTACATCAGGTTGTCTTTTTCAGTGTTGAGTGATGTGTTCAGGCTAAGAAATGCTCCAGCAACTTTCCAGAGACTGATGAACTAAGTAGTAGTCAATGTTCCTAACAATGTAGTTTATCTTGACGATGAGCTGATATACTACGATACTTGAGAAGATCTCATGGAACAACTGAAACTTTTGTTTATGAAATTATACTTGGCTGTGTTTATCAAAGCTGATAAATTTTGCCAAATGCATGCTTGCAAAAGTATGGGCAACATTCCTAGGCCATGTAGTAGGGCCAGGACAAATGCTGCCAAGAAAAGTAAATATATAAGCTTTTGGTGGACTAAAACTGAATGGGAAATTGTGAGATGCTTGAGAATATTATTTTTCTACTATAAGTTTGCACCAAACTTCAGCATTATGGCTGCTGCACTGCCAAGTCAAAAGAAAGTCAAGGTAGTATGGTCAGGGGAGCACCAAACAGCATTTGAGAGACTGAACCCCATTTTGATCAACAAAACACTGGGCTGCCCCTATTTTGCAGAACCCTCCAAGGTAGCAAATGATGCCAGTGACTTGGGGTAGGTGCAGTCCTGCAACAAGAAGATGACTTAGGCAGAGAAAACAATGTGATACCCTTCCAAACAAAAGCCACAGAAACACCAAAAGTGATCATCGACAGTGGAAATATAAACTCTGTGATAAATACTGGCTCTTAAACATTTTATAGTATATGTCCATTGTGGCTATAATGAAGCATTGGCATGAAACACAACTCCTTAGCATTTGTGGAAATAAAGTAGAAAGCTAAAAAGACAGGCTGTTTCAGTGGAGTTTGCTATTACAGCTCAACAGTTCACGTGGTAGCCAGGCATTTCAAGAGAGATGGAGAATTTCATATCATCTTGTAACATATATGCTATCAATAGTCAGATTCCAGCGAAGCTATTCACATCTTTAAAACTTCTGATCTGGCCTCAGCAAAGAGCATGATTAGGTGTATTCAATTTCTGAGGGAAGGCACTGATAGATTATTACTCCAGGTGGGCAGAAATTCCTAGACAAACATTGGCTCTGTTAGATCTGACAGCAGCTCATAAAGTTTGGATAAAGGGCAGACAAGTAGAGGAGCCAGTCCTCAGAAGACAAAATTACCATGATTGTAAATTGGTCACACACCCGAAGGAAAATTCAGGAGGAAAAGGTGGGCATTGACGCTACTTGAACCAAGAAGAGAGACCGAGTATGACTATCGCAGATATGGGACGGGGCAACACAACTTCAGATATCTTGCCAAATGCTACAGGTCTCACAGAAATAATGGAAGACCATCACTCTCCATCAGCAATCAGGCATACCAAGTCAAGGCAAGTAGTCAGAATCTCACAATGCCTCGACATCTGATTTTCAGATCCTGAAGGGTGCTGGGAAGGGGGCGTATGGCAAGGGAAAGTGACAATGGAAATAATTATAAGAAATTATTGTAATTATGCAAACAAAGTAGAGAGAAACCTGGGGGGAGATGAAGTATAATGGGAAATAAATATATTAATGATGATGATGCACATGTTGATGCTCCTCTGACATCAGAGAGATGATCTGGACTTAAAGAAGAGAATAATGGAATCACTGTATTAGAGAGCTTTATTTAATATAAACTACAGCAAAATCTGTTTTAACCGGCACCTTATTTTCCAGCACTCCCGATAAAGCGACAAAAATGATATGCCTCAAATACCTTGAAATTTACTGCATTATTCTATCCAATTATTTTAGATGTTTAATTTATTTACCTCAATGTAAATATGCTTGTTGTTAAATTGAATGGCCACACAAAATGTCAACAGTTGAATCAATTTCAAGACAATTTCTCCTTAATTACTGCGATTTACTGCGATGTCTGTGCAGTCAACTGAGAGTGAGAAGGCTCTCTGCCAGCAGGTTTTATTTAGGGTAAAGTTGCATTTTTATTTCAGTGATTTATGGTGTAAATAAATTATAACAGGAATGTGTATACCCTGCATTACATTTCGATTACTTAGTGTGTGTTTTTACATTGATTACGTGGACCTCTTGATCAACCATAATATTTGATCAACCAACACATTCCTGGTCCAGTAGGTACTGGTTGGTAAAAAGTTTGCTGTACATTGAAATATTAATAAACAGTTTACAAGGCTTACTGAGGGTGAGGCAAAGTTACCCTTAGAATTTGAGGTAAAGGTAAAGATGCAGCAGGTTCAGAGTGTAGCCATCTAGCCAGAAAAAGCAGCTTCAAGAGTCCAGTCCAGACACCCAATGCCCAGAGAAACCCAAGGTAGATAGAATGCTTGGAGGGTCAGTGATGCAGCCTTAAGTCAATGGCTATATTTAATAGATAGGCTCATTCTCATAGATAGAGAGGGACAGTACAGGAGAATCTCAGCGGGTCTGGCGGCATCTGTGGAGGGAGAAACAGAGTTAATATTTTGAGTCCAGTATGACTCTTCTTCAGAACTGAAACATAAACCCTGTTTGTCTTTCTACAGATGCTACATGGCCTGAGCTTCCAGCATTTTCTCTTTTCATTTCAGATTTCCAGCACCTACAGTATCTTGCCCTTATTTGAGGCTATTTTTATTCTGACTTGGCCCCTCTGCCACATATTTGCATACTTCTGGAGAAACTTAGTAAGCCTCCCACTGGTTCTGACCACATCCCCACATGCCTCCTCTCTGCCCTTAACCTGTGATGTTCATTATCCTTTCATTACTGACCTTTTACAATCTACTTTTGCTATTCTTAGGTCTATATGTGACGTGCAAATTTTTCAGTGAACATTTCTCTGCTTATTCTCAGCTGCCATGATAATAAATAATTTCTCCCAGTCAGAGATTTTTTTAGCTGACAAGGAGAGTGGTGAGGTAGGGGGGATCTTGTGTGAATGGGAGCTTTTTAAAAAAATTACATGTTTCAACTTGCATTTGACATTTTACTCAATTTTATTCATGAGTGTTGGCTCTTGAAGTCACACAAGTCTTAGACGCAGTCAGACGAGCAGAGACCATGGTCGCAAATTTTTGGGCTCTCATTAAGATAAGAGGAGCCATTAGCTGATTGGTTTGGAATACTTCAGTTCACAAGGAGCCCTGCAATGACAGACACCGAATGTGAATGAAGGTCAGCACAATTTTCCACTGCTATAATGTCATTACTTTGATAAATACTCAACATTCCCATTAGAACTGGAAAGTTTTTCTCTCGCGGAAATTGGTTTAAAAATAAACCTTTGAATGTTAAAGTCAGCTTAAACCACCAGATTTAAATTTAAAAGCTGTGCATACCTGAGGACAAACGCAAGGATGTGCATGGAAATAATATTGAAGACGCTCACTTATGAATTAGGAGCTGCTGTAGGTCATTCGGTCCATCGAGTCTGCTCTGCCATTCCGTGAAATCATGGCTGATCTGGTAGCCCTCAACTCCACCTTTCTGTTTTGCCCCGTAGCCCTCGATTCCCTCCCTGATTAAAAGTTGATCCGTCTCAGCCTTGAATATACTCCATGACAGAACTTTGACAGGCCTCTATGTTAAAGAATTCCACAGATGCAACGCCTTCTGACAGAAGAAATTCCTCCTCATATCCGCCTTAAATATGTGACCCCTTACTTTAAGATTATCCCCTCTGGTCCCAGATGTGGTGTACACATCTACAGATCTCTGAATGTAGCAGGGCTGTTGGATAAGGTGATTAAGGAGACATCTTGGATACTTGCCTTTATTAGCTGTGGTATAAAGCGAGGAGGTTAAGCTGGAACTATTTAAAGTGCTGGTTAGGCCACAACTGGAATAGTACATGCCGTTCCCTTCACCACGTTATAGGAAGGATGTGATTGCACTAAAGAGGGTGTACCAGGGCATTGAGTGGGCTGGAGGGTCTTAGCAATGAAGAAAGACTGGATAGGCTGGCGTTGTTTTCCTTGGAGCAATAAAGGTTAAAAGAGTGCCTGATGGAGGAGTATATGTTTATGAAAGACAGAGATGGGGTCGATAGGAAGGCATTTTGTCCACTAAAGGGGTGGTAGGGTGGGGTCAATAGGCAGTGGATATAGATTTAAAGCCAAGAGGAGAGTTTATTTCATCCAGAAATTGATGGGAAACTGGAAATCACTGCCTGAATGGGTGTTTGAATCAAAAACGTTTGTGATATTTGAGGCTTATGGACAGAGAGCTGGAAATTAGAATTAGTGTTGTCAGATATTTGTTAACTAGTGTGGACATTGATTTGATTTGATTTATTATTGTCACATGTACCTAGGCAGAGTGAGAAGTTTTGTTTTACAGACAGATCATACCATACAAAGATCATAGGGTAATTGAACAGAGCAAAGAATACAAATTTAAAGCTGCATAGAAGGTGGACTAAAAGCAACATCAACATTAGATTTGAAATTTGAGAATTCCATTGAGGAGTCTAATAACAGCAGGCAAGAAGCTATTCTTCAACCTGTTGGTATGTGGGTTTAAGCTTTTGTTCTTTTGCCTGACGGAAGAGGTTAGAAGAGATTATAACTTGGATAGGAGGGTCTTTGATGATGTTGGCTGCCTTTCTATGGCAGCAAGAAGTGTAGATGGAACCAATAAGTGGGAAGTTGGCTTCTGTGATGGTCTGGGCTGTGTTCACAACTCTCTGTAGTTTCTTACAGTCCTGGGCAGAGCAGTTGCCGTACCAAGACGTAATGCATCCATATAGAATGCTGGGCCAAATGGCCTCCTTCTGTGCTTTAAAGGTCTATGAGTCTATGACTCTATGCGTGTCATGTTGCACTTGGCACTGCACACTGGGGCCTCACAGCCATTGGACACTATACAAATTAATACTCTTCAGCTACAAGTACTTTTACAGTAAGGGAGATTTTAAAGATACAGCCTTTTGCAAGCTACATAGCATAATGGGTAAGTACAATGACTTTCACCATTTAGAATTGGGTTTGGATTCAACCATCCTCTCTAATGAATGCGGGCTTTGATGTATGTGTACTTTGTATTGAACAGAATTCACCTTTAAGGACTGTGTCTGCTGTGTGCATACTCTGCCTGGACACTTCATCTGCTGTGGGCTTGAAAACTGCACACACAAGAAATCAGTTGGTTGTTGGTAACATCTGCTTCATAACTAAGGATGTGTTTTACTGTTTTGAATAAATCAATAGGCATAGGTAATCAATCATGACAAGCTTTTAGTAACTGAACTGCAAGATTCTTTTAGTTCACTCGTGAGACTTGGGCATCTCTGGCTGCTCCATCATTTATTACCTGTCCCTCTTTATTACCTGTCCCTATTTATTACCTGAGAAGGTGGTTGTGAGCTGCCTTCTTGAACCGTTGCAGTTCATGTGCTGTAGGTAGACCCTAAATGCTGTTAGGGAGGGAGTTCCAGGATTTTGATCTGGTGACAGTGAAGGAACAGCGATATATTTGAACGTGAATACAGGAGGCATGGTTAGTAAGTTCGCAGGTAACACCAAAATTGATGGTGTAGTGGACAGTGAAGTTCAATGGGACCTTGATCAGATGGGCCAATAGACTGAGGAGTGGCAAATGGAGTTTAATTTAGATAAATGTGAGGTGCTGCATTTTGGGAAGGCAAACCAGGGCAAGACTTATACACTTAATGGTAGGGCCTTGGGGAGTGTTACTGAACAAAGAGACCTAGGGGTGCAGGTTCATAGTTGCTTGAAAGTGGAGTTGCAGGTAGACAGGATAGTGAAGAAGGTGTTTGGCACACTTGCCTTCATTGGTCAGTGCATTGAATATAGGAGTTGGGAGGTCATGTACAGGACACTGATGAGGCCAGTTTTGGGATACTGCGCAAATTCTGGTCTCCCTGCTTTTGGAAGGATGTTGTTAAACCTGACAGGATGCAGAAAATATTTAAAGGATATTGCTGGGACTGGAGAGTTTGAGTTATAGGGAGAGGCTGAATATGCTGGGGCTATTTTTACTGGAACATTGGAGGCTGAGGGGTGACCTTATAGGGGTTTATAAAATCATGAGGGACATGGATAGGTGAATAGCCAAAGTCTTTTTCCTAGGGTGGATGAGTCCAAAACTAGGGGACTTAGGTTTAAGGTGAGAGGGGAAATATTTAAAAAGGACCTGAGGGGTAAATTTTCATGCAGAGTGTGGTGTGTGTATGGAATGAGCTGCCAGATGAAGTGGTGGAGGCTGGTACAATGACAACATTTAAAAGCTATTTGGATGGGGACATGAATAGGAAGGGTTTAGAGTGATATGGGCCAAATGTTGACAAATGGAACTCGGTTATAATGGGATGTCTGTTCATCACACACGTGTTGGACCAAAGCATCTGTTTCCATGCTGTATGACTCTATGACTCTATGATTCTAAGTTAGGATGGTGAGTGGCTTAGAGGGGAACTTGGAGGTGGTGGTGTTCCCATGTATCTGCTGCCTTTGTCCTTTTAGATGGAAGTAGTTGTGGGATTAGAAGGTGCTTTCTTAGGACCTTTGGTGAATCTCTGCAGTGCTTCTTGTAGATAGCACGCACTGTTGCTACTGAGCGTCGGTGGTGGAGGGAGTGGATGCTTGTGGATGTGTTGCCAATCAAGCGGGCTGCTTTGCCCTGGATGGTGTCAAGCTTCTTGAGTGTTGTTGGGGCTGCACCCATCCAGGTAAGTGGGGAGTATTCCATCACACTCTTGACTTGTCTTGGAGATGATGGACAGGCTTTGAGAAGACAGGAGGAGAGTTATTCACCAGAGTATTCCGAACCACTGATCTGCTGTTGTGGCCACTGTCTTTATGTGGTGAGTTCAGCTGAGTTTCTGGTCGATGTTAACCTCTAGGATATCGACAATGATGGATTCAGTGATGGCATCACCTCTGGATATCAAGGGCAGTGGTTAAATTGTTTTTTTTGTTGGGGATTGTCATAGCCTGGCATATATATGCCAAGAATGCTACTAGTCACTTGCCATCAGCTCAGACCTGGATTAGTCTGGGGCACAGTGGGGCAATGCTAAAATCTCTCAGATGGGGCATACTCCCCTGGCAGAGGTACGATCCTTCCACTGACTCATCACTGTGCTAACATTAGCACATTCCTGGGATCAGGTCAGTCTGACCTTTTCAGACAAGCTCCCAGTAATCAGGGTTGAAGAGGGGCTGTTTTGTGGCTGGCTTGCAGAATAAGAAAAGGGGATTGATAAAACCTTCACGTGGAAGAATTGATAGATCTCCTTAAAATAAAACCCAAAATGTTGACAACTTTCCCAAGCAGACACTGAAAGGTCTGTGACCATATCCAACAGGGACAGTCGAAACCTATCTGTCATTTGTCACCTTTTCCATAAGGAGGAAGTAGGCTGGGTAGAAGCAGGGGTGGGGGGGGGGGAGGACGTTTCTTGTGGACTTCAGGGCTAATCCTTTGGGCTTGGAAGGAGCTCAGAAGCTTGCATTGTCTGAGAAGCTATGAATTTCCCAAAAGTGGCCAAGTAAAGACCTGAGGCCACACTCCCAAGGAATGTTGTGCATGAGAAGACCATGCTTTCCAGCTTGGATACATCCAGGCAAGATGCCATTGTAAGTCAGGGAGAGACAGGGTGCCTCAAAAGTGAGGCTGCTGTCCTTCCAGCTACTTGAAATTTGAAAGCAAAAATCTGACGCAGTGGGTACGTACCCTACTGTGGGCCAAGGGGACGAAGAGAGGGAACTTGCCGTTGCATGGCCTAAACCTCCATCTGTAGCTGGGAGGATAGAAGGAAGGTCTCTAAGTCTACCTGGAATGCTGAATTCCTGTTCTCTCACCAGAAGCCCACCTCTGGGCGTCTACTCTGTCTCCCACCAGCTAGAAAATCTCAGTCGGCCTTATCTGAAATGTCTGAAGTCATGTATAACAAGGGCCACCTGACTACCTACAGCTTACTGGGTGGTGGCCCTGTTACCCCACATAGCGTCCCTCTAGAGAAATGGCCCATGGGGGGAGGATTGGACCTAAAAATAACTGGGTGACAGTGTTATTCTTAGCATGTACCTGCCACTGTGCTTGAAACCGATGGAACTTTGTACTTCACACTAGGACTCTCTCCCATGGATCAGGATACAACATGTTTGGAGTCCAGGAGTCATAGAATCCCTCCAGTGTGGAAGTAGGCCAGTTAACCCATTGAATCCACATCAACCCTCTGAAGAGCTTCCCACCCTAGACATTACAGGAAATTTAGCATGGCTAATCCACCCTAGCCTGCACGTCTTTGGACTGTGGGAGGAAACCAGAGCACCCGGAAGAAACCCACACAGACACGGGGAGAATGTGCAAACTCCACACACACGGTCGCCTGAGGGTGGGCTCATACCCAGGTCCTTGGCGCTGTGAGGGAGCAGTGCTAAACACTGAGACACCATGTCGCCCTGGTTATAGTGTCATACAGCACGGAAACAGATCCTTTGGTCCAACCAGTCCATGTCGACCAAAGTCCCAAACTAAACTGGTCCCACCTGCCTGCACCTGACCCATATCCCTCCAAACATTTCTTATTCATGTACTTATCCAAACATCTTTTAAACATTGTAACCATACCTGCATTCACCACTTTCTCTGGAAATTCATTCCACACACAAACAACTCTGTATAAAAAAAATTATCCTCACAGCTTTTTTAAATCTTTCCCTCTCACTTTAAAAATTTGCCCCTGAGTCATGAAATTCCCCAGCTCGGGAAATGATAACTACAATTCATCTAATCTATACCGCTCACAATTTTATAAACCTCTATAAGGTTACCCCTCAAACTCCTATGAGCCTATCCAGCCTCTCCTTACAAGTCAAACCCTCCATTTCCAGAAACATCCTGGTAAATCTCTTTTGAACCCTCTCCAGCTTAATAATATCCTTCCTGTAACAGGGCGACCAGAATTGGACACCTTACTCCAGAAAAGACCTCACTAACGTCCTGTACAACCTCAACCTAATGTTCCAACCCCTATACTCAATGGTCAGAGCAATGAAGGCAAGTATGCTTAACACCTTCTTAGCCACCCTATCTATATACAATGTGAATTTCAAAAAATTTTGTACCTGAACCCCAAGGTATCTCTGTTCTTCAACACCAGCCAAGGCCTTACTGTCAATTATATAATTGTATAAATGTCAATTGTACAAGGCCTGCCCTTGTTTATTTGTTTTACCAAAATGCAATACCTCACATTTATCCAAATTAAACTCCATCTGTCACTCTTCAGCCCATTGACCCAATTGATCAAGATCCCTTTGTAATCTTAGATAACCTTCTTCATAGAAACACAGAAACATAGAAGATAGGAGCAGGAGGAGGCCATTCGGCCCTTCCAGTCTGCTCTGCCATTCATCACGATCATGGCTGATTGTCCAACTCAACAGCCTAATCCTACTTTCTCCCCATAACCTTTAATCCCATTCACCCCAAGTGCTATATCTAGCTGTCACTTCAATACATTCAATGTTTTGGCATCAACTACTTCCTGTGGTAATGAATTCCACAGGCTCACCTCTCTTTGGGTGAAGAAATGTCTCCTCATCTCCATCCTAAGTTGTCTACCCCGAATTCTCATACTGTGCCCCCTGGTTCCAGACACACCCACCATCAGGAATATCCACCCTGCATCTACCCTGTCTAGTCGTGTTAGAATTTTATAAGTCTCTAAGAGATTCCTCCCTCATTCATCTGAACTCCAGCGAAAACAATCCCAACCTAGTCCATCTCTCCTCATACGTCAGACCCGCCATCCCAGCAATCAGCCTGGTAAACCTTCACTGCACTCCCTCAAGAGCAAGAGCATCCTTCCTCAGAAAAGGAGACCAAAACTGCACACAATATTCCAGGGGTGGTCTCACCAAGGCCCTGTATAACTGCAACAACACATCCCTGCTCCTGTACTCGAAACCTCTCACAATGAAGGCCAACATACCATTTACCTTCTTTACCGCCTGCTGCACCTGCATGCTTACCTTCAGCAACTGGTGCACAAGGACACCCAGGTCCCACTGCACACTCCCCTCTCCCAATTTACAGCCATTCAGGTAGGAATCTGCCTTCTTGTTTCACTGTCCACTATACCAGCAATCTTGGTGTCATCTGCAAACTTATAGCCAAGCCTTCTACATTCTCATCTAAATCATTTTTATAAATTATAAACAAAAGTGGATGTAGCATTGATCCCTGTGGAAAACCGCTGGTCACAGGCCTCCAGTCTAAAAATATGGCCTCTCACATATGTCCTAGTGACCACCTGAAGCATAATGAGAGTCCACAGAAACTATTGACAGCTTCCCCATCTTACTAAGACTTTTCTCACATGCAGTCACATTGTTTAATCTGATTGCTTAGTTACTTAAAGTAGCTAACCAATATAGATCAGAAAGTCCAGGGCTGGATTCTCAGTTTGGACTGAGTTAGGGTAATATTGGGAGAATATTTGTCTCAGCCTCGGTTCCACAGTGTTAAGGAGCAGAAAGTAAAAACACTTTGTCCCATTCTTAATTTTTCCAAACAACTCCTGATGCTTGTGGATGACATTCAGTCACATTTCTTGATGTTGACAAGCCCCACTCTCAGAGTTGGGTTGGCAAAACATCGTGTTTGGGCTCACGCAAAGAACAAACGGGTGGACAAGGCAATGGAAGATGGTCATTCCTGTTTTCTCACAAGAATTGAAGAGTCAGAGCATGAGGAAGACAGAGAGAGTGTGTAATGTAAGGTACAGCACCTGTGTCAACCAATACCCTTGAAATGCCCAATGTTGTTAGCTATCTTTCTAAACATGGACCAGGGCTGAATACATTTCACTTTAACCTGCATCGCATTTACCAATGCCACCGGGCATGCAAGTAACAAGGGATTCCGAGCTCTAGCTAGTTAGTATTTGCTTCTGATATTTGAGTGTTATTGAAGAAAGATACATTTTGTTGAACTATTTTGTCTTGCACTCATCAGGACAATTTGTAAGAATGTCATTGTGAAGGAAAATTAACATTTATACTGTATGAGAAGATTGTGATCGGTATTTTCAACAAGATATGTCTTTATCTCGTAACACTTGAGCTATATTCTATTAAACAACTGTTTGTCACTAATACATTGATGCTGGCAGATCCTAAACATTAGTCCAATACCGGCACTATCAGGGTGATGAACTTTAATAACATATTGCATTCATGACTGCAGAATAAGGGGTTAAGTCTGACTTTGTGAGATGCTAAGGAAACGTGGTACATACCATCACAGAAAGTGATGCAATGTGAACAATCTTGCTTTCTCTTGCAGCCTCGAGCCAGGCCAAAGCCACAGGAAGACGATCCTTAAATAACGTTAATGCCTTCCTTATCTCAGCAGACTCTGTTAATATTCTCTAGCAGCACAACAACGCATTATTGGTGGCAGTGAGTGAAAGAGCAATGCAGAAGGTCTTTGTCATTACCGTAAAGCTTCAAGCAGCTGCAGGTTCTGATCAAGCAGAATTGGGGCTGGAACTGGCCCTGATGGTTTGCAAGGTATCACACCGCTCTTGGCCTTACTGTGCTATCAAGCAGTGAGCAGCTCAGTACAGTATTGAATGTACCATGTGGCAATACAGACAATATCCTAGTCAGGATCAACAAAGGCAAAGCTACATATGAGGAAGTATTGAAAATACTTGATATCTATTTTAATCTGAAAAAATGGACTCTAGTTAATAAGTGTAAAGTCAAAAGGGACCAAATATCTTTATTTATCATTCGTGGATTGATGATCAGAGGATTAGATTAGATAGGGTGGACAGTGGGAGCCTTTTTCCTCAGATGGTGATGGCTAGCACGAGGGGACATAGCTTTAAATTGAGGGGTGATAGATATAGGACAGATGTCAGAGGTAGGTTCTTTACTCCGAGAGTAGTAAGGGCGTGGAATGCCCTGCCTGCAAAAGTAGTAGACTCACCAACTTTAAGGGCATTTAAATGGTCATTGGATAAACATATGGATGATAATGGAATAGTTTAGGTTAGATGGGCTTCAGATTGGTTTCACAGGTCGGCGCAACATCGACGGCCGAAGGGCCTGTACTGCGCTGTAATGTTCTATGTTCTATGGGATGTGTGTGTCTCTGACTGGGCCAGTATTTATTACCAGTCCTTTGTTGCCTTTGAGAAAGTGATAGTCAGCTGTCTTTTTGAACCATTGCAATCCATGAGCTGTAGGGACACCCACAATGCTGTTAGGGAGGGAATTCCATGATTTTGACCCAGTAACAGTGAAGGAACAGCGATGTATTTCCAAGTCAGGATGGTGAGTGGCTCAGAGGGGAACTTGCAGGTGGTGGTATTCCCATGTCCCTGCTTCCTTTGACCTTCTTGATGGAAGTACTTAAGAAATTCCTCCTTGTCATTTTTTTTGTTATTAATGGGATGTTGGGCATTGCTGGCTGGGCCAGCGTTTATTGTCTGTTCTTATTTTTCGTTAAGAGGGTGGTGGCAAGTTTTTCTCATGAACGCTGCGGTTCATGTGCTGTAGGTAGCCCCATATAAACATCTGTTCCAACCGTATAAAAGATTGATATTATTTTCTTATTTATAGTAGTTTACAACAGAGGAACATGATTCCATTAAAGTGTCATGCTTTAAGTGATCTGAGGTAACATTTTTATACAATCAGGTCACATGCTGTGACTAAGTGATGATACCATGGGCATATCTCTTCAAGATATACTAACTGTGAGACTTAACATAAAACCAGTCATAACTCAATGTGTCGTGCTATCTTACGATTAACTGTTAACTCCTTTTGAACTCATATTTGTGCAATTTGGACATTCTCAAATTTGGTTTCAAGATTTTGCATTGGCTTGCAGGGAAAATTACAGTCACTTTAAAAACTGCTGAAATTTACAGCTGAAATGTTCAAATCTGCAACTTAAACTCATAAATGCTAAATGTCAGATTTAAAGAAAATCTGCTGTGTGTTTCCAGAACTAGTTTCAAAATTATTCATAGCTGAATGTAATGTTGCAAGACAGGCAGAGTCAAAATGGACAGTTAGTTATCAGAGTCTTCTGAGGCTCCTGATTTTCCCAGTACTAAGTCTTATAATTTTGTTGTTGCATATATTAAATGGTAAACAGCAAACTACTAGGTAAAATGAGACCAGGAATCAATATTCAGCAAACGTTGTGTTGGAGGAGGGCTGACAATGCTGCTTTGTTCCTATTTTATTTGTCCTTTTGCTAGCCTTATGTGCATAACATTTGTTGACTTGTTGTCTTATCAAAGACTATTTACAGAATCTCCCGAAGTAAAGAAGCTATTTACTTTATTTAAGAAACACACCTAATGGAGATTACATCTCACTGTGGCCACATCGTAGCACAGGGCAGCAAGACACAGCTAGATCATGTGACATTGCTTCACTTCCTTTACAGAGCCTCATTATCCTGTCACACAGTCAGACATCATCTCTTATTCTGCAGCATAGATAAGGAAATGCTACGAGGGTTTTGGTTAAATGGGTGAAATTTTATACCAGTTTTCATGCAGGAATTCCATCCTTCATCAAAATAGCACACTGAGGCTGCAGTATTTTCATGTATGAACTGAACTGCATGGTAGGACAAGACTGCTAAACAAGACCTGAGATGAGGCTTCAATGCTATTTTAAATTATGTGACATTTGGATTAAGCAATGATGGTTATAGGTCTGTTGCTAGTAGAGGAATCTGAGGCTATTAAGGAAGGAAATAAAAGGGTACAACTTGAAAATACAGCAACAAGAACAAAAACAAAGTTGCTGGAAAAGCTCAGCAGGTTTGGCAGCATCTGTGAAGAAAAAAACAGTTAACGTTTTGGGTCCTGTGACCCAATTTGAGGAAGGGTCACTGGACCAGAAGTGTTAACTCTGTTTTTTCCTTCACAGATGCTACCAGACCTGCTGAGCTTTTCCAGCAACTTTGTTTTTGTTCCTAATTTACAGCATCCACAGTTCTTTCGGTTTTTATTGAAAATACAGCAAATGTTTTATTTGCTGGCACCTATAAGACCAGGATAATCAAGAGTTATGTATAACCACAGCAAACCCTGACCAAGCAAAGCTTCATGGCAACAACATCCCCCAAATAAATCTACATAAAAACATTAACCACTTCCTAAAATCAATGTAAAAACATATAGAAAGTATCAGAAATGAAATGTAGAGGGTATACACATCACTATTTTGCTTTATTTACAGCATTAAAACTCAGATATCATAGTAGTTCGCGATATTTGAGGTATATAATTTCAGCCGTTTTATCAAGAGTTCCAGTTGACAGATACTGGTTAAAACAAAGATTGCTGCGTATTGATTTCTGGTCTCATTTAATCTAGCAGATTTCAGGTACACTTTAATATATGCAACAACAACATTACAAGGGACATTATTATACATTAATATACATTAATACTGGGACAATCAGGAGCTACCCAGAACATTCTGATAACTAATTATCCATCGTGACTCTGTCCGTCTCAGAATGCTACATTCAGCCGCAAATAATTTTGAAAGTAGTTCTGCAAATGTACAGGAGATTTTCTTTAAACCCGACATTTAGCATTTATGATTTTAAATTGCAGATTTGAACATTTCAGCTGTATAATTTCACCAGTTTTTAAAGTGACTGTAATTTTCCCTGTAAGCCTATCCAAAATGTTGAAACCAAATTTGAGAATGTCCAAATTGCACAAATATGAGTTCAAATATAAGTTAACGGTCCAATATTGATAATTGTAAGATACCATGAATCAATTAAGTTAAGACTGGTTTTATGTTAAGTCTCACAGTTAGTACATCTTGAAGAGACATGCTCATGATAGCATCACTTAGTCGCGGCATGTGACTTGTTTGTATAAAAATCTTTTACTCCATCTTACCTCAGATCACTTGAAGCATGACACTCTACTGGAATCATGTTCCTTTGTCGTAAACTACTAAAAATAAGTAAATAATATGTATCTATTATAAGGTTAGCCCAGATGTTTATGTGTCAGCAGGTGGCAATGTTTGTACATAATAGTGAGCTGTAATAAAGTGAGAGTGGGTGAGGAGAGATGGTGGCACTTTCACATTCTGATAATTAATTGTTCATTTTGTCTCGGAATGCAACATTCAGCTATTTTCCCGTCTGGGCCGGAATAGTCCAGCAACACACTCTAAGGGGCAGTTCCCAGTTTGCAGTGTCTAAAATAGTGCACAGCTAGGGTTTAAATATGGCACCATATTATAGTATGAGTGCGAGATCACTGGCAACAATGTGTCCTTCTGTCTAAATAAAAACCTATCCTATCATTTACTCCCTACCCCAGACCCCTCCCTATTTTCTTCATATAAACCGACATTTTCCCAGCTACCATCAGTTCTTAGGAAGGGTCACCAGGACCAAAACATTAACTCTGATTTCTTTTCTCCACAGATGTTGCCAGGCCTGCTGAGCTTTTCCAGCAACTTCTGTTTTTGTTCCTGAGTTACAGCATCTGCTTCGGTTCTTTCGGTTTTTATGTGTCTTTCTGTCTCTGCTTCTGTGTGACTGTGTAAGGAGGGAACCTTGTAGCCCAGGTCAGAGCTAGTGCTGAAAAGCTACTGTGAACCATGAAGGGACAGGCTAAAATAACCCTTAGGTTAAGTACGGGCAAACTCAGCCTTGCATGTCCATGTTTTAGTGGGACAGCCATCCTTTGAAGTAAGAGGAATCTTGGATTAAATTTGAACAGTATCAAACTGTGCTCAAGACAGAGTAAACACACCGAGTCTAACTATGAAATGGAATTGTCCACGACATAAAACACAAGAAATTTTGGAGATATATTGAATCAAAAAGGAAGGATATGAAGGAATGCCAGTTCTGGGGATACTTGGATGACACAGTGAAATGTGATACTCTAAACTTGCAGTTTCAAAGTGTCCTCAAAGAAGGAACCAAAGCACCAGAGTATGAATGTAATGTGATGGTAGCCTTACAATTGATATTATTGAGGCAACAAATGGTTTTAATAGGCTCCTCTATAACAGTAATTATGTAGAAATTGCACATGATACACTGAACACTGCAGCAAGTGAGCTGTCACCAATGTTTAAGGAAGTTTTCTCAACGACCCATAAACACAGGACCGCCTGTGTGCTAACATCTCCCCAATTTAAAAGAAGGGACCCCATGCTGATCCAGCAAACTATCGACTTAATTCACTTACTTGTGTTTGCTATAAACTACTGGAACACATCCTAAGTCGTCAGCTAATTTCAATAAGCAGCAGAACATTGACCTTTCAAACACCATGCCTCTCAGAAATCCAGATCAACAGAATTACAGCTCATCCTTCACCCACATAACCTTGCAAACACATCACTGCAGGCCAAGCTAGGGTCGACTTTTCCAAAGCCACATGCAAAATTACTGGACAAACTCAATCATTCTAGAGGCTGAGAAAATACTAATCAATGATCAGAATGTTGCACACCATACAACAACAGAGTCAAAATGAACTGAGAAGCCCTAAACTGGGAACTAGTCTTCAGCCATTTTCCCCCAAGGCATCCATACTTTGTTTTCTTCTCTTTGTAGATGAAATTCAGAATGGAGCAACCAACCAAATAAGATCCCTCACGAACAACAGTCTAGTTTATAGAGCCATTCCTGAAGAAGCAGATGTTAGCCTCTGGAAAGATCAAAATAATCACATCAATTGATCTAGAATACGGGCAATGACATTCAGCACAGGGAAACGCAAGGCTGTGTGATTCACCACCATTTGATATCCATCAGTACCTGCTTACACAAAATGTGGTTTGCCGCTTGAAGTTATCAAAGATTGAGGTTACTTAAGAATCTACGTTCAACATATTTTGACGTGGAATGTTGTTAGAAATGGGGGTTCCTTTGAAACCGAATTTCTGTAGTATTTTCTGTGTAGCATGAGCTTTGATGCAACAATGATTTTCTCTCCCTGAACATAAAAAAATCTCAGACGAAAGGGACAAAAGAAAAGTGACAATAAAAACGACGAGAATTGGCACCACATCCATAAGTATCCACTCCCTCCACCACCGATGCTCAGTAGCAGTAGGGTGCACTATCTATAAGATGCACTGCAGAAATTCACCAAAGATCCTTAGACAGCACCTTGCAAAGACAACCACTTGCATCTAGAAGGACAAGGGCAGCAGATAAATGGGAACACCATCGCCTGCAAATTCCCCCCAAAGCCCCTCAACATCCTGACTTGGAAATGTATCGCTGTTCCTTCACAGTCGCTGGTCAAAATTCTGGAATTCCCTCCCCAACAGCGTTATGGGTCTACCTGCTCTAAATGGGCTGCAGCAGTTCAAGAAGGCAGCTCCCACCACCTTCTCAAGGGCAATGAGGGACGGGCAAGAAATACTGGCCCAGACAGTGTTACCCATGTCCCATGAAAAGCCACTATGCTTCATGGAACGGATGTCAAAGTTCTATTGGGTAGCATGCTGATGCTAATGCAGAAAATAAAAGTTTTCTTCTTAAAAATAATGAAAACTAACCTTAAAATAAGGTGGGAAAAGAGGTGACGGCCATTCTGATGTTGTAAGTAGTTGTCCTGTGTCCGTTGGCTAGAAAGCTTCAAGAGGGTGATTGTCAGAGTAAAATACTAGCCCCTAGAGTTAGGGGGAACGAACAAGTGCTGAGATTTTAGATTAGCTCTTATTAGGCAGCATTCCTCATCATGTGGCAGTGCCCACCAGGATAGCTGCCTCCGTCAAATGGAATATGGACCAGGAGGGCAGGGAGGAGACTCAAGGAGCCCTTCAGCTGAAGGCAGAGATGCTGCATCAACTATTTCAATCCGTTACACGTTCCATACTTTTTGGCTTAATTGACTAAAATATCATAGCTAATCTGTTGCTTCTTAATAACAATAAACTATTCAAAAATGCCTTGCAAATGGGTGGCATGGTTGCTCAGTAGTTAGCACTGTTGCCTCACAGCACCGGGGACTCAGGTTCGATCCCAGCCTCGGGCGACCGTCTGTGTGAAGTTTGCACATTTTCCCTGTGTCTGTGTGGGTTTCCTCCCACAGTCCAAAGATGTGCAGGCTAGGTGGATTGGCCATGCTAAATCGCTCATAGTGTGCAGGGATGTGCAGGTTAGGAGGATTAGGCCATGGGAGATGGCAAGGTTACAGACATAGGAGAGTGGTGTGGGTCTGGGTTGAGTGCTCTTCGAGGGGGGTGGGTGTGGACTTGATGGGCCAAATGGCCTGCTTCCGCTCTGTAAAGATTGTATGAAATGGTCTGTACTGGGTAACTGTGGTGTACGATTCCAAAAATGAACACTGGTGCCAGAAGTGGGATTTGCACAGAAGCAAAACCATAATTGGTGTGAATTTGAGAAACGACCTTTGTTCTCAGTTACACAGTGAGTGGGATAATTTTTAAATGAAACAGGAAGTTGCAATGAAACATTGAAATATTGATTGATAAAATGATATTAAAAATGAAAATTTTATCAATACCATTGAAAATAAAAGATAGTTTAATAGAAAGGATAGGAACATTGCTGGTATTGGAATTTGTATAATACATGTTATTTGTGTCCCTGATAGGCTCTCTAAAGAGGTTCTGAAAGGAACAACTGAGAGAGAAACAGTCAGGAAACAGTTAGTGCACATCTGTGTGATTTACAGATGAGTAAGGAAAATAAAGAGAGAGGGGCATTTGTAAATCACCTGCAACAGGAAGCTGATGGCTACAGGAAATCACTGCTATCCTACAAAATACAAGGTGTAGCACAAGGGAAAAGTCTGCTACTAAACCCAAACTGGAACTGGATATTGATTTACAGACAAAAAAAATCAATAAGCAGTTAGCGTATGAACCAAACATTTCGCCATGTTTTGCTAAAATCAGACAGTGTCGGGTACAATAGCTCAGTGAACTGAGAGCATCTGTGACTGCGATCTCAAAAACCCAGGCAGATAAACTTAGGCTGCGTTGGAATATGATTAAAACTGCTTCCCCTGATACTCCACCTCTCTGATGTAGTAAGGCAAAGCCAAATGCAATGTCATCCAGGATTGGTTGAGGACAGAGGCAGATGGGCGCTGGTGTGGGGGCATTTACTGCATTTACACTCCAGCATAAGTTGCTTTCCTCCAGTGAGGTTAAAGAGGCCTCTTTGCACCAAAGTTATTTGCTGGGAGATTCAATGGCAATTACAATGAGGCTATATCTTGTATTTGATTCAAGTTAGTACTAAAACACCAAATCCAGAATTCCCTTCGCAAACATCAAAGATTCACAGTTGTGGTTAAACCACTTTAAAGAAAAGTCATATCAGACTTGAAATCTTAGCTCGGCTTCTCTCTTCACACATGCTGCCAGACCCGTTGAGTTTCTCCTGCATTTTCCATCTTAAACTCAGATTTCTGGAATCTGCAGTATTTTGCTTTGAGGATTCAGTGTCAATTTGAGAAGGAAATTAAGAGGAGGCAAAGTGTAGTGGTATTATCACTGGACTGTTAATCCAGAGAACCCAGGTAGTATTCTGGGGACCTGGGATCAAATCCCACCATGGCACATGGTGGACTTTGAATTCAATAAAAAAAAAATCTGGAATTAAGAGTCTAATGATGACCATGAATCTGTTGCTGATTGTTGAAAAATCCCATCTGGTTCACTAATGTCCTTGAGGGAAAGAAATCTACCATCCTTACTTGGTCTGTTCTATGTGTGATTCCAGACCCAAAACAATGTGGTTAACTCTTAACTGTCCCTTGGGCAAGCAAGGATGGGCAATAAATGCTGGCCTAGCCAGCAATGCCCTCATTCTATGAATGAATTAATAAAAAGTTTAAAAGTTTGGAAGAACTTGACAATAATCCAAATTGCTGCACAATTTCTGTGCTGTGGAAGCTACAGACTATGTTTTCCAAAATATATCTCTGGATGTCAGCTGAAAGACTGGCATCCCTTGTGCTTGCACCATTTTTAAAAGGTCACTGTGCAGCTGGCCAAGCATTAGCAATCTGGTGTTGCCCTAGGGAACATTGAGTTAGTGGCTGATGGTGTAATTTGAATCCAATAATTTGGTGCCTAATGGTGACCATGTAACCGTTGTTGATTGTTGTAAAAGTCTAACTGATTCACTAATGTCCTTTAGTGAAGGAAAACTGCTAACCTTACCTGGTCTGGCCTACATGTGACTCCAGACCCACAGCAATGTTGCTGAATCTAACAGACTTAGGCTATAAGACCGTAACGTATAGCAGCAGCAGAATTAGGTCATTTGGCCCACTGAGTCTGCTCTACCATTCAATCATCTGGTATGTTTCTCAACTCCATTTTCCTGCCTTCTCCCCATAATCTTATAATCAAAAAGCTATCTATCTCTGTCTTAAATATACCCAATGACTTGGCCTCCACAGATCTCTGTGGCAATGAGTTCCACAGATTAACCACCTGAAGAAATTCTTCCTCATCTGATAAAAACTCTTGCAATCTTCTTTTATATTCTCAGCTAGCTTGTTCCCATATTTCTTCTTTTTTTTATTGCTTTCTGAGTAATCCCCTGATGGTTTTTTACAGGCTTCCCAATCCTCTGCCTTCCAAGTAATCTTCAATGCTTTGTATGCTTTTTCTTTTGTTTTTATGCTGTTCCTGACTTCCCTTGTCAGCCTTGGTTGCCTCATCCTCCCATTTGTGTATTTCTTCTCCCTTGGGATGAAATTCTGCTGTGCCTCCTGAATTATTCCCAGAAACTCCTGCCATTGCTTCTCCACCATCTTCCCTGCTAGGTTCTGCCTTCCAGTCAGCTCTGGCCAGCTCTTCCATCATGTTTCTGGCATTAACTTTACTCAATTGTAATACCGTTACATCTGATTCAATCTTCTCCCTCTCAAACTGGACAACTATCACATTATGGTCACTGCCTCCTAAGGGGTTCCTTCACCTTCAGCTCTCTTGTCAAGTCTGCCTCAATATGTATCACCAAATCCAGAATTCCCTATTCCCTAGTGGGCTGCTCCAAAGCCATCTTGTAGATATTCCACAAATTCCTTTCCTTGAGATCCCCTAGCAATCTGATTTTCCCAGTCCACTTGCATATTGAAGTCTCCCATGATAATTGCAGCAGTGCCTTTTTTACATGCTTTGTTTATCTCCTGATTTATTTTCTTCTCCACATCTACTGCTCGGAGGCCTGTACAAAACTCCCATCAGGGTCTTCATTCCTTTGTGGGTCCTCAAATCTACCTACACAAATTCTATGCTTTTTGACTCTGTATCACTATTTGCTATCGATTTAATTAAATTTCTTACTCAAAGGCAACCCCACCTGCTTTGCTCATTTGCCTATCCTTCCGATATTTAGTTCCCAGCCCTGATTCACTTACAGCCATATCTCTGTGATACCCACAACATTGTTCCTGCCAATTTCAATCTATACTACAAGCTCAGTTACCTTGTTTCGTATACTGCATGCATTTAAGTACAATACAGCTCACCTCTTTGTCTTCTGGCAACTTTAATAACCTCCGCTGAGCCCTTCCCCCTTTAACCTTTTCCTTAATGTTCCATGCAACTGAAACCGGCCCCCACTATTTAGTTTAAAAGCCCTATTTATGTGTTTTGCCAAGACACTGGTCCCAGCATGATTCAGGTGGAGCCCTTCCCATTGGAACAGCACTGGTGTCAATGTCCCATGAATTTGAATCCATTTCTCCTGCACCAATCTTTGAGCCATGCATTTACCTCTCTAACCTTGATGGCCCTGTGCCAATTTGCACGAGGCTCAGGTAGTAATCCTGAGATTATTACGTGTTTGGTTCTGTTTTCTAATTTAGCCCCTAACTGCTCATATTCACTGAGCAGAACCTCTTTCCTCTTTTTACCTATATCATTGGTACCTACATGGACCACAACAACTGGATCTTTCCCCTCCCACTGCAAGTTCCACTGTAGCCCAGATAAGATATCCTGGACCTGGTAGCAGGCAGGGGAAACACAGCCTTCAGGACCCTCAATCCTGGCCACAGAGAACAGTGTCTCTCTACCATCCCTGATGAGAACTAAATTTCTCTTTGCTTCCCCCTCATGAATGGCTTGCTGTACCACAGTGCTCATCCTCCCTGCAGCCCCCACTCTCACCCACACAGCGAGAAAGACTCTCAAACCTGTTAGATAAGCTCAAGGGCTGAGGTTCCTTTAGCACTACCTCCAGGATCCCTCTACCTGCCTGACCACTGACTGAATTCGAGGTAGTTAGTCGAAGGGGTGTGACTGCCTCCTGAAACACAGTGTATGATAACACTCCCACTCCCACTCCCACTCCCTAATGTGTCACCGTGTTGAAAGCTGACAATCCAGCTCATCAGCTCTGAGCCAGAGATCCTCAAGCAACCAACTTTTGCTTACAGATGTGGCCACTATGAGCCACAATAGGGTCTCCCAGCTCCCACATCATGCAGTTACTAGAGATAGTAGGAACTGCAGATGCTGGAGAATCTGAGATAACAAGGTGTAGAGCTGGATGAACACAGCAGGCCAAGCAGCATCAGAGGAGCAGGAAGGCTGACATTTTGGGCCTAGACCCTTCTTCAGAAACTACACATCAGCAGTTACTACACATCATCTGGCCCGGCGTCTCTACTTTAATTACTTAGTTCTTAACTTGATTTTTAAAAATTTTGTACTAGTCTTTTAATTTGTAGTGTGTAAATATTTCCCTGATTTACCTTCAGTCTGAAAGTAACCTATAATAAGTAGTCAAATTGTAGCTATCACCAACCAATGAGATTATGATTTACCTGTGATGTCACTCTTATGTGCTGGTTTTTGATTCCAGCCTTCAATGTGAAAAAAAACTTTACCAACTATGAGCCAAAGAAGGAAACAAAACACACCTCTTCCCCTCAGCACCGAATTTCCACATTCACTCACATTCACTCATGTCTCACTCCAGATGTGATTTCTCCTTCCTGACCATGCCTTCTGGAGAATTAGGGATTGGTAATAAATGTTGGCTCAGCCAGCAATGCCCACATCCTGTGAATGAACTTTAAAAATTGTAACAACCTTCCCACAAACGTTAATCTCTAGATCACAAAGATTTACGAGTTGCCAGGACTGGAGGGTTTCAGCTATTAGGAAAGGTTGAATAGGCTGGGACTTTTTTCCCTGGAGTGCAGGAGGTTGAGGAGTGACCTTATAGAGGTTTATAAAATTATGAGGGGCAGAGATACGGTGAATAACTAAGATCTTTTTCCTAGGGTAGGGGTGTCCAAAACTAGAAGGCATAGGTTTAAGGTGAGGGGACGACAGATTTATAAAAATCTTAAGGGGTAACTTTTTCACACAGAGGGTGGTGCATGTATGGAATGAGCTGCCTGGGAAAGTGGTGGAAGCTGGTACAATTATAACATTTAAAATACATTTGGACAGGTACATGAATAGGAATAGCTTAGTGCGATAGGGGCCTGGTGCAGGCAAATGGGTCTAGTTCGATATAGTAAACCTAGTTAGCATGGACAAGTTGGGCTGAAGGGCCTCTTTCCGTGCCATATGTCTCTATGACTCTATGATCTAAAGAGCGATTTAAGAAAAGTCTGTTGAATGCCTTTCATTAACATCACTATCGACTGCAGCCAGTTTGCACCTCCTGTGAAAATTCTCAAGTGGGATGGTTATAAAGGGAAGCCTTAACAAGTACCAAGTAACAATTTTCCAAGCAGTATAAGGCCTCCTTAGTCTTCCTAGCAGAATTTGCCTGTATTGAAATTCACTTTTCAATCTTTTTAAAGTTTATTAATAACTTCGTTGACGCGTTGTTCCTTACGTCTAGCATCGCTGGACTCTGAAGAGAGCCAGATGTGAATAAAGTTTCTATAAATTTTTGAGTATCATTGATTTAATGTAATTACAATGAGTCTAGATAGAGTGATGTGGAGGTGCCAGTGCTGGACTGATACAAAACCAAGATGGATGGATGGAGTTAGGATTTGGCTATAATCTGACTGAATGACGGAGCAGGTTTGAGGAGCTGAAAGGTCTATTCCTACTCCTAACGTTTCTTTGTTCATAACTGGTTATGTCCCAAAGAAAACCGAATAAAAAGGAAACCACTGGAAAGGAATATCTTGGCAATGCAAGATATGCTTGTTCTTCAAAGCACTGAGTTCTACTTAGAGCAAATTCACTGCAAGAGTAATCAAAGTTCCAGTAACAGGATTAAAACGTTAAAGTAATAAAGTCCCCTAACAAAACTGTTTCAAATTGGTTATAGTACACTGAAAGGTTTTGTGTAGATACAGACCTGTCTTGTGGTAATTTTAGGACTCGTGTAAAGGGACAGATACTTAGTGTTTACAACCTCATAAAAATCCAGTCGCTTTTCAAGAAGCTTTCAACCGTTCTGCAGATTTGCGAATGTGCAAGTTTTTCTTTATTTATGAAGTCTGAGGCACCAGGTGCTAATACAGCATGGAGCTGGAGGAACACAGCAGGTCAGTCCTGGTGAAGGGTCCTGACCTGAAACATCGTCTTTCCTGCTCCTCTGATGCTGCCTGACCTGCTGTGCTCCTCCAGCTCTACACTGTATTGACTCTGACTCCAGCATCTGCATTTCTTGCTATCTGCCAATGCAGTGCCACTTCTTCCCAGTTTTCTTGGCAAGAGGTAAATGAGGTAAAGGCAATAGGTTTCAAATCCCCTAGACATTAGGGATTATTGTAAAAGTGCAGTGATTATTACTGGAAAAATAAAAAGATAGCGAAACCTAGGAATCTACAATTGGTTTACAAGGGCAATATGATTTAATAGCTGCTTCTTGGGCTTTAGAGAAAACAAGGAGCGCCATTGCCTTTCACCATCAATTTGTTAACTCATATTTTGGAGGTTAGTTGAACTCATCAACAAAGTTCCCTAGACACTCCCCACATGCCTGATGTACAGGCCACAAGGGATTGTGGTATTTTTATCTAGCAGAATTAATGAGGAAAATCTCAACACCAGATGGTCCTCCAACATTTAGCAAGGAGATTTGAAATGATCGGTTTTATAGATTGCTGAACTTCAGCTCCTCTCACCAACTTTCTTAGGCAGTAGGGGAGAGAAGGTAATTCATTTATAAAGCAGCAACCCTCAGCTTTCTCTTTCTAACATTAAACAAAACCCAGTCAGTCAATTTTTTCCTGATACATATGCCCTCACATTTCTCATATCGTCCCTGTACTCTGAAGTGTTGCTATATCCTTTGGCACTGGGAACTGCACACAGTTTGCATTCTCTTCAAAAAGGAATAAGACCCACCTTGCCCATCTCTCTCATTAAGTGTGACCTTCAAAGTTTCTGGTATCATGCTTTCTTGCAGCTTCTCCAGTGTCTCTATTTTGTTTTGTATACTATAGTGACCAGTATTGAAAAGAGTTGGTGGCCAGAGCTGTACCACTATGTACTTTGTTTAATTGCTTCCCTATTAATTTTAAAAACCAAAAGAACTGCGGATGCTGTACATCAGGAACAAAAACAAAGTTGCTTGAAAAGCTCAGCAGGTCTGGCAGCATCTGTGAAGGAGAAAACAGAGTTACCGTTTCAGGTCCGGTGACCCTTCTTCAGAACTCTTTTTTTATCTTGTGGACCTTGATGCCTGAAAGGAAAAGAAAAAGTTTCTTGTTAGCATGATGAATGAGCTGGAGGATGAAGTGGAACTGCGGAGTGGTGCAGCCCTGAGCCAGTGTGTTGCGATGCTGTTGGAGAGAAAGGTTGAGAGTGCGCATGTGACGCCGCATGGCACTGAGGGTGGATCTCAGGATGTGGCGAGAGCAGCTGTCTGTGGAACATTGAACATCATGGAGATATCTGTGATCCTGGGAGGATTCAAAACAGTACTGAGGAAGAGTCACCGGACCTGAAACGTTAACTCTGTTTTCTCCTCCACAGATGCTGCTAGACCTGCTGAGCTTTTCCAGCAACTTTGTTTTTGTTCCTATTAATTTTAATCCTTTTTAAGTCAATAAGAGTCATAGAATCCTAGAGATAAACAGCACACAAACAGACCCTTTGGTCTCACTTGTCCGTACCAACCAGATACCTTACATTAATCTAATCCCATTTGCCAGCATTTCACCCATATCCCTCTAAAACTTTCCTGTTCATGTACCCATCCAGATGCCTTTTAAATGTTGTAATTGTACCAGCCTCCACCACTTCCTCTGGCTGCTCATTCCATACACGCACCACCCACTGTGTGAAAAATTTGCCCCTTACATCCCTTTAAAATCTTTCTCCTCTCACCTTAAATATATACCCCCTAGTCTTGAACACCACTACTCTGGGGAAAAGACACCTGCCATTCACCTTCTTTACACTCCTCATGATTTTATAAACTTCTCTAAAGTCACCCTTCAGCCTCCTATGCTCCAGTGAAAAAGTCCCAACCTATCCCCATAATTCAAACCCTCCACTGTAATGCTACAGAATCCCTGAGCTCGATCACTCCTAACGTCTGGCAGAGCCCCATTTTTTTTCTTTATTCATTCACGGGATGAGGGCGTCACTGGCTAGGCAGCAATTATTGCCCAACCCTAATTACCCAGAGCACAGTTAAGAGTCAACCACATTGCTGTGGGGTCTGGAGTCACATGTCAACCAAACCAGGTAAGGATGGCAGTTTCCTTCCCTAAAGGGCATTAGTGACCCAGATGGGTTTTTCCAACAATCACCAATGGATTCACAGTCATCATTAGACGTTTAATTCCAGATTTCTTTTTTTTATTCAAATTTCTCCATCTACCATGGGGTGATTTGAACCCTGGTCCTCAGAACAGTATCTGGGTCTCTGGATTAACAGTCCAGCGGTAATACCACTAGGCCATTGCCTTCTCCTTGGCCACTAGGCCATAATACCACTAGGCCGTTGCCTCCCATACTGCCCTCAGACTGTAATGTGGAGGTGACAGTGTTGGACTGAGGTGGACAATGTCAGAAATCACACAACACCAGGTTATAGTCCAATAGGTTCATTTGTTTTCAAATGCATCATGCCATGCATCAAGATGCCCACCCACTAGGCTGAGGGCTACCTGGGCCTGTGACAGTGTACATCAGCATGGATCCTCTGAGTGGGCAGTTAGTTACTAAGTGAATGAGAACTCAGAGATCCAACAAATAATTCGATCAGCAAGTTGGGTCCATGTCTGTGAGCTTAAAGTGTCCCTGCCACAGCCTTTCAATGCTGGTTTCCAGCATTTCCTGTAATGCCAGATTGTACTTCCTGAGTGGCCTGCAAGTGGGTCTGGGAGTTTGGCAAATACAGGATATTCATGCAGTTGTTGGTCATAGACTGTACCCTGGGATTGCTGTTTAATCCTGAGGAGCATAGTAACCCTGCAGATTAAGTGGCAAGCTGAAATCATAGAATCCCTACAGTGTACAAAGAGGCCATTCAGCCCACTCTGACTCTCCAAACGGCATTCCACCCAGACCCAATCCCCACTCTATCCCCTTAACATTTCCCATACTAATCCACATGGCCTGCACATCCATGGACACTATGGGCAATTTAGCATGGCCAATCCACCCTAACCTGCACATCTTTGGACTGTAGAAGGAAGCTGGAGTACCTGGAGGAAACACACACGGACAGGGGGAGAACATGCGAACTCCACACAGACAGTCTCCTGAGGGTGGGATCGAGCCCGGGTCCCTGGCACCTTGAGGCCGCGGTGCTAATTCACTCCTGATCCCACTCTGATTTCTTGATATCTGGCTTTTGTGGCGCCTTTGGTAAGATTGCAAGTTGAATATTAATAAGACAAGTTGGTTTGTTACTAAGATGTTTCAAAGCAACAATTTTCTTTGATTGGCAACTGGCCAGTGCCTAGTGAGAAATTCACCTCCCCACTTGTAATGAGCATTAAAGATGAAAGGAGATCCTCTCAGCACTGGGATGGGGCACGCCAGAATTCTCATCTGGTTCTGCCCCAAATCTAAACATAGCTCATGTCACTCACACTCCTGTAAGATTTTGCCCACGGGATGTACAGAGAGTTTCTTAAGTATTTCACTCGGGACGTGAAAAAGCAATTCCCAGCAGGGTGTAGAAATTATGCTGTGTGAAATTATTCGGGAAAAACTTGCCACACAATCATAAAATTCTTTGCTCTGCAGTGTTAACAGGAAGGTTAATCTGTTTATTTTTAAATACATTGGAGTCACTGAAACAAGCACAAAGAAATTTCATGGCAACATATTAATCATCATACACTCAGATCACGCTGAGTAATTTCAATCCTAATTAATTTCAAGCTAATTAAATGAAAAAGAAACGGAAGGTAAGGACAGGTACTTTTGCATTTATGCAAATATTGTGTATGTTGCAAGCCTACAGAATGCCTGACTCAAAAAATGGACTTTTTTTTTTGTTTATTCTTCCTCATTTCTTGCTTCTTTAGAGTGTTTCCTGATTATGATGAGATTGATATCTGCCAAAGCAGTTGTATAAATGGCCATTTCTTCTATGCATTTGTGAGATGTGGTTGTCACTGGGGCAACATTTATTGCCTGTCCCTAGTTGCCCTTTGAAAGGTGGTGCTGAGCTGCCTTCTTGAATTGCTGTAGTCTATGTGCTGTGGGTTGATCCACAATGCCCTTAGAGAGGCAATTCCAGGATTGTGACCCAGCGACAGTGAGGGAATGGTGATATATTTACAAGTCAGGATGGTGAGTGGCTTGGAGAGGAACTTGCAGGTGGCGGTGTTCCCATGTATCTGCTGCCGTTGTCCTTCTCGATGGAAGTGAGAGAAATTCTTGCCTCTGCTTCCTATCCCTGGAGGGAGGGCCCTATCCACATTCATTGCCAGGAAGTTAACAGATTAAAGTGTTTTGACTAGCACTTGGGGTATCATGGTATAAGCAAGTTTTCTCCCACAAAAGTGATCATCTGCAAAATGCCAAATTGTTAAGGAGGTGTCATGACAGAAAAAATCTGAATAAACTTACTTTTCTAGTTTGGCCTAGCAAATAAATCCTGCTGGTTACAGGGGAACGATCGATATCTTTTATGATTGTGAGACTACCTCCTTATTCCATTCTGCCAATTGTTGGTTACATTGACATGGTGATACAGGACAGTATGAAAATCATGGGTGTTCACTTGAAATCTGTCTAGCCAGCTCAAACGTGGCTCTGAAAGACAAGAGGTTATACTTACTGCAGTGATTGTAATATGGTCAGCCAGATGGACCTCAAAGAATATGAGTTCCCTGATTGGGGCTGTTAATCTGGTCCAATCAGGGAGCCATGGCTGACAGATATAAACAGGAGTTTCAGAGGTTTTGCTCACTCTGTGAGCTGGTTTGGAGGAAACCTGGCTAGTGCCCAGTACTATGCATGTGTAAATAAAGGGTGACTGGGTGATGGGATACCAGCCTCTGTGGATTTAGTTCATTTACATGCTACAAATCCTGACTGGCCCCGATTAAGCACGACTGGTCTCCAGGGTGGATGGTACTGCCATTTAAAGTAGGCAAGAGTCCTTTAAATCCATGCAGACTAGTGATCTATATTGTCAGTAGGATGTGATCACCAGAGGGCCCAGTTGGCAGCGAATGTAGACAAAGTTGGTTGGCCTGGAAACATTTGGACATGAGGTTTAGATTCAAAATCCTCAGTCTTTGGGATGTTCTGAGACCAATCAAAATGTTTATCTGCTGGGAAACTGGCTCGACATGGTGTAATTCTTGCTACAATCTGTTATTTGAACTCTTGGTCACCTTATTTCACAAAAAAAACAAAACAGCCTTATGCCTTGTATTTTTCATTTTTAATCACTGGTAACTGATTCAGTAAAATATTCTAGTCAAGCTCTGCTGATTGAAACTCACCGTATGGCCTGGAATAGAGAGTTCATTATGAATGATCGTTTGATAAACCACAACATGTCGTTGCATTTTATCATCTAGTGAAAATGTGTAGCTATTTGTTTCCCTGACTGCCCGGGGAGGTCAGCACTGGTCATTTGACCATCTGTCTATCTGTGGGTTGGCGCTGAGAGGAAACGAACAGGAACAAATTTGTAGGTTACCCAGAATTTTCATAGAGCATGAGTTTCATTTACATCTATCCTGAACACCCATCTGTCAAGCAATGCAGCGTGTACTCCTTTTCCAAGTATTGTTTGGTCCGACGTGAAAGAAAAATGTATTGCTTTTGCTTTATCTTTTGGAACGATCAGGGCTTGATGGTGAACGGGCGGTTTATGTTAAGAGTCTTTTGGTTTAACTTAGAGCGATTAGCCCAATTCACTTCAACAATCAAGTCCACACAATTGACCTTCATCCAAACTAACATTTGTGAATGGGTGCAGACGAACTTAGTAGAATGCACATTCACTCAGACTACTTTGAGCTAAGGTCAAGACATGACAGTCTGTAAGGTTAAAGTACCATCAACACTTTTGAATGACCTGTCCTACATAAGCTGAAGCAAGAAAAGGCCAGCGTGTTGAAAATAAAAGCTTCACTTGAAGAATTATCTATGGGTAGAGGATTGGTGTTACTGGGGGCATTTAAAAGGGTATTGGATGATTATTTAAACAGGAACAATGTGCCAGGGGATGGGAAACAGACAGGAGAATGGCACTAAGTCATTTGCGTGTGCATAACAGATTCAATGGGCCAAATAGCCATGTCCTGCAAAGTAACACTTGTTTGATTCTGCAATTGTAATCAGAAGGCAAGTGGTACTAACCCAACTAATGGAACTGCAGGTTGATAATTCTCTGAGTGCTAATGCATTTCATCCTAGGGTCTGAAAAGAGGTGGCCAATGAGGTAGGAGATGCATTGCTGTTATTTTTCCAAACTCCACTAGATTGTGGAAAGGTTCCCTATCAGCCTGAAGAGTAACAATATAACTGGACTATGCAACAAGAGAGGCAGGGAGTAAACACGAATCTGTAGACCAGTTAATTTGACGTCTATCTTGGTGAAAGAATTCAAATTAATCATTAAGGATGTTATAACTGGGCATTTGGAAAAACTCAGGGTTATCAGGAACAGTCAGCATAGTTTTGTGAAAGGAAAATCATGTTTAACCAATTCATTGGAATTCTTTGAAGAAGTAACATGATAAAAGGAAACCAGATGGTGTAGTGTAAGCTCAGCGGAGCCAGCATCAGGGTGCCCATCCAACCCCAGCCCACCTCAGGAATATCCTGGGAGGAGACTTCCTGGGCTCTTACTTGTCACTCCTCTTCATCTCCTGTTGGAATGTGCTCACAACTCCTCACAAAGAGGAAGCCCAGTGGGGATGGATTCAATGGGCTCCTGGCCTAACAGAAGGCCAATGCTGACTCCCAGCCTCAAGGTGAAGCCCAGCGCAGACGCCCAGCTTTAGAAAGCCTGTAAAGCTGAACTTTGGCCTTTGTTTTTGAATTTATACCTAAGATGGTGCGGGAAATGGTGACTTTGTGCACTTTTTGCTGCGCTCATATGCCCCTGCACTTGAGTACATGTGACAATACATCTAATTCTAATTCTAGTCTTGACTTCCTTATCCTTAAAGAAATGGCCGGGGGGGCAGAGCCCAAAGGCAAATCTGGATCCCTTGGCAACAACCCCTCTACTTCCCTTACCAAGCCAATAAATAAAAGCAACCATAAATCAAGGTATGGAGAGAAGGTCCCTGTGCATATCCAGCAGATACAATTTCTTCTCATGGTCCTGGCTCCTATTGTGGCCACCACACAGCCCATAGAGCCAGAATTCAGGCAGTCTCCTCTGCCCTTCGCCACAGCCTCACAATATCTCTGGCACCTCAGCCAGATATCCCATTGCACCAGAGGTTGAGAAGTACCACCCTGCATCCAGCACAGCAGACCAGGAGAATCACTTGCTCTCACCACATGTCAAGGGTAAATTGGAAGCACTTACTGTTTGATAACCAACCTCTTTATTCACGTTACACACTCAACTCCTGGAGTGGGGATCGAACATTCTGGGTCTGAGGCCAGGACACTGACCCGCACTTGAGATGTCACTTAACATCTACAGCATTGCAAATGTGATCTGAGATTGGGCTCAATGTGAAATACAGGATTGACACTCAAATTTTACGAAGCCTATCAATCAGGGCATGATGAGTAGTTGCAGGCATAATGTCTCACCAAGCCAACCCTTGTTTATTTTGGCTAGGTGTGAGTTGCATCAGGTTTTATCAGTCAAAAAAGACTATTATTTAAATGGTGAAAATTTACAGCATGCCACCGTGTAGAGGGACCTGGGTGTCCTTGCGCATGAATCACAACAAGTTGGTTTGCAGGTGCAGCAGGTAATTAAGAAGGGAAATTGAATATTGTCCTTCATTGCTATAGAGTGCTGATGAGGCCACACCCGGAGTACTATGTACAGTTTTGGTCTCCTTACATGAGAAAGGATGTACTGGCATGGAGGGGGTGAAGAGAAGGTTCACTTGGATGATTCTGGAGTTGAGAGGGTTGGCTTATGGGGAGAGATTGGGTAGACTGGGGCTGTACTCATTAGAATTTAGAAGAAAGAGGGGGGGTTCTTGTAGAAACATATAAAATTATGAAGGGAATAGATAAGAAAGAAGCAGGGAGGTTGTTTTCACTGGCGGGTGAAACTAGAATGAGGGGGCACAGCCTCAAAACATTGGGGGAGCAGGTTTAGGACTGAATTGAGGAGGAACTTCTTTACCCAAAGGAGTGTGAATCTGTGGAATTCCCTGCCCAATGAAGCAGTTGAGGCTTCCTTATTGGATGTTTTTAAGGCAAAGACAGATAGATTTTTGAACAGTAAATGGATTAAGGGTTATGGTAAGCTGGTGGGTAAGTGGAACTGAGACCATGAAAAGATCAGCCACGATCTGATTGAATGGCGGTGCAGGCTCAATGGACCAGATGTCTCCTGCTGCTGTTTCTTACGCTCGTACGTTGTGGAGGGTTTACTACTGCAAGGTTGAGCTGGTTCTCATGCTCTTTCTTACCAACCACACCTCAATAACTACCTATTCTCCCCATTGTGCCTCTCACATCCAATTGCGGTCCATCTTACCATGCACTACTCCCGAAACAACTTGTCACTCAGCAACCATCTTTAAAAGGCTGGCGTGTGCCCAGGCAAGCAGCCTGGAGCTAACCTGCCAAGTTGTTGAGATGTGCCCTGGACGTGGCAGACTGGGGAGAAGTGATTGACCCACTTTGCGGGCGTGTTCCTGGAGGTCCTGCTGGACAGTGTGGGACATGCTCCGACCCCATGGGGGGCAAATGAAAGTCACAGCGCCAGGCCATGCCAGCTTGGATTGAGGTTGCCACCTGTATCAGTGCAGCCTCAGCTGTCTGGAGGAGCACCCAGAACTGTAGGAGGAAGGTCAATGATCTTCCCCACTCTTCCAGGGTAAATGTCACCATCTTCTCTCTCTGATACCTGACACTTTATCTCGGTTACTGTATCCACTTCTTGCCAAGTCTCATGCTTCACCGGTCTTACCATTTCCTGAGCATCTTCCCTCGCTCAATGCCACCTTCTCCAACCCCTTGTGCTACCTACTAACAGTAATAGCTATGACACATGTTTTCATTTCCTATAATACTTGCCATTCACACTATAGGAACTAAACAGCTCAGAATACATCATCAAAGAATCTGTTTCCTTCAATAACAAGGGAGAATTGAATTAAAAATTTAAAAGGAAGATTTCTGTTGTTACAGAACAATTAATTACAAACAGCCAATCAAATAAATCAGTTTGCTGGAAAAGCTCAGCAGGTCTGGCAGCATCTGTGGAGAGAAATCCGAGTTAACGTTTCTGGCCCAGTGACCCTTCTTCAGAACAGTTCAGATGAAGGGTCACTCAACCCAAAACATTAACTCGGATTTCTCTCCACAGATGCTGCCAGACCTGCTGAGCTTTTCCAACAATTTCTGTTGTTGTTTCTGATTTCCAACATCCTCAGTTCTTTTGGTTTTTATCAAACAAATCAAGTTGTTGCATAGCTACAGAAAAAGGTGGATTAGAAAAGTTGATGAGAGCATAGACAAAGAAGTCTGAAATACGAGAGAAAGTCTTTTTGTAGATACATTAATAAGGAGGCTAGAACCAAATTCAAATCAAAACAAACTATTTTTGGGGCACTATAAGGATGATAAAATGTGAGAATTACGAAAGCGATGAAGCAAGATAAACGAATTATAGAGGTAATACAAGGTAAAAAACACTTAGCCCAAAAAAAGTATCTCACAAAAATATCAGTAAAGAGTGAATTATTAAATACAAGTTAGGATTCTTAAGACGATAATGAAGAGAAGCAAAACTGTCAGTTTTTTTAAAAAATGTATATGGAATGTGAGTGTTGCTGAGTTCCAGAGTTCATGATGTTTGGAGTGAATGGCTTGCTAGGCCTTTTAAGAGTTGACCACATTGCTGTGGGGCTAGAGTTGCATGTACACCAGACCAGGTAAGGATGGCAGATTTCCTTCCCTCATGAGCGAAGAAGATGGATTTCAAACCATCAACAATAGTGACATGGGTCATCATTAACATTAGCTTTTGAATACCTGATTTTTATTAAGCTCTAGTTTCTAATGCTCTGATAACCCTGGGGTGGTATGGTGGCTCACAACACCAAGGACCTGGGTTCGATTCCAGCCTCGGGTCTGTGTGGAGTTTACACATTCTCCCCGTGTCTGCGTGGGTTTCCTCCACATGCTCCGGTTTCCTCCCACAGTTCAAAGATGTGCAGGTTAGGTGGATTGGCCATGGGAAATGCAAGGTTACAGGGATAGGAGTGGGGGTGGTGGGTCTGGATAGGATGCTCCGGAAGGGCATTGTGGACTAGATGGGCCAAACAGCCTGCTTCCACATTAGGGATTCTATGAGATTTGAAACCACATCTTCAATACTGTTAATCTGTAGCCCTGTGATTACTAGCACAGCACCACTACCAATACACCATCACCTCCTCAACAACTTCAGCTTTGTGCCAGTGTCACAAAACAGACGACATAGATCCTGAAATGATTAAAAGCAAGATGAAAGTCATTATAGTAATGGATTAATGACTTTAGTTAAGCTAAAGGAGAATAAAGAAGTGGAACCTGATGGGACACCTCCAAGAATCATGAGGATAATGGGGAAGACATAATGAAGACTCTAAAATTCTATTTAATGATCTTGGTAAAATAGATGTGTCCCAGAGGACTGAAGAATAGCCAATATCATAGCTACTTTCAAAAGAGAAGCAAAGCAAAACACAGTAATTGCAGGTCAATTAGTTTAGCATCTGTGGTGGAGAAATTGGAGAATCTTTAATGAGGGATGACACCACTAACTATCCAAATGAAAAAAGAAGTAATGAGAAGACTTCAGAGGGTACTGTATGTAACAAGACTGATACAGTGATCTGCAGAGAGAGGGTGAAAATGTGGTGCATTTGCTGTAATTAGACTCTGAGAAAGCATTTTATAAAACAGCTCTAGGAGGATAATAGAGCGATTAGGGGACCTTGAATGAGAGGGAGGATAACAAATTGGATTAAAAGCTAGTTAGAAGAAAGGTAACAGAGCTGGAGTGAAAGCATGGTTAGACGAGGATAGCAACAGCCTTTATTTATACCAATGTTTTGAATATAGATCTTCAAAAAAATTGATATCCCATACTGCTCATGTAGGAGATTAATCGAGAAAATGAGACGGATCAAAAGTTGTGACAGCTGAGAGTGCGTATTACGTTCATGAAAATATTTCTTAGTGTCAGGAAGCATATATTTCAAACAGAAATCTGAAAAACAGATGGTCAACCTTATCTAAATGAAGGTCATGGCTGATTTTAAAAGTTAAGAAGAGATGGGAGACTGCGGATCGCAGGGGGTGTTTACCACAGAACCCAGTTCCCCAAGCACGACCCTGGAGAAAGTGCTCCAGATGTTTGGAGTTTCATTCTTATTTTTATTCATTCATGGAATGTGGGTGTCGCTGGCCAGGCCAGCATTTATTGCCCATAAAACAAAAACCGAAAGATCTGCGGATGCTGTAAATCAGGAACAAAATCAAAATTGCTGGAAAAGCTCAGCAGGTCTGGCAGCTTCCGTGAAGGAAAGAAACAGAGTTAATGTTTCGGGTCCAGTGACCGTTCCTCAGAACAACCCTAACTGCCCAAAGGGCACTTAAGAGTTAACCACATTGCTGTGGGTCTGGAGTCACATGTAGGCCAGACCAGGTAAGATCAGTTTCCCTCCCTAAAGAACATTAGTGAACCAGATGGATGTTTATGACAATTGACAATGCATTCATGGTCATCATTGACTGTTAATTACAGGATGTTTTATTGAATTAAAATTCCACTATCGACTGGGGTGGGATTTTGAACCCAGGTCCCCAGAACATTATCTGGGTCTCTGGATTAACAGCCCAGTGATAATACCAATGGAGAGTTGTAGTGATTGTAACAAGGTCAGCCAGGTGGACTTCATACAGTATGAGTTCCCTGATTGGGGCTGTTAACCTGGTGCAATCGGGGAGCCCTGGCCGACAGATAAGAACAGGAGTGTCAGAGGCTCTGTTCACTCTGAGAGCTGGCTCTGAGGGGGCGGGACCGGTGTCAAGCACTCTCCACATGTAAATAAAGGGTGACTTGGTGACAGGGTACTGACCTCTGTGGAGTTATTTCAGGAGGAGTTGGATGAGGTTGGTCATCATGGTGGGTGCCCCTGAAAATAGTTTGGAGATTGCTGCATGTGTAGCAGGGCTGTGCATAAGGCCAGCATTGCCACACTTTCTTTTCAAAAATCTGAAAAAAGAATAAAACAAAAACCAGCCTTTCAACCCTTACCCCACTCAACCCATCCATGCAAACTTCTGCCAATCATGCCCCTATTCAACTGAGAAAGTGTCTCATTGCTGCCAAGCCAGACAATGCGCTAATACCCACAACTCCATGGACTGTTCATGTCAACCTATGTTGTCCATTCAGCCTAAAATGTTATTTATATCCTGATGCCAAGTTAATGGCAACTCAGGTTTCACATCCACAGTTCTTTGCCCTTGTACCCACCATGCCAACTCATTAGACATCCACAATGGGAATCATGCTGAGATTAAATAAAGTTCTTAAATATCAATTGACAAGTTCACTATTTCACAAAGGTCTCTCATTTATTGACACATTGACTACTTTTAACATCCTTTAATCCCTTATAATATCAAGCATTTGAATTCAAAAATCCACTTCAAATAGCTCAGAACTGCTGTTAGGTGTCAATCAATCTATGTACTGACCAGTAACCCATGGAGATAATGAAACATCATGAAATGGATCATTCAGTGCAAATCCTGTAATGATGACCTTCAGGCTGATGCCAACAGGGAAAGCAAAAGATCAGACATTGATTTTCTTTTAATATTGCAGACTGTTGTTCAAGCATTAAAAGAGCAGGATTCTAAATTAAAATATCTAAAGAACTGCGGATGCTGGAAATCAGAAGGAAACAGAGATTGCTGGGAAAACTCACCCAGAGGTCTTCTAGCTAGCAGTGCTGATTTATCTGTGCAGAATTTCTGGCAGAGTAAAAACTAAAAAGGCTAAGTAATTTAAAAAAAATGTGTAATTTACCTGGGAATCGAAGAGGCATACTGGTCAGCTACTTGGGATTGGTATATGCTGACTTTCAGGGATAAAAAAATTAAAATTACAACAGAGCCATAAGTTGATTGGTTGATAAGTGCTGGTGTACCTAAATTAGTTATTTACTTTTAGAAAATGTAAGCAAGATTATACTAAAAAAAAGCTAATGAATTATATGACTCATAAATACTTACCTTATGGGCACAGGAGAAGGAGCTAATGTTGAATAAAGATATGCATTATATTTTCCAATTTCTAGTCTCCAGTTTATCGTAAATAGTCTGAACCTAAGCTTAAGGCATTGCAGGACAGATCAACTGGATGGATTTTATTTTCCATTTCAGAACTTGAGCACTTTCTGGAAGTCACTGTGCTGTATCCACAAAGCTGATAAATATGTTGGATGGTGCATTTAAGGATGTAGTCACACCAAGGTTAAGAAGCATGCATCAGCAAGGGCATGGGTGATCATCAGATAGGTAGTACAGGAGTTCCCCATGTCTATCTTGCTCAGTAACTGCTTTTCTATTTTAGATACAATTGCCAGTAATGTAGAACAGAGCAAAGCATCAAAAGTCAAGTTTATGACACCACAAGTGGCTTAGCTGTGCGTGTGTGGAGTTGTAGGGTGTGGAGAAGGACTGTGGCAGGGCAGAAGTGAAAGGACATTTGATAGTTAGGAGAACAGACAGGTATTTTTGAAACTGTGGATATTGGGTCCACCTTTGTTTGTCATTTGTAGAAATGGTTTGGCTGAGAATATAGGAGGCATACTTATTATGTTTGCAGATGACACCATGAGGATATAATAGACAGTGAAGAGGGTTATTTAAGAATCTAAACAGATCTTGATCAATTCAGTCAACAGGCTGAGGTATGGCAGATGGACTTTAATTTGGATAACTATGAAGTATTGAATTTTGGTAATACAAACAAGGACAGGACTTGTACAATTAACGGTAGGGCCCTGGGTAGTGTTGCAGAACAGAGAGACCTCGGGATTCAGGTACATAATTTGTTGAAATTTGCATCACAGGTGGATAGGGTGGTTAAGAAGGTGTTTAGTACATGCTTACCTTCAATGTCTTCATTAAGCATAGGAGTTGAGGCGTCATGTTGAGGTTATACATGACGTTAGTGAGGCCTCTTCTGGAGCACTGTGTCTAATTCTGGTTGCCCTGTTATAGGAAGGATATTATTAAACTGGAGAGGATTCAGAAAAGATTAACTAGGATTTTGCTGGGAATGGACGGTCTGAGTTATAAAAATAGACTGGTGGTCTTTTTCTGCTGGAGTTTAGGAGGCTGAGGGGTGACATTATAGAGGTTTATAAAATCATGAGGGGCATAGATAAGGTGAATGAGAAGGGTCTTTTTTCTTAGGGTGGAGTGTTTCAAGATTTGGCGGCACACTTAAGGTGAGAGGAGAAAGATTTAGAAAGGACATGAGGGGCAACTTTTTTACACTGTGGGGTTCGTGTGTGCAGTGAACTGCCAGACAAAGTGGTGGATTTGGGTAGCATTACAACATTTAGACGACATTTGGATATGTACATGAACAAGAGAGGTTTGAAGGGATATGAAGCAAGCACAGGCAGGTGGGACTAGTTTAGTTTGGGATTACGGTTAGCATGGACTGGTTGGGCTGAAGGATCTGTTCCTGTGTTGTATACCTCAATGACTGCAGGTTGATATGTTCCCTCCATGGTGCCTGGCTTCAGAATATCAATGAGGAGCTGCAGAAATTTTCTTCTGGGGAGCGTAAAGAGTCAGAGGTCATGGTCCACGTTGACCCTTGTGGAAATGTTGTGGTTTTAAGAAGTGTACTTTGTCCCAGTTTCTTTTAGAGACGGATTGGGAGACAAGTTACGAGCAGTCTGTGAGAAGATAAACGACTTGTGAGGCCTTGAGACTTTTTATTTTGAAGTTGGAACAATAGAAGCAGCCTGAGTGGGTGTGGTCAAGCTCTCATGGAACCAGGATTTTTAGTTCGCTTTCCGCAGTTGTTGCTGCAGTCACAGCAGGGTTAGAATACAGTGAATCTCTGCTGGCAACTACACTGTCTCTCTTAGACTGTCTTTTGATGTTCTTTTCTCCCAAATTAGAGAACTGCATGTAAGACAATCTGTTTTCTGAATTTGCCTTTTGCCAAGGGTGTGTTTATGGGATGTTACTATATTGGAACAGTTACTGTCTAGTAGCAAAATAATCTATTATTCTGTTAAGATTTCCAGTAGAGTTATTATTCCAGGTTCTTTTTTCATTGCATTTTGACTATAGTGTTTGAATGGATTGTGTTTTGCTTAATGTGGAGTAGTTTGACCAATCGAATTGCATCTGGAACACTGCACCTCACATCTACCTTTAAAAGAAGAAAAAAGTTAGGGTCTAGGCTACCTTCTTAATATATTTTGAGGGGTCTGATCTGGTCCATAACAACTAACATCAAAGATAGAAAGAAAGATGAGGTACTGAAATCAGAGTTTCAGAGCATAGGAATGCAATTGACAAAAAGGACACTTGAGGCAGTAATCTCAGGAATCCTCCCAGGAATAGGAGAATAGAGCAATTGTATTTGCAGCTGCAGGAGGGAGGGTTGCAGACTTCTGGAGCATGGGGAGCGGTTTTGAGGTGGGTGAGGCCTAAACAAGGACAGGCCACACATTAGCAATCGAGGTTAATATGCTTGCAAATAGATCTACTTGTTCTATTCTGGTGAGCTAGTTAACTACATTGTTACTGGGATTTGGTAAGTGGAGGATCTGAAATCAAGTTCCACCTGTCCCAAAGGTGTGTTATAACTTATGTGAGCAGATTGATTAGCAACTTAAAAACATTCTCTCACCTTTCTTGTGAGCAACCGGTGAAGATGAAAAGAAATGAGCTGATTGAGCCCGTCTCACTTGGTCATAATGCATGACCCAATGATCTTAACGCAGGTCAAGATAGTTTTGTATACTGGGTCATGTGAGCCTCCATATGGCATTAATAAAGTGTTTTCCTTGGAAGGTTGAGTGAATAGCACTCTAGTGAGCTGACCAATGATGACCCAACAAATTGGTTTGATTTTATTCTGATTTTGATTTTATTGTCACGTGTACCAAAATACAGCGAAAAGTTTTGTTGACGAGCGGTACAAGCAGATCACAGCAAGCAAAGGATGTACAGATGAAAAAGGCTGAGAAGCATACAGGTTACATTGCAGGTTACATTATTCGAGGCTACAGAGTCCTTTCAACAGTCTGATAACGGCCAGAAAGAAGCTGTTCCTGAACCTGCCTGTGCATGTGTTCAGGCTTCTGTATCTTCTGCCTGACAGAAGAGATTGTCTGAGGTCATTACCAGGGTGTGATAGGTCTTTGATGATGTTGGCTGCCTTTCTGCAGCAGTGGGCCATGGAGGTTGATTTCCGTGATGGTCTGGGCTGTGCATACAACCTTCTGTAGTTTCTTACGGTCCTGAGCAGAGCAGTTGCCGTACCAGGCCGTTATGCAGTACGCTTTCAATGGTGCATCTGTAGAAGTTGATTAGGGTCCTTTTGGACGTGCCAAATTTCCTGAACCGCCTGAGGAAGAAGAGGTGTTGTTGTGCCGCCTTGACTGTCGCATTTACGTGGGAAGTCCAGGACAGGTCGTCGGTTATCGTCTCTCCGAGGAACTTGATGCTCTTCACCCTCTCAACCTCAATTCTGTTGATGTAGATGGTGTTCTCCTCCCTTCTTTCTGAAGTCAATGATCAGTTCTTTAGTTTTGCCGACGGTGAGAGACAGATTGTTTTCACTGCACCATATCACTAAACCCTCTATCTCCCTTCTGTATTTTGACTCATTGTTGTTTGATATCCA
>NC_063349.1:3525640-3529228 GCF_021869965.1 Rhincodon typus
TTGATATCCATTCCACAATGGTGGTGTCGTCAGCAAACTTGCAAATGGCGTTTGTTCAGAATTTGGCGACACAGTTGTAGGTGTACAGGAAGTACAGTAGGGGCTGAGGATGCATCCTTGGGGGGGCTCCAGTGTTGAGTGTTATTGTGGAGGAGGTGCAGTTACCTATCCTCACTGATTGTGGCCTATGGGTCAGAAAGCTGAGGAACCATTTGCAGAGTGCAGAGCCAAGACCAAGGTCACACAATTTTGAGATCAGTCTGGAGGGGATAATGGTGTTGAAGGTAGAGCTGTAGTCAACAAGTAGGAGTCTGATGTAGGTGTCTTTTTTGTCCAGATGTTCCAGGGATGAGTGCAGGGCTAGGGATATGGCGTCCTCCGTGGATCTGTTATGTCGGTAGGCAAACTGTAGGGGAGCGAGACAGGTTGGGAGACTCGAGTTAATGTGAGCCATGACCATTCTCTTGAATCACTTCATGATTATTGAAGTCAGAGCTATTGGGAAGTAATCATTAAGGCTCAGTGCATATGTTTTCTTGGGTACAGGGATGATGGTGGTCTTCTTGAAGCAGGTGGGGGCGTCAGCTTGTGGAAGGGAGAGGTTGAAGATGTTGAGATGTTGAAGTTGGTTTATCATTCATGAAATATATGCACAAATGTTGAGGCAATTAGCTCAGTTGGCTAGATGGTTGATTTGTAATACACAATGATGCCAATGGCATGGGTTCAATTCTCACACTGGGCTGAGGTTACCACGAAAGATTCTCCTTCTCAACCTCTTCCCTTTGCTGAAGAATGGTGGACCTTTAGGTTAAACCACAACCAGTTGTCTCTGTTTAATGAGAGGGCTACCCTATGGTTCCCTGAGACTATAGTGTCTTTACGCTACGTCTGAACAAAACACAGTCTTCTAGGAGAAGTCTGCTCACAACAAATCATGCAATACTGTCCCTGTCACCTTCTGAACACAGTTACCATTTTGGCAACTGTGAATGAATTAGTCCAAATCCATTGCTTACACAGGCTGTCTTTGTTTATACATTAACCTGGAATCTCTCAGTTTCCGATGGATAATGGAATGTGATCTGCCTGCCTCTCTGACTGTATTTTCTAAAGTGCCGGATATGCATAAACATGAAAACAACAGGTCGTTCTGTGATTTAATTGACCCACAACAGGTAATCCCCTCAGGAAGGAAGGACATGGCCAGAGTAATTTTACTTTGCTCAGTGTCTAACAAGAATGTGTAATTGGTGAGAGGGAATAGTCAATAGCTGTAATGGCTAGGCTGTATAGTCAATATTCTAAATGGTTTGTCCATCTCTGGGAGTTGACACTTTGTAAACACAGCCTGATGTAAATGACAGCAAAATACCTACCAGGTCAAATTGTCTAAAAGGCCCGAAGATTCAGTTATAAGAAAAATAGCAATAGATGGTTTGCACAGGTAAGTGAGTATGTTCCAAACCCAGGAAAACACAGAATAAAAGGATTTAAAAGAAAGATAATCAGCATCTTTCTGTAATTAGATTGTAGGATTCTCTGGCATGATGGGTTGTTCAGAGTTTGTCTGTTGCATGCGAAAGGTACATAGGAAGAGAGGAGAGGGGCTCTTGTGGTGCAGTGGTAATGTCCCTATCTCTGGGCCAGGAGGCCTCTGCTCAAGTCCCATTTGCTCCAGAGGTAACATATCTGAACAGATTGATTGGAAGATAATCCTGGGAAGAGCGGACAGGCAGCAATCAGGAAAAGGAAGATCCCATGGGATCTGGGGGTGGACCAAGAGTGGCCTGTATTGGAGGTGGGAGATAAACTGTAATATAGTGGAATGGACTGGAGCAGAGAGACTGCAATTGGGAGTTGGAACCTCGTGATCGCAAATTGGTTGAATGGTGGGGGAGGTGATCAAAAGGTGCCAGCCAAAATCTGGGTGATGAGATGCTGAAGTTTTTCTCTTGGAACTGAGGCCAACAGTCTTGGCCCACAAGCAGTGCTGGAAAAGGTACCATCAAACAGTGGGGCCATAAGCTGCCAAGTTCCATTTCTCTGACCCTGGGAAAACTGGCAGCAACCATCAATTTCAAAGCAGGTATCCCATTGTATGGCAGAACCTGGTTTAAATACTTCAAGAAAATGACACATCTCTCCGCTGAAGAACACTGGCGTGTGCCATGTCCACCACTGTTGAAAAAAAGCAGTTGGCATACTGAGGATACCTTTTCTGTATTTAGCATTCCCTACCCCATTACCATCCATATTTAGGTGTTATTATCAAAGCACCCTATTTTTCAATGTGTCTAGGTTAGGATTTCCCCCTGGACACATCGTTACCCATGTAACAATTGACCTATGCTAGTTGATGGCATGTTTAACCAGGAGAAAGCAGAACGGTACATTTTTGCTTTACCAGCTGATTTTTCTCATTCGTCACATCATCCATCATATGATTTCCCAGAACGATGTTAGTGCCAGTTAGTGACAACTACCTGTTGATTTGTTCTGTAGAGCACAACCGCTCGAAAATTGGATTGATTCTGTCTGAGCTCATTTTGCTTCAGAAACCTGACAGCAAGGGAAGGAGTTTGTTCCATTGACTAAGCTTGCACACGGAACTAAAAATGGCAGTCGAAACATATGGTGCCTCCTGGATTGACAACTGTGCGATGAGAATGTTCTTGCTCAGCTAGATTGCGTTCAAAGTTCTCATCTCTGCAAACATAACGGCAATTTTATTTCTTGAACTGGAAAATCTCATTCGAGTTTCTGTGGGCACTATTCACTGCACAGAAAAATGCTCAGCTTTAGCACAGTGGCTCAGTGGTTAGCACTGCTGCCTCACAGCCCCAGGGACCTGGATTCAATTCCACCCTCGGGTGACTGTGTGGAGTTTGCACATTCTGCCCGTGTCTGCGTGGGTTTCCTCCAGGTGCTCCAGTTTCCTCCCACAGTCCAAAGATTAGGCGCAGGTTAGGGTGGATTGGCCATGCTAAATTGTCCAGCGATGTGCAGGGTTAGCCATGGGAAATGCAGGGTCACAGGGATAGAGTGGGTGGGATGCTCTTTGGAGGGTTGTTGTGGACTTGATGAGCCAAACTGCCTGCTTCCGCACTGTAGGGATTCTATGACATCAACATTGATAATAATGGAGTCAGTGAGTACAACAACAAAAGGCAGGAAGGCTGATGTTTCGGGCCTAGACCCTTCTTCAGAAATGGGGGAGGAGAACGGGGCTCTGAAATTAATAGGGAGAGAGGGGGAGGCGGATAGAAGATGGATAGAGGAGAAGGTGGAGAGGAAACAGACAAGTCAAAGAGGTGGGGATGGAGCCAGTAAAGGTGAGTGTAAGTGGGGAGTTAAGGAGGGGATAGGTCAGTCCAGGGAGGATGGACAGGTCAGGGGGACAGGGTGAGGTTAATAGGTAGGAGATGGGGGTGCGGCTTGAGGTGGGAGGAGGGGATATGTGGGAGGAAGAACAGGTTAGGGAGGCGGGGACGAGCTGGGCTGGTTTTGGGATGCAGTAGTGGGAGGGGAGATTTTGAAGCTTGTGAAATCCACATTGATACCATTGGGCTGCAGGGTTCCCAAGCG
>NC_063349.1:3529328-3536643 GCF_021869965.1 Rhincodon typus
AGGTTGGTGGGGTGGTACGTGAGGATGAGGGGTATTCTTTTTTGGTTGTTATTACGGGGACGGGGTGTGAGGGATGAGTTGCGGGAAATGCGGGAGATACAGTGGAGGGCGTTTTCGACCGCTGAGCGGGGGACGTTGCGGTCCTTGAAAAATGAGGACATCTGAGATGTTTGGGAGTGGAATGCCTCATCCTGGGAGCAGATGCGGCGGAGGCGAAGGAATTGGGAATAGGGGATGGCATTTTTGCAGGAAGGTGGGTGGGAGGAGGAGTATTCTAGGTAGCTATGGGAGTTGGTGGGCTTGAAATGGATATCGGTTTCTAGGTGGTTGCCCGAGATGGAGACAGAGAGGTCCAGGAAGGTGAGAGAGGTATTAGAGATGGTCCAGGTGAACTTAAGGTTGGGGTGGAAGGTGTTGGTGAAGTGGATGAACTGTTCGAGCTCCTCGTGGGAGCACGAGGTGGCGCCGATACAGTCATCAATGTAACGGAGGAAGAGGTGGGGTTTAGGGCCAGTGTAGCTATGGAAGAGGGATTGTTCCACGTAACCTACAAAGAGAAGCTTGGCCCCATGCGGGGACCCATGGCCACCCTCTTTGTCTGTAGGAAGTGGGAGGAATTGAAAGAGAAGTTGTTGAGGGTGAGGACGAGTTCGGCTAAACGGATGAGGGTGTCAGTGGAGGGGGACTGGTCGGGCCTTCGGGACAGGAAGAAGCGAGGGCCTTTAGGCCATCTGTATGGGGAATGCAGGTGTATAGGGACTGGACATCATTGGTAAAGATGAGGTGTTGGGGACCGGGGAATTGGAAGTTCTGGAGGAGGTGGAGGGCGTGGGTGGTGTCACGGACATAGGTAGGGAGTTCCTGGACCAAGGGGGAGAAAATGGAGTCCAGATAGTTGGAGGTAAGTTCGGTGGGGCAGGAGCAGGCGGAGACAATGGATCGACCAGGGCATTCAGGTTTGTGGATTTTGGGAAGGAGATAGAAGCGGGCGGTACGGGTTTGGGGAACGATGAGGTTGGAGGCCGTGGGTGGGAGGTCACCTGAGGTGATGAGGTTGTGGATGGTTTGGGAGATGATGGTTTGGTGCTCGGGGGTGGGGTCATGATCAAGGGGGCAGTAGGAGGAGGTGTCGGAGAGTTGGCGTCTGGCCTCGGCGATGTAGAGGTCAGTGCGCCATACTACAACTGCGCCTCCCTTGTCCGCGGGTTTTATGGTGAGGTTGGGACTGAAGTGGAGGGAGCGGAGGGCTGCATGTTCTGCAGGGGAGAGGTTGGAGTGGGTGAGAGGGGTGGAGAAGTTGAAGCAATTGATGTCTTCTCGGCAGTTGGAGATGAAGAGGTCGAGGGAGGGTAGGAGGCCTTGGGGTGGTGTCCAGGAGGAGGGGGTGTGTTGGAGGTGGGAGAAGGGGTCAGTAGAGGGAAGCTTAAATTCCCTTTGAACAAAATAAGGAAATGTCACAGTGAGTGGGAGCTGCAAAGAATTGCAGAGCTTTTCCCTTCCCAATCAGTTGAGACAGAGTCTCTCGGTCCCTTTAGAACATAGAACATAGAACATAGAACATAGAACATAGAACAGTACAGCACAGTACAGGCCCTTCGGGCCCACGACGTTGTGCCGAACTTTTACCCTAATCCTAAGGTCTATCTGACCTCCACCCCTACCTTATACTATCATCCATATGCCTATCTAATAGCAGCTTAAATGCCCCTAATAAGGCCGACTCCACTACCCTCTCCAGCAATGCATTCCATGCCCCGGCCACTCTCTGAGTAAAGAACCTACCTCTGAGGTCTCCCCGATATCTACCTCCTTTCACTTTAAAACTATGTCCCCTCGTAAAAGCTACCTCCACCCTAGGAAAAAGTCTCTGGTTGTCTACTCTATCTATACTTCTGATCATTTCGTACACCTCTATCAAGTCACCTCTCATCCTTTGTCGTTCTAAAGAGAAAAGCCCTAGCTCTCTCAACCTTTCCTCATAAGACCTTCCCTCCATTCCAGGCAACATCCTGGTAAATCTCCTCTGCACCTTTTCCAATGCTTCCACATCTTTCCTGTAATGAGGTGACCAGAACTGGACACAATACTCCAGATGTGGCCGAACCAGGCTTTGTAATAGTTCCTGCCCGTTAGCTGAGACACTGTATATGTAATCACAAGAAGTGATACAGAGTCACTCGATGTAATGCTGGTCTTGCTTTCTTGCAGTCTCTTGGGCAAAGGCCCTGTTGGGTAGGACCTGCAGAAAGTGTATAGCATAGGAGGAAGGCATTCAGTCCATCACATCTGCACTGGCTGTGAAAAAAGATCTAGCTGCCCATTCAAATCCCACATTCCTGGGACCTTTTTAAACGAATTGACGGTTTATATCTTAGGCCTCAAATAATATTAAACCCCTCGAGATAGAAGCATTCTTTCCATTCTTTCACCCAATCACCTTAAACCTGTGTTCCAGTTACAAATATACATAAATGTCATTAATTTTGGTTACACTTGTACATAGAAGTTAATGTTTTTAGCTCTGCCTTGGTAAATTCCATGATATGTTTTAGCCACGCGGTTAGACCTAAGATAAACAGTAACAACTGACAACAACATAAAGCTCACTCGCACCTTAGCACTATAGGTTGCAACACGTGTGTCATAACAGTACCTGTAATAACCAGTAAATCTCTTTTCACTGGGTGTCCTGGTCAATCGTGTTAAACAGCGGAAATTAAAGTTTGGTTAAAAACTGAAAGAACTGCCGATGCTGTAAATCAGGAACAAAAACAAAGTTACTGGAAAAACTCAGCGGGTCTGGCAGCATCTGTGAAGGAAAAAACAGAGTTAATGTTTCGGGTCCATTTTGGGTTCTGAGGAAGGGTCACCGGACCCGAAACATTAAACCTGTTTTTCCCTTCACAGATGCTGCCAGACCTGCTGAGCAACTTTGTTTTTGTTGTTGTTAAAGTTTGGTTAGTCAAGTATGTACTTTTCTGCTCAGGTCTTTATTTCAAGTCACAAAACCAAGAATAGGGATTATTTATCTGTCATAAATTCATATACCCAGTCAAATGCTCACCCAGTTAATGCTGAATTAATACATAACCAGCACCCATTTCCCGAGTTCCACCTGATCTCATGCATCCCTGACAGATCCTAGTAGAAGATAACAATTCTGATTCTATTTCAGGGTAACAGGAACTCTGAGACTCCTGTTTGAGGTGTTCTGACCCCACCTAAAGGGGTGAGTGGATTCTTTGAGAGGACTGCAGACATTTCACAGGGGACTGGCATAGTGTGTCTATGGATTAGTGTGGACCCTCAATGGCTCATTACATCAAATCCCATTTGTAGCAAAATCTTGCCTCAGCACTCGTTCCTCATCATCTCAATCTGTACTCCGACTCTGTATGGTGACAAAATCTGTCAGCTTATAAGGGGGGCTGATAACTCACATCCTGTTGCAACACCCTGTTACAGAAATTAAGACAAATCACCACTTTCAGTCACAGAGTTATAGATTCATACAGCACGGAAACAGACTCTTCGGTCCAACCAGTCCATGTTGACCATGATCCCAAACTAAACTGGCCCCACCTGCCCACGCTTGGCCTATATCCTCCAAACATTTCCTATTCATGTACTTATCCAAATTTCTTTTAAATGTTGTAGCTGTACCCACATCCACCACTTCCACTGGAAGTTCATTCCACACATGAACCATTCTCTGTGCAAAAAAAATTTGCCACTCATGTCTTTTGTGAATTGGATCAGTACTTGGAACTACGATGTTGTGGCCATTACGATGTTGTGGAGACTTGGATAACACAGGGGAAGGAATGTTTTTTGGATGTTCCGGCGTATAGATGTTTCAAAAGAAATAGGGAGGGAGGTAAAAGAGTAGGGGGAGTGGCATTGCTAATCAGGGATGGTATCACAGCTGTAGAAAGGGAGGTTGGGGAGGAGGGTTTGTCTACTGAGTCAGTATGGGTGGAGGTCAGTAACAGGAAAGGAGCAGACACTTTATTGGGAGTTTTCTACAGACCTCCCAAAAGCAACAGAGACACTGAGGAACAGCTTGGGAGACAGATTGTGGAAAGGTGCAGAAGTAATAAGGTTGTTATCATGGGTGACTTCAACTTTCCTAATATAGACTGGAACCTCCTAAGTGCAAATAGTTTGGATGGAGCAGATTTTGTCAGGTGTGTCCAGGAAAGATTTCTGACTCAATATGTTGATAGGCCGACTAAAGGGGAGGCCATATTGGATTTGGTGCTTGGCAATGAACCAGGCCAGGTGTCAGATCTCTCAGTGGGAGACCATTTCGGTGATAGTGATCACAACTCCCTGACCTTTACTATAGTCATGGAGAGGGACAGGAGCAGACGGTATGGGAAAGTGTTTAACTGGGGGAGGGGGAATTACAATGCTATTAGGCAAGAACTGCAGAGCATAAACTGGGATCAGATGTTCTCAGGGAAATTCACGACAGAAATGTGGAAGTTGTTTAGGGAGCACGTGCTACGAGTACTGGATAGGTTTGTCCCACGGAGGCAAAGAAGAAATGGGAAGGTGAAGGAACCTTGTTTGACAAGACATGTGGAACATCTAGTCAAGAGGAAGAAGGAAGCTTACTTAAGGTGGAGGAAACAAGGATCGGACAGGGCTCTAGAGGTCTACAAGGTAGCCAGGAAGGAATTGAAGAATGGACTTAGGAGAGCTAGAAGAGGATATGAAAAAGCCTTGGTGGGTAGGATTAAGGAAAACCACAAGGCGTTCTATGCTTATGTGAGGAACAAGAGGATGGCCAGAGTGCGGGTAGGGCCAATCAAAGATAGTGGAGGGAACTTGTGTGCAGAGTCAGAGGAGGTAGGGGAGGTCCTTAATGAATACTTTGCTTCAGTATTCACCAGTGAGAGGGACCTTGGTGTTTGTGAAGACAGCATGAAACAGGCTGATATGCTTGAACAGGTTGATGTTAGGAAGGAAGATGTGCTAGAAATTTTGAAAAACATGAGGATAGATAGGTCCCCTGGGCCAGATGGGATATACCCAAGGTTACTACGGGAAGTGAGGGAAGAGATTGCTGCCCATTTGGCAATGGTCTTTGTGTCCTCACTGTCCACTGCAGTAGTACCAGATGATTGGAGGGTGGCAAATGCATTCTCTTGTTCAAGAAAGGGAATAGAGATAATCTTAGGAATTACAGACCGGTCAGTCTTACTTCTGTGGTGGGCAAATTATTGGAGAGGATTCTGAGAGATAGTGTTTATGATTATTTGGAAAAGCACAGTTTGATTAGAAATAGTCAGCATGGCTTTGTGAGGGGCAGATCATCCCTCACAAGCCTTAATGAATTCTTTGAGGATGTGACAAAACACATCGATGAAGGTAGAGCAGTGGATGTGGTGTATATGGATTTTAGCAAGGCATTTGATAAGGTTCCCCATGGTAGGCTCATTCAGAAAGTAAGGAGATATGGGATTCAAGGAAATTTGTCTGTCTGGATACAAAATTAGCTGTCCAATAGAAGACAGAGGGTGGTAGTAGATGGAAAGTATTCAGCCTGGAGCTCGGTGACCAGTGGTGTTCCACAGGGATCTGTTCTGGGACCTCTGCTGTTTGTGATCTTTATAAATGACTTGGATGAGGAAGTGGAACGGTGGGTTAGTAAGTTTGCTGATGACACGATGGTTGGTGAAGTTGTGGACAGCGTGGAGGGCTGTTGTAGGTTGCAACAGGACATTGACAGGATGCAGAGCTGGACAAAGAAGTGGCAGATGGAATTCAACCCAGAAAAGTGTGAAGTGATTCATTTTGGAAGGTTGAATTTGAATGCAGAATACAGGGTTAATGGCAGGATTCTCAGCAGTGTGGAGGAACACAGGGATCTTGGGGTCCACGTCCATAGATCCCTCAAAGTTGCTATTCAAGATGATAGAGTTGTAAAGAAGGCGTATGGTGTGTTGGCTTTCATTGGCAGGGGAATTGAGTTTAAGAGCCGCGAGGTTATGCTGCAGCTCTATAAAACTCTGGTTAGACCACATTTGGAATATTGTGTTCAGTTCTGATTGCCTCATTATAGGAAGGATGTGGAAGTTTTAGAGAGGGTACAGAGGAGATTTACCAGGATGCTGCCTGCACTGGAGGGCAGGCCTTATGTGGAAAGGTTGAGGGAGCTAGGGCTTTTTTCATTGGAGCGAAGAAGGATGAGAGGTGACTTGATAGAGGTGTACAAGATGATGAGATGCATAGATAGAGTGGATAGCCAGAGACTTTTTCCCAGGGTGGAAATGGCTATTACGAGGGGGCATAATTTTAAGGTGGTTGGAGGAAGGTATAGGGGAGATGTCAGAGGTAGGTTCTTCACACAGAGAGTGGTGAGCGTGTGGAATGCACTGCCGGCAGTGGTAGTGGAGTCAGAAACTTTACAGACCTTTAAGCGAGTCTTAGATAGGCACATGGAGGATAGTAAAATGTAGGGTATGCAGTGTAGTTTGATCTTAGTAGAATAATAAGTCAGCACAACATTGTGGGCTGAAGGGCCTGTACTGTGCTGTGCTGTTCTATGTTCTATGTTCTATGTAAATCTTTCTCTTCTCACCTTAAAAATATGGCCCCTAGTCTTGAAATCCCCCACCCTAGGAAAAAGACATCTATCATTCACCTTATCTATACCTCTCATGATTTTCTCAACCTCCATAAGGTCAACTCTCAACCTCCTACAATCCAGTGAAAAAAATCTCAGCCTAACCAGCATCTCCTTATAACTCAAACCATCTATTGCCGGCAATATCCTAGTAAAAGCTCTTCTGAACCCCTTCCAGCTTAATAATATCCTTCCTATAACGAGAACTGAACACAAATACTCCAGAACAGGTCTCACCAAAGTCCTGTACAAACTCAACATGACGTCCCAATTCTTATACTCAACAGTCATTGCCAGACAATTTCTGTTAGACTAGGCTGGTTAACTGGGGTTAAAAGTCAGAAACTCTCAGCTGCTTTCCACCAACATTTGCAGTTTGATACACATCTCATACCTTATCCTGAGAATGGTGCTCAGAATAACAAGAACTTCTCTGTGTAGAGCTGGATGAACACAGCAGGCCAAGCAGCATCAGAGGAGCAGGAAGGCTGACTTTTCGGGCCTAGACCCTTCTTCAGAAATGGGTTGAAGAGATTACGAGAGAGTTGCAGTGGGAGAGAGACTCACTGAGGTTTTTCCGGAGGGAGGAGGGTAACTTCTTCAGGGTAGGCATCCTTAGAAGAGGCTTCGCAGTGGGGTTAAAATTGTTTCAGAGATAGTAGGAACTGCAGATACTGGAGA